>NW_024362051.1:8270061-8376989 GCF_014805655.1 Passer montanus | reverse complement strand
CCAGCTCCTGTGGCCCGGGCGGGCGGAGGAAAAGGAAGCGGCCCCGGTGCTCCCCGCCCGCCGCCGCCGCGCGTCGCCGCAGCTGGGGCGCGGCGGGAGCAGAGCTCGGGCGCGGGGCGCTCGCACCGCTCCGCATCGCACGGACCTGCCGGCAGCCCCGGAGATGAGGAGAGTTTGCACGCTGCCCCTCTGGTTCTGGCTCGGCATTGTCTCGGAGGCAGGTGAGCTGCCGGGGCTGCGGGCTGCCCTGCCCGCTCTGGTGCCGCTCCGCACCTGCGGGCGCGCTGGGGACGGGGCCGCTCCGGCGGGACGGGACGGGACGGGACGGGACTCGGCTCCTCCGCCCGCGTCTCCCCCAGACCCCGCAGGGATCCGCACTGCTCGCCGCGGCGTCCCTCACCCAGGACGGGGATGTGCCGTGCCCCGGCGCTGCCCGTCCCGGGCTCCCCCATCCCCGGCGGGGACCGGCGCTCCCGGTGACCCCAATCCCCGACGGGGTCCGGCTCAGTCCGCCCTGGGGTGCCCCGTCTCCCACCGGCGCTGCCCGCCCCATCCCCAGCCGGGACGCGCCGCGGTGCCCGCCCGGGTGACCCGACGGCGGTGCCAGCGTGCCCGCGGTGCCAGCGTGCCCGCGGTGCCAGCGTGCCCGCGGTGCCAGCAGGACCCTGCGCGGTGCCCCGGGGTGCGGGGAGCCCGCGCCGTGCTCGTGCCGCGGGTGTCCCGCTGCGAGCGGGGGGAACCCCGCGGGACCGTGGCGGGAGGGATGCCGCTGCGCGGGGACGCGCCCGGCTGGGGGGCAGCCTGGAGGCCAGTCCCTGCTCTGTTTATTTATTTTTTCACGCACAGAGTCATTAATTTGTGTGTGCCGCGGAGGAAGGCGCGAGGAGGCGGGGGTCCGTGCAAGGCTGTCCAGCCTGCCTGTCCCAGCTCTGGTCCGCCTCGGAAGTCACCCGAGGCAGATCCCAGTGAAATGCTCTCCCTTCCCATGGCACTTCTGTGGCAAAAGGCTGCTGGGCAGAAAGAGAGAGTGCAGAACCACGGCAGAGATGGGGCTGCAATGCCCTTCTGGAAGGCAGAGCTGGGTGGGCACTGCTAGAGCAGAGGGGACAGGACACCCCACCAGATACCCCCAGAGGAACTCTTTCTTGCACAAGTAAAGCATTTATAGCCCAGATCAGATCAAGACTGAAAGAAAGTTAGTAATGGTGGAAGCTTGCAATGAAGGGATGAATTTTGGGAGCATAAATAGAATTTTCTGTAGCATCAGCTCAGTGACTCGCTCTCACCAGTGGCATTTGCTGCTATTGTTGAATTGAGCTCACAGGAAAGCTGCAGGTGTGGCACGAATAGCATCACCAGCAGTGCCACTGTCAACCTGCTCTGCCCAAAAAGCTGCTGGTGGCTCTGGTGTCAGGAGGCCAAAGGACACAATGGGTGGCCGGAGCTCAGGGGATGCTCAAGGAGGCTGGGCAGAGAGGAACCTGCTGCTGGTGGCATTGCAGCAGGAGCAACTGTTCAAAGCTCCCTTGTTAGCAATTTGTAAAGCACAGTGTAGCTGCTCCCGGGCTCTTTCATCTCCTGGAGGTGCAGGAGCAGTGCCTGGGAGGCTCTGGCCAGCGCAGCTGTGTGGCCTGCTCAGCACAGGGCTGAGCAGAGCTTTGAAGCCCTCGGTGCTGCCTGATTAGTGCAGCGAGGAAGGGCGATGTGGAGCTCAACTGGGGGATGGTACCACGGGGATTTGCCTCTCCTCCTTCCATTCTATCAGTGAGGACAATTTGTCAGTGCGTAAAGGATCCACAAATTTCTCATTAACCATAATCCCAATGGGCTGCAAATATTCGCTCCCGTTGGAAGCAGGGATGTGTGTGAGACTGTTCCACCTGTGAAGGATGAAATAATCATCTCAGGATCATGAAAGGTCTGTTCTGGCACCACTGTTCTGGTGGCTGTTTAAATGGGCCAGCATTACAGACTGCTGTGTGTAAGAGCACAAAGCTCTCACACATTCCAGCTCCATAGTGCTCCCAGGATGGAGGGGAGCTGGGGAGTGCCCTGTGCAGGCAGTGAGATGAGGGGAACAGGCAGAGGTTCAGCCCCAGCATTCTAGATCATCTTGGCCTCTCAGGGCAGCCCTTTGAGAGTGGTGATGAGACCATGTGCTCCCTGAGCCACCATCTTCTGGACTCAGAGCAGTGCTGAGCCCCCCAGAGCCAAACAATCCTGCTGGGGACACTGGCTGGCAGCTTCCAAGGGCGTTGTGTGAGGGAAGGGGCCGTGCTTATGTAGGATTGAGCCGACTGCCTTGGCTGCTGCTGCCTGCTCCCCTCAGATCACACAGAATCCAGCCGGGTGCTGGGACAGCCCCACGCTGGCCGTGCCTGTGCAGCTGGGATTTGAAGCAGTTGCTTTATTGCAAGTAATAAACATGGGCCATTTCAGGGACACCCTTTCATTGAACAGCCCTGACTGCACAGCAGCCCCACCAGGCTCAACCACGGCGATGAGCCAGGGCCTCCAAGGGGAATGGGTGTTTGCAGGGATGCAGCCTGTGGTCCCTGGGGGCTGCCAGGGAGGGGACAGCCCCAGCTCCTGTGCCCTGCTGTGTGCTTAAGGATGATTTCAGATGAGTGAGTTGCAACTACCGCCCTGGGATTTGGCTTGGGCATGTGAGGCCGCGGCTCGCTGCCTGCACAAACACCCACCGGGGCGTCACTGAGCTCAGACTGACGTCTGGTCAGAGGGACACTCCTCCAGCAGCACAATGTCCCCAGCCAGAGCAGGCAGGGTGGACGGGGTTTCCTCCAGTGTACCCCGTTCCACTCTGCTGCCTCTCTCCCAGGGGCTTGCTCCACGCAGGATCGCTGTCCCCAGGGTTTCTCTTGGCCCCGTGTTGCTGCGGTGCTTTCCGGGGCAGGCGTGGGAAGGGCAGGTGCTCCCAGCCAGCCAGGAGGGAACAGGCTGTTCCCGGCATCCCGAGGCAGTTCCTGGAGAAAGAAGGGGAGAGCGGGATCCCACGGGAACGGCAGCAGGAGGGAGGGAACCGTGGCCAGGGAGCAGTTTCTCCAAAACCGTAGGGGACACCCACCACGCTCAGGAGGTTGCCTTGCAGAGCAGGAGGGGGCTCTTGGTGGGTCCCCAGGTCTGTCCAGCTCCAAGCAGCTTTGGGGAGCAAGGTGAGCCCTGGGGATAGCATCTATCTCACCCAAATTTTTCTCAGCCACTCCAGCTGGCACAGCAGTGGTGACTTTGCCATCCAGCCTGCTGGACTGAAACAGCCCCAAAAGGATGGGTGCAAGGCAGGGGACTCCTCACTCCCATTTTGGGGGGGGGCTGTGCATTTAAACCTGATGGGGGGGGGAAGCTGCAACAAGCTGGGGGTGATGGGGAGGTCCTGCAGGTGCAGGGAGAAGCAGAAAGCCCTGTGGTGGCCAGAGCCCACAGGCTCCACTGCCCAGGGAAGGTGGGGAGCCAGCAGTGCTGGTGGTTTCCGTGTGAAGAATGGCTAAAGCTGCAGGGCTCTTCTGCTGGGATAGACAGGCTAGGGCACAGTGTCTGAGGGCTGCAAAATCATGGCTCCCCTGGAGAAGGCAGCCCCTGGTGGATTCCCGTGTTGGGAGCACGGTGGGAGGCTGGTGGCTTGTTGCACACTGCTAAGCAGCAATGGAGCTCACCTTCACAGGGCCTTGTGGGTGTGAGATGTTTGCCTGGGTCCACGGGCAGCTGTGCATGGAAAAATATGGGTTTGTGATGGGTTTGCAAAGAGAAAATCCACGGTTCAAGTTGAAATCCCCCCTTTCCCACCTTGGACTGTGAGCCAGAGGTGCCCAGTGCTGTGTTTCGCCTTGACCTGCCCCAGCTTCCCCTGCAGCTCCTGCAAATCTCCAGCTGGGTGAGGGGCAGCAGCCAGGTACACATCCCACTCCTGCCGTGTGCTGTGGGGGGATCACGACCTCCTGGTGCATGCCACAGTTTTCCGGGGAGACCAGAACTGAGCCTTGCCCTGGGCCAGAGCTTTTGTCCTTCATTAGGAAAAGAAATACTGCTGCAGCTGCACTGGCATCTAGTGACTGGTTAAATGAATTCCAGGGGTTTTATTGCCTCTGGCTATCCCAGACCTTTGTTTCTCATTTCACGTTGTTAAAAGAGGGGGTTAGCCAGGTCCCAAGGGGGCTTTTTCTCTTTGGTCAGAGTAGTTGTGATGTTTTCGGCACAGCGTTATTGCCCATCTGCGGTGCCTCATTGTTAAGGCAGAACAGTGGAAGCGGAGGTGGCCTGTGGTCAAGTCGGCGAGGAGGCACAAGCCCTGAGCCCAGCGTGGCCGCTCCTTTTGTCGAGCAAATCGCTCCATCTGTAGGTGCAAGTTCAGCAGAAGGAGGGTGAAAAACCTGGCCCTGCAGCAGCCGGTGCCGAAACTCCCACTAAGTTTTATAAGCTGAGGATATTAAGTGGGGAGTCTTGGAGTCTCTCCTGGAGTCGTTTCCCTGCTGAGGTAGCAGAAACAGGTCTCAGCCAGTGACTTGTATTTCACCTTACAAGTTCTCCCACGAGTGAATTGTTTTTCTTGCTGTGTTTCTGCCCCCTCCTTCCAGGGCGAGGATCCCTGGCGCAGCCTCTGCGGCCAAACCTGGAGGTGCCGTGGGACGGACGTCATGTGCTAATGAGGGAGGATCGCTTTAGGGGGTCAGCAAAAGGCTCTCTCTGGGCAAACAAGGAAGACATGGTGATGGGGGAAGGCAGACTTAAGTGCTGTGGTCTCCTGTATCCGAGCACATAATAACCGGGCAGCTGCTGCTCCCCTGCTCAGGTTCTGTGCAGTGAAAGACAGCAAGGACCCCAGGGCAGTTCACAGGAAGGACCACGAGAAAGGGGCAAGTGGATTGCAGACTGTCCTGGTCCCTGTTGGGCACAGCCCTGGAGCGAGCAGAGAAAAAAATGAGATGAAATGTTACCTGTCTGCAGCAGCCAGCCCAGGGCTGGTTACAACACCTGGCAGAGCCTGGAAAACCCCAGTTCTGTTTCAGAGGAATTGGTGGAAGAATAAGCTTAACTCTGCTCCTGGAGTAGGTGCACGCAACAAGGGAAGGGATGGAGCAGCTCACTGATGTTTTTGGGATCCGTTGTCTCTATGTGAGGTGTAGCCACCCACCCCTGGGCAGGTGTGGAGGGGTTCAGCCTTCTCCTGGCTCCAGTTGGATGGCAAAATGCCAGCCAGTGCACCGAGTCTGCCCGCCGTGCTCTGGGGTGCCAGCAACAGTGACAAAACTCCCAGGCTCCATCCCACCACAGCCACACCGCCTGCCTGGTGAGACCATCTGCTCTGCAGGCTCTGGGGGCAGGGTATCCCCCAGGGAAGGGTTAAGCAAAGAGGAGCAGTGCCAATGCCAGGCTGGGTGTCCAGGTTCTCCCTTGGCGGAGGTCAGTGGTGGTTCATGGGAAAGGAAAAATTGGCAGCTGGGCCGGATGTCCCTGCATTTCCCCTCTTCCTGCAGCCGCCTGAACGATGTTCCTTATTTAGCTTTCCTGACGGACAGGAGGAATCTGATGGCGGAAACTGTCACTGCCTGATAACAGTTCAGGGACCCCTTTATGATGGGCGGCACGGCAGGGAGCAGGGCAGCGCTGCCCTGGCTGGGAGGGGACAGCCAGGGCTGCCCTTTGCTCCGGGTTCCCGGGGACGGCCAGGCAGGGCGGGAAGGGCACTCACAGCCTTTCCCTTTATGCTGCTCTGTGTACAAACCCTCTCAGTGCTACTAAAAACACTCCCAAGACCAAGAAGTGATGGTGTGTGTCTCTATATCTGTAATATTGGCTATTTTTCTTTCTTTTTGGTGAGGCATCTGAGCTGGTAGAAAGGGCCATGGATGGGCAGAGGGGAGGCATAGACAAAGCCACCCTGCCAAAGTCTGAGACCAGGTACTTTGTACTCACTGGCAATGAGGATGTGAAGGGCAGCAGGGCAGGGATGCTCCAGCAGGAGCTGGGAGTGATGACCAGAGCCAGAAGTTGAGCACACACATCAGTACTGGGAGCAGGTCCCATACAGGAATGCTGCACAAGCAGATGAACACAGCAAAGGAGATGTTCCTCCATGTTTTGTTCCCAGCTTTTTCTCCGTGAAAGATGGCATCTTCTTAGTGTCTGAGCCATTGTCTCATATGTACCCATGGTGACCAGCCTCAAAACCACAAAAAGTCCTGAAACACGTTTTGTGTGTCAATGTATCCATTGATTTTTGCCTTGCATCTGTGGGGGCCACCAGGCTGCTGCCATACCAGTAACAGCATTGTTTCCATGGCAATTAATGTACTTTAAAAGGGCAGAATGTACAGCAAGACTGTATTTACTCAAAAGCAAGCCCTAAGCACAGCAGCCCTTGCCACTGGCCAGGGCATTGCACTCTGTCTGTGGAATGCCCAGGTTGGCATTGCTGTGCTTTGCATTGAGATGCAGGACATGGTGAGCTGGTTCAGCCAAGGCTGGATGGCACAGAGCTCCCCAGACCTGTGCAAAGGCTGTGCCACAGCCTTGCACCTTGAGACCACCATTCCTCTGCTGCTTGGAGCTCTGTGTTCCCTGGGGTGGTTAGAGCTGCACAGCCAATGTGAGCCTCTGTTTCAGTCTTAGCTGAGGAATGCTAAAAATCTCACTGCAAGATGCAAAACCTCAGCAGGAACTCACAGGGGTTGTGTCAGTTCTCTCTGAGCCATCTGCTGTCTGACCAGGTCACCCACATGAGCATCCATGAGTTGCAAGACTGAGGTTTGGATCATCAAACCATGGTGGTACCTCAGCACCAAATGCTTCTCGCTTCAGCTCAAATCCCCTTTGTGGTTGTTTTCTGTCACCAAGAAGCACAGGCAGGGTGACTGGTGCAAGGGAATTGTTATATCTGCCCTTGTGTGTTCCTGTGCTGCTCTGTCAGTGCCACAGGTGTGTGCAAGGCTGGTGGACGTGGCAAGGAAGCAGCAGCTCCTGCTCCAAACCCCAGTGCACGTTTCAGATGGTCATGTTGAGGATGAGATACCCTTGGGCAATGACAGGGATTTGCATCCTCCTGGCTGTTTTGAGGCAGAAAAGGCAGTAAAAATTCATTTTGCAAGTTATTTGTTTAAAGTTATATGCATTTCTGATGGTGTCACTTTCTAGCATGTGTCACTGCAGTGAGATAACTTCCTGCTGCACTTTCCTGGGCAGGAGTCATCTCACCCATTCCCTCGCACAAAAGTTTGGTGTAGAGCCCAAGACATTTACTCTATGCTCAGCAGGGGGGAGAAAGGCTTTTTTGGAGATGCTCCAACCTGTCCTCGAGGAGGCGTTGAAGGAATTGGGGAGGTGATGGCGGAGCCAGCTCCTAGCCTGCATGGTGTCTGCATGCATCCATGTTCCCAAGACTGGTTCTGTGCCTCAGCCAGGCTGTATTTAACCCCACAATTCCCCCTCTTCCTCACTGGCTAATTCAGCTCCCTCCACCACAGCTGCATGAGGGGACTGGCATGGTCTGGCTGAGGGTAAAATGAAAGAGCAACATCAAAACAACTGAGCCCCAGCCTCAGGAGACGAGGCCAGGAGGAGGCTGGGAGGCAGTGGGATCATGTGGAGTGAGCAGTAGACAAAGGAAGGAAGTTTTTATTACTGGGCCAAATCCTGAACTCCTTCAGTTGTATTTAGGCCAATGTCTCAGTGACTTGAGTGGACCCTGGTCTGAGTAAAGAGAGAAGGAAGAGCTTCAGAATCTGGCCCCTGAGTTATTGTGTCACGTGGGAAGTTTATAAAGAATTTGCAAGCTCACGGTGGCTTTGCTGTGCAGCTGGTGGTAGCCAGTGAGCAGCACCCCTGGCAGCTTCCCCTGGTCACTGTCCCCTTCCTCTCTGGGTCCTTCCCCATCCTGCAGCAGGTTCTCCATGCCAGCTGCTGGCAGGGCAAGTTGGGGCTTGGCAAACCTTGCAGGGCACAGAGAGGTGCCCCAAGCTGGGCAGTGGCTCCAAGCTTTATGAAGGTCTGTCTGCACCTTCATAAGGCTCACGAGACCCATGGAGGGTTTTGGGGTCGTCATCATCCTTCTGAGTTACAGAGGCACTTGAGCTCTCCATGTAGCAGGGAAATCTGTGAAAGGTTTACTGGTTTTATTTATTCCACAAAGAAGCACAGGGACATGTAGCAGAGCCTGGAAATTCCTCCACTAATTTCTCAAATTGATTGGGGGCACCATGTATATGTCTGCACGGACATATGTGTGCTGACAGTGAGGTTTGGCTCCAGGTTTAGCTCTCCATCTGTAACTTGTTTTCCCCATTTCTGAAGTACTGGTGTCCACTGAGATGGATGTTAGCTGTAGTGACCTAAAAAAATAAATACTGACATAAGTGCGGTTCAAGCCAGTAGTTTCCATGAATGACAGTAAATCTTGATATTTACTGAGGCAGGAATGTTGGGCACGAACAGTGGATTATACTCAGATTTGGAAGCTGCCAGCTCAGAGTGATGGCAGTGAGTGAAATGGCACCCAGCAGAGGTGACGGCATCCAGCGCCCACAGAAATCCATCACTCACACCCTGCCTCGTCCAGCCCGAGCAGAGTCCCCAGAGGGGCGTAACTGGGTCTGAGTGGCCATCAATCCCCTCCCCACGCTGCAGCCCTGGCCCTGGGGAAGCAAAGGGCAGAGGTTTAACAGCATGTCTGAGTGTGGCAGCCAGCTGCAGAGTGGGATGCTCCCACAGGAGGGGCACGCATCCACAGCAAGGAGATCACTCACCCTGGGCAAGCAGTGCATGGTCCTGGTGCTGGGATGAAGCACAGGGGAAGAAACTGGCTCCAAAAGGAGTTACCTGGCATGCCTTGTGAAGCAATGTAGTTAAGAGAGTGCATCTGGGCCTGGTGCCTCCTCACGGGGTTTGTTGGCTGTTGCCAAACTGTCAGACTTGGCAGATCCTGGGCTCTAAGTGCTGGCTCTGGCAGTACTGCTGATGCTGGGATGGGATCAGGGCAGATCCTGGTCTTTCATCCCCTCTCTGTGCTGTGACAGCCCAGAGTGCAAGGGAAGGGCAGCTGCAGCTCATCCCGCAGTGCCCTGCTCTGGGCAGGCAGGCTCAGACCCAGGATGTGTCCCCTTGGGTGACAGGGTTGAAGTTGGATTTTCCTGACTGTGTTTGCTTACTCCTGTGCCACAAGGACTGACAAGAGCACCACTGTGAGTGCTGCTCTGGGTGTAGTGTGGTGTCCACAGTTTAAACATGGGGATGGAGTTTGATGTTCCTCAAAGCCCCTGTATTGTAGGGAAGCAGGAGCCTTTCCAATGACGTCGGTCACACCAGGATTGTGTCCAGCCCAAGATGCAATCCCTGCTGCCAAGGTGCCTGTGTTGCCCAATGACGTCCCTCCACAATGTCCAGCATTTCACAATATTTATGGCTGTTCCTCACCCTTGGCTGCTTAGACAAATAAAGCTTGATGCAGCCTGAGGCAGTTAATCCTTAGCTCTCCAGCCTCCCAGCAATAACAAGGAGTGGGTGGCATTTGAAAGAATGCACTGGGGGAGAGGGGGAATGCTGGGATCTATTTTTTATGTGGAGGGGGAAATCCAAGCCTGCCTTCATTGAAGATAAGCGACATGGCTGGGCTGAGCTCTGGCTCAGAGGTTTTAGTGGTGATAGAAGGCAGGAGACTTTGCACAGTGTTGGCCTCACTGTAACCTTTGCCAAAAGAAAAACACTTCTTAATACAATAGTGATTTAAAAAAAAGGAAAAATAAACAGGACCCCACATGAACTTAGGAAACCTGTTCTGGAGTAAAGAGAGATGTGTATGATGAAATAGACCTGAGTGACACTTGGAAGGACTCTGGCCTCCAGACCCACATTTCTGGGAGTGGGGAGGGGTCAGTGTCTGTCCTGGCCCCTCTGGTTCAGTATGGTGCCAAAACACCCCTACTCCCAAACAGCTTCTCCTGCATTTGTGGACTGAGCCAATGTGTCTTTCCTTTATCCACACCTGAATTCTCAGGGGAGCTGGAGAGGCCATCACCAGCCTCACCCCACAGCTCTGAGCATCAAGTACCTCATGGTGACCAAATGGAGAGGCGAGGAAGTGGCATGTTGTTTCTTTAGCACCGTTTCCCTGTTGGTACTTGTGCTCCTTGGCTGGAAGTCATTAGCATGTGTAAACGCTTCCTTCCCTGCGCGTCCGCTTGCGTGCTCTTCCCACTGCGCTGCGTGGCAAGGGAAGCACCTTGGAGCAGGAAAACAACAGTCAGCCTCTGCGCACCAACAGAGAGTAACTGCGTGTTTGTGGAGCTTGGTCACCCTGTGTGTAAGCTATTTTTAAAAAGCAGAAGAAGGAGGTTTAGCTCATTGGCCTTCCAAGAGCGCCAGAGTCCTCTAGTGCCATTTAGGCTGGGCCTTTCATTGTAGGAATTGTGCTGTGATATACAAAGTGTGACATTTCCAACTCAGCCTTTCTTGGAAGGGATTTAAGTTAGTTTCATAGCTGCACAAGGGGTGTTATGTGGAGGTGGAGAGAGAAATCTGTGCAGATGTTAAACAGCCAGCTAATCTCAAGTGACGCGAATGCCCCAATACACTTTGGCTCTCAGAGATGATGATTATCATCTCCCGCTGCAGCGGGTCCTGGCTTGTGGTCACAGCTCTGTGCCAAGAGAAACTGAGAGTGTGTGCATCTGTGACTTGCCATTAACGCCCTGGACAGCCCCATAGGGCCAGGCTTTCTTCCACTGCCCTGACTCTCTGCATCTTCAAGTCTCTTTGCCCAGCAAGGGGCAGATGGGATGGCTGACCCAGGGCTGAGGTGCAGCCCAGAAAAATCCTGTGTTGGGGCAGAGCTTTGCTGTGCTCTTTAGAGCCCACCCCTTCTGGGGATTCTGCAGAGAACAGAGTAAGATTTAATTAACCACATCAGGGAAGGCCCTGGGTTTGGGCAGCTCCGGCTGCTTTCAGGAATGGCAGAAAGCCAAGCTGAGCTGTGCAGTGGAGGGTTGAAATTTCTTATCTCCTACATGCTGTAGGTGCATTTACCCCAGGGATCCCAGCTCCCGTCCTGCTCGCACTGAGGGCTCTTAGATCTGCAGCGAGCGCTCAGAACTCCTCCGTGAGCCCTCACTGCTTGTGTCTGACCTCGTACCTGAGCCTTCCTTCCTCTGCCGCTCCCTCTGATGACTAATTCTCCTTTGAAGAGTGTGTGCCTGTGATCTTCCTGGCCCTCCTCGTGCCCACCCCACCCAGGGTCGTGCTGATGCTCATGTGTGCGTGTGCAGGTGTGCAGGGAGGAGGGCTCGTGCTCCCCAGGCAGCAGCTCTCTCTGTGCTCCTGATCACTCTTCCCTTTGCTTTATTATTATTATTTTTAGATTATACTTAGCGCTTGAAGCCCCCTCTTTGATAATCAGGAAGTTTAAATTCCTCCTGCATTTTGCTTGTGCTTCCTACTTTCTACACCCATCCTCATCTAACGTAGCTTTTTCATGTTGCATTGACTCTGGGCTAAATTAATTTTCTTTGTTCCCTGTGTCCCTTAATTAGAATGAATAAGGATTCCTCCTTTCTTGCATCCGTATACATTTTTCCAAGCCAGAGCAGCCCAGTTTCTTCTGCCCTACCCTCAGTGGCTCAGGCAGGGATGGAGGTACATGGGAGCTGTGTGACAGCCTTCCAGGGAGCCTAGAGCAGATGGGGAGTTTAATGCAGGTTTTCCAAGGTCACAATAATCATCTAATTGCAAAACTATTTTTTCCCCACTTACCCTGTTTATCAATCAGCTTCTCTTGCGCCTCACAGCTAGAGATCAACTTGAGGGTGGGTTGTGCTGCAGAGAACAGGCACTGCCAGCTCCAGGGCAGCTGTTTGGTTTGAGGGCTCCGAGTTGATTTCAGTTCACAGCTAAGTAACAAACATCTGGATGCAGACTCCAGGGACATGAAGATGGAGGAGCAGGTCTTTTTCTTTCGGTACATTGTCTCCCAGTGCAGCTGCAGGGCTTGCAGACCCCTGAAAAAGCCCATCACAGTCAATCTTGCAAGGCCGGCTGGGCACAAGGCAGGCAGGGCACCCCAGACTTTGCTCACATGGGGGAAACCTGTGCTGAGTGGAATACAGGGTTTTTTCAGTGTCCTGCTCAGTCTGTCCATAAGCCAACAGTCCTGGGAAGAGTTAAACTTCAAAGGCCAGCAATTAAGCCCACACACATCAAGGAAAAAGCAAACCTGTGACTTGGTTTTTTCTTTCCAAATGCTACTGCCCTTTTCTCTCCGTGCTCGGTGCTGACCCTCGGGCTCTGTCTGATTTCCCGGTCAGCTGCCTCTGCCTCCTCATCTCCCAGCGAGAGCTGGATGCTGAAGCCTCACATGGCTTGAACTCCATCTTCCCCCAACAGCACACCTGCAGTTTGGTTCGGCAGGAGTTCACCTGAGCCTCTGGAAGTGGCTCATGATGGAGCTGTAGTTGATGATGTTGCATCTAAGGGTCTCCCTCCACTGCTGCTCAGGCTTTTCCCTTTCTCTGTGTTCATGCAGCAAAGTCCAGGTGCTGTGGGTGGAAACCTCTGCCCAGAGGCTGAAATTGGTCTTGGCTTTGCCTGGACTGGCAGCAGCCTCAACATGGGCAGCTGGAGAAAGGGGATGTTGCCCTGGCATGGACAGGGAGATCCTGGATGTACCCACTCTGTTGTGGCAGTGGGTGGTTTAGAGACTCCTGGACCTGGATGTATCACCTGGATCATGGTGTGTAAGAGCTGGTAGTGACTTGTCTTCTGGGAGCTTATCTCTCTTTGGGAATCTCTCTGTGGATGTCCCACAGTGGAAAAATTCACAATTTAGGTGAGTTGTGTGAAGAGGTACTTGGTCATCTGCCTCGTAACTCCACAGGTACTCCACAGTGTAAGAAGCAGTGGATTGTAATTTCATTCCATCATTTCCCTTTAATCACTGATGGGCTGCCACTTCTTCTCAGTGGCCAAAGATGTGTCCTTAGGGCTCCCTGGGTTTGTACCCACTGCTGCCAGAGGTACCTCAGCCCAGCAAAGCCCCTGGGGTTGCACCTGGATAGTCACAGGGTGGAATTAACCTCTGAATCCTGCAACGGTCAGGCAGCGCCTGAGCAATCCCAAAGAGATGAACTGGAGGGAGCAGCAGTACAAGCCTTTCCCAAGACACTGGCCCAGAGATCCGCGACCCCAGGGCCCACAGGGGGATGTCCCTAGCCCATCCTGGACATGCATTTGTGCTGGCAATACCTTATGACAAGTAGTGGATTTGGACCAACACTCGTTTCACACAAGCTATGGACCATCCTTTGCATCCCTTCAAGTCAGAGATGTAATGAACGGTGTTAATTGCTGATATCAGTCCCCTAAAGCCATCTGATCCCTCTGCTCCTTCTACACCACGTTAATCACACCCTGCTGGGGCAGAGAATGTGAGCAGGGCGAGATTTTGAAAGAAGTAAATTAAAACAGGAAGAGAAGCAACCTGACAGTCCTTAAGATGTGGGAGGATAATTTTAATTGAGTTTTGCAAGGGTTTAGCCGTGCAGTTAATAGGGGCCACTGGAAGAGGGCTGGTTATGTATGCTAAGCAGGACAGCTCACCCAGCACTCCTGCAGAGCCCCGGCGGTGGCAGAGTGGGAGCTGCCACAGGCCTTTGGGTAGCTCTGAGGGTTTCTGCCCCTTAGGGAGTGAATCCTGCGGACAGAATAGGTCCTGTTCCTGTCTGAAGGCGCTGGGCTCCCCCTCCCCTCCCTGCGCATCCCGCTGAGCCGGAGCTGCCCTCTGAAATGTCAGGGAGAGGAAGCAATCCTCGGCTTGTTAGTTTCTACAAGGAAATAAAACACACAGATGGCTCGAGCATCCTCTATCTCAAAGGCAGGAAAAGGATTCTCCGGGCAGGAGCAGGCAGCCAACAAACGCGGGGCGATCCAGGCAATGGAGGACCAAACAAAGCAGCGTCTGGCCAGCCCTGGCCCGCAGCAGAAAGGGTGGGCCGGCGGCCGCGGGGGAAGGCAGCCCTGTGATGTGCAGAGCATCCCTCGCTGCAGCGAGGGCAGCGAGCAGGCGCTCCCCTGGGGCCCGGGGGGGCTGCTGACAGCACAGATCCTGCAGGAGGTCTGCAGGGTGGCCCCGGCTGACCCGCTGCCCCCGGCCGGACATGTGGCTACCTGACACGGGCTAACTTTGGCTCAGCACGGAGCCGCTCGGGGAGGATGGAGCGGGAGCGAGCGCGGGGGGGCACGGGCAGGGAGAGGAAAGACGGCAGGAGACAGAAATGCAAACATGGCCTGACAGCCGTGGGGCAGGGGGAGGGGAGGAGGAAAAAGCAGGGTAAACCTGGCAGGATGGAGCAGGAAACCGGGCTGGAGCAGCAGGGCGATGGTGAGATAGTGCTTCCTGCCCAGGGAGAGCGGCAGACAGATAAACAGCCCCAGACAGGCGCTCGCTGACCCCTCCTTGGGATGCTTGGGGATGCTTTGGGATGACGTGGTGGCAGGACCCTGGGGCAGAGCAGAGTCCAGAGCCAGGTGAGAGCATGGTCAGGCACTGGGTGTAGCCGTGCTCTGCTGCCCTGGGCAGCCGGCTCGGAAACACCCTGATATAAATCCCTGCCTGGAGCCACCAAGGGACCAGGGATACACGGGTAACTGCTCCTCAGGACAGCCCATCTCTCTTGAAAGTGCTTTCTGTTTTTGAGCTGCTGTTTCCATTCCCTGATGGACGCCCAGCTTGGAAGATGAAATGCTGAAGGAGCCCAGAGACCTTGTGCCTTTTTTTCCCTCATTACCCATCAGTGCAGTTGGTTATGAGATACCAGAAAATAACCATAACCAATTAATTAAAGTTAATGAGAGGCCATGAGAGGCTAAAGAGACTTGTTGGGGTGCATGCACTGAGGCCCAGCAGAGTTTTGGACTGAGGCCTGTTTGGCCAGAGCCCGAGGCGCTGGGTGTGCAGCTGTGGAGAGCCAGGGGCTGGGGAAGCAGGGTGGAATGCCCAGCCTCAGGGTGCTGCTGCTCTGGCTGTGGCTTCTGCTGGTGTTGTGACCATGCTGCTGTCGTGTCATGTGCTGCTTCTTTCTCTGCCCACCCCATCCCACTCCCCACTTGGCTGCCAGGCAGGGGGATGCTTTGGCTGGGGTCTCACCTGAGAGAGCTTCTGCTGAGCTGGAGGAGAGCCCTGTTCCTTCAGTCCCCAAATGCCTTGTCTGTTTGGACACATGTCCTTCCTCCTCACCCGGCATCACTGCAGACACAGGATGCTTAGGGTATCTCCCTAAGAAAAGAATTTCCACCAGTTCTGGTAGTCCTCTGGTGGCCCCTTCCTCAGCCCTCCTGTTGATTCCTGCTCAGGGGGCTCCCACCTCCACACACCAACTTGCCCACAGGTGTTTTGGGGCAGAGATGATGTCTCACACCACTGGTGGTGGACAGGAAGGGTCAGACACCCAATAATGATGGTCACCTCTGTGTTTGTACCCAATAATGATGGTCACCTCTGTGTTTCTATCAACTGAGTTTCTACAGTTATTTTTTCTTCTATCCCCTGAGAAAGGACACATGTCCTAATTGAAGCAACTGATCTGATGCTTTGGGAACGTCCCCACAAACTCATGAGGGTACAAATCCACCCCGCTTTGATTAGATGTTGTTGCAGGGCTCTGAGGTCCATGGACAAAAATTTGTAGACCAAAGGACCAACGCCTTGCCATTGGCACTGCCCACCATGAGAAGGGAAAGGTGCTGCCCAAGGCCTGAGTGAGCCCCTGGTGTGTGGGTTCAGCTGTGTGACTGGCACAACACCGGGATGAGAGGGCTGGTCCTGCAGTGAGAAGCACAGCTCTCCTGTTTAACCCTTTTGAGGCAGGTCTGAACTGAGGGCCCATCCTGAGTTATGGGACAGGGAATATCTTCTATGAACCCTATGAAATAAGGGATCTGCTCTCTTTGTCCTTGTGCACATGCATAGTTTGAGGGGGATTTTCAGTTTTCTATCATTATGTTTTTTCATTTGTTCATTAGCCTGTTTCCATCTCTGTTTTCCTCCCATCTGCACTGTGGGCCTGGGTGGCTGTCACTCTGCCCTGGCAGTCGTTGGGCACAGGCTGCTGGGCAGAATCTGTTCTGTTTTAGTGTCAGTTCCTACCATTGTTTGGGGCTCACTTTGCCCACTGTGAGTTTGGAGAAAAGACACCTGGTGTTTCATCCCTACATCGGCTGGAGCCTGACATTTATTTCTCAGCCTCGTGTGATATCTCACCTCTCTGCAAAACAAGCCTTCCTCCCTGCTGGAGAGCACTGGGAGGAGGAAGAGGAGGAGCTGACAGCCCTACTTCAAATTTCCCCTGCTGCTCTGCCAGCTGCCTGCTCCTTGTGTGACGTGACACTCACGCTTTGCCGCTCCAACCCACAGTTGGATGCTTGCCCCGTGCATGAGAACAAGTCGCTCTATGGGGGAACTTCAGCCCTGGAGGTGGGAATTTGGCCGGGCTCTGCCTCCAGCACGTGGACTTCCCACATGTCAGGTCCTCCAGCACAAGGGCAGCGAGTTATACCAGCACAGGGCAAGTGGGGAATGGTAACTGGAATGGGGGGAAATGGCACCTGAGGTGCCAGAGTTAGTTCCCGTGGGGCACATGCAGTTTTGCCAGAAAATGCTGCTAATTCAGACAAGTCCAGCCTGGAAAGCAGGAGAAGAAGTCTGCAGAAAGAGCAGAGCAAAGCTTCTCCTCCTTCTGCCCCAGTGCTAGCTACTGCTGCTCTTTTGAATAGTCTCTCTTGGCCAGAGAGGTACCAGAATTCTACTGTTGGCTGCTCAGGAGCAAAGCTTTGCTCACACAGTAACTGGCACAAACAAAATTTTCCTTTTTAGAAAGTGTCCAAATCTTGAGTTCCTGCTTTACTTTGTTGGACAGATGCTCATTGACTGGAATTTTTTGTCTGAAAAGAGCAAAGGAAAGGTGGGGCAATAGAAGGACCAGGGAAGCTTTGCTTGGGGGAAAGGGACTTGGGGGAACGACTCTCTTTTTCCCTTCCAGCCTATCTTTTGCCCCAGTACAGCACTGGGTGGGCAGGCTGGGCTGGGCAGGGTGCAGGGAGGCCTCACCTGGAGCAGCTTTGCTTTGTGCATGTTATCTTGCAGCCCTTGTCACAGACCCCAAGGTGTGGTGGCAGGAGCTGAGCTGGGCCGGTTAGCTGGGGACATGTGCTGGCTGTGAGCAGAGATCCAGCCCAGCGCCGGGGAAGGAAGTCAGCGAGAAGGACAGAGTGTGAACAAAATCCCTCTCCGGAAAGGCGCCCCGTTAATCAGTCAGCGGGGCCGACTCAGCAGAGAGGGAGGGAAGGGGAAGCAGAGAGGGGCTGGGGTGGTGTGTGGGGCTTGGGGGAGGATCCGGTGCAGGGCTTCCTGTGAGTGGAAGCAGATGGGGAGCAGGAGCTGTGTTGTGCCCTACTGCACCATACCATGCTGTACCTTGTCCCACACACAGCCTTTGCCCTGTGTCCCAAAGCCTTGCCACGCTGTGGCAGTGCTACCTCTGGCACTGATGCTGCTCTGCAGGGATTTACCATCCGCAGCCACTGCAAGGCAAAGCCAGGCCCTGTGGAGGGCTTTCCCACATGCCCAAGGGTGGAGAGAAGAGGTCAGGCTGCAAGATGCCCTGGGGTGGATAGCACTTTCCAGGGTGTATTTGACTTCCCCACGAGACAGGAAGAGCCCTGGATGCAGGATGCAACTGAGAGCAGCAGTGGTGTCAGGGTGCAGAAAGAGGGGCCTGAAAATGAAGGAGAAAGCCCTCAGTGCAGACTGGCCTCTTCCAGAGCCATGTCCTGCTAGATCAAGGCAAAGAAAACTGCTGGGAAATGTGCTTCTCTGGAAATAGACAAGGTGTGACTGGCTGTGGGATCCTGCTTCCTCTCACCGCATCCCATCAATCCCCCTCTGTTTATTTTAATATCCTGCTGCCAACTTGCTTGAAAAAAGCTGCAACCATCTTGAAAAAACAAAGCCAGAGCTGCTGCATGCCTTTTTAATTACATTAATGCTCTCCCTGTGCAAGGGCACAATTGGGTGTGCAGGAGAAAGCGGGAGCTGCTTGGAGGGCTAAGGAGATAAAGCATCACAGGGGTTGGAGGTGGGGAAGGAGGGACTCAGAGGAGAGGAGACACTCCATGCTCTGGAGACATCTCCCTCGCACCCTGGGATTTGCCAGAGACACAAACCATCTGTGTGTCGGTTAGCAGAGATTTTATGGCCAAACCCAGCACCAAGTTCAGTGCTGGGGAGAGCAAAATGCAGGAGAGAGCCATGGCAGGGCACATGCTCCCTTGGGGAGGGAAAGGGCAGGGCCAGCAAAGGGGTGGATCCATCTGGCAAGCACAGAGTGATAGAGAATTTTTGCAGGGAAAGCTGATGGCTTTGAAGATGATTTTGCAGGCTGGGAATGAGTCTGTGCATCCCTTTGCCTGTCCTGGATGCCATGGGTGGCTCTGGGCATCAGCATCCCAAGATGCCAGGCATCAGTGTGAGCCAGTGCAGGGAGTCCCCAAAGTTCCCAGCAATCCGGGGCCGGTGAAGAGGCTGGATGGCCACGAGAGCTGGGCCAGCAGTGCTGCCAGCAGCAGGAGTGTCCCCAGCCCTGCGCCACGGTGCTTTCGGAGCGAGCAGTGGTTCCTTTTCCTGTTGTACTCACGGAGGGCCATGGACAGGATGCATCTGCAGGAATCCCACAGCCCCAACCTGCACAGATCGTACTTTTCCTTTCTTCCCCTCCACCCCCTGGTGTTGTTTGCTAACAGGTCACCAGGCAGCATGTGAAGGGAGGCAGGGGGTTATTTCTGCCACCATCCTGCTCCCCCCAGCCCTGGTGGTGGGGCACAGCATTGGCCAAGAGACTTCTGCCGCCTTGGCACTTATTTAGTGGCTCAAGCAGAGGGACCATGCCAGTTTTAAAATCTAATTCAGTGCCTGCTGCCGCCAGCCCTGGAGCTGGCCATGCCTGAGTTTACCTTTTTTCTGCTTGCTGCCCCAGAGCACAGACAGGATGAGAAGGTTTGCTGTCCCCAGCAAGCCATTATCTTCTGCATTTTGGGCTGAGCACTGTGGGGAGACAGGCACCCCCAGCTGCTCCCTGGGACGATGGGCAGGGAAGCTGTGGCCATCTGGAGAGCAGTGTTTGCACTGGGATAAGTGTGTCCGGCATTAATAGGAAACGCAGCTTAGCAGACAGATTCCTTCCCCTGCCTCCTTTTTTTAATAAACCTTTTTACATTTTGAAGGGATTTTACAAAAAATGCGGTCATTTATTTTCACAGCCCCGGGGCACATTTTTTCTGTGTGACATCTGACGTCCCCTCCTTCAGGAAAGGGGAGGTTGGAGGCGCAAGGCGGGGTGTCCTCCATGGTGGCCGAGCACCACGCAGCCCCAGGGACCACAGTGGCCGTGTGCTGAGTGACAAGCGATGGCTGCTGCTCCTGTTGTTGTTGTTGTTGTTGTTGAGGGAGAAGTGTCTGTAGGACAGGCCGTGGCAGCGGGACACGCACACAGGAGCTGGGCCTGGGCTGACACTCCTCGGTGTGGGCAAGTGGAGGGGAGGCGGGAGATGGCGGGGGAGATGGCTGTCACCCTGCTGTTGCCATGGGGGCAGCCGTGGGGACACCTCAGAGCCGCGCGGGCGGGAAGGAAGTGGAGAACAATCGGGGAGAACAAGGCCGGCGGGCCGGGCCTGGCAGGCCGGCGGTGCCGCTCCGCACGTCCCTCGCCGCCGTGTGCCCCCAGCAGCCTCTCCTGGTGGCACCGTGGCTTCCCCGCCAGCCTGGATCCCCACACCACCCTGTGTCTAAGCTGGTGGCCATTTGTTGTCTCCTGGGTCAGGGTTCCCCACAGAGAAACATTCCTAGAATCATTGGGTGATTAAAGTTGGAAAAGACTTCTAAGATCGGCAGGTCCAGCCATTAACACAGCACCACTGTGTTCACCGTTAAATCGTGTCCCCACGTGCCACATCCACATGTTTTTTGAATACTTCCAGGAATGGTGGCTCTACCACTACCCTGGGAAGCCTGTTCCAATGCCTGACTGCTTTTCAGTGCAGAATTTTTTCCTAATATCTAATATTAACCCCCCCCTGTTGCAACCTAAGACTATTTCCTCTCATCCTCAGGATCTCCACCTGTAGTCCTCAGGTCACAGTTCTGCAGGAAAAGTATTACAGCTGCTTGTGAAACACGTGGAGACACCACATCCCTGAAACATCTCTAACCCTGCCAGATCTCTCTGATACCTGGGTTTGAATGTTACAAGGGAAGGAAACAGACATACACAGAACACAGTTGCAAAAAAACTCATGTTTTTGTAGAAAGTCAAGCTAGCAGCATATTTTTGCATTCTTTTCTTCCTTAGCATTTAGCACCTACCTGAGTCACAGCCTCACATTCCATAACATTTTTCCCCCTCTCTATTTCTGGTTAGTTTGCTTGTTTTTGCAGTCAACAAGACTTCTTTTGAATAATCTCACATCTCCAGAAGCTGAAGTTTTAAGATAAAGATCATGAAGTAATGACAGTTGGCAACACTGTGCTGATGAAAAACAACAGTAGTCTCTGAGGGTAACCGGTACTTCGAGATGTTTTGTCCATGAGGAGCTCACTTAGGGTGCGTGTCTGGCATGCCAGAGATGCAAATGCACAAAAAGTGAGAGACTCTCCCTGAAAAAAGCTGGAAAAAGAGCACGATAATGTTTAACTGCCTGTCCCTGAGCCTGGATAATCTCACTCCTGGAATGCCTGTCCGGTGGTACAGGGAAGGGGGCTGCTGCAATCCACTGAGGTTGGTCCTCGTCAGGTGACTGCACCTGAGAGTGCACCACAGGAGACAGGAGAAGGGCATTCCATGAATGCCTCTTTGCTCCAGAGAGCATCTCAGTCCAAACACACTGTGGTATCTGGGCATCCCTGATTTGTCCCCCTGATTACAGAAAGCTACATGTGTATGGGAAAATTGCCTGCCAGGCTCCCTCCAGTTGGCAGAGGGGATCATTTCAGAGCCCTGGTCCAGGGAAACCCAATATCATTCACCTGGTGAGGAATGGCTACAGTTGAATTCCCCAGTTTCTGGTCTTCCATTCTTTTCTGGCCCTCATCCGTGCTAGGCTGTCTGTCAAAGCCCAGGGGCTGTCTGGCCCTGGCTCAAGATCTGCTCACTGGAGCCGGGAGGGCTGCAGGCAAATCTCTTGTGTCCCACTGAGCCAGCATTAGCTACCTTGTAGGAGCAGACCCCAAGGAGATGTTGGCTTCTGGAGCCTCTGCCCCTCTCTGGGCTGGTGGCACCAGGATACCTGCTGCCCACAGCACTGGGGCCAGCCTCGTGGATCTCTGCATCATCCCCTCTCTCCTTTCTCTCCACAGACCTGGTGAACAGCTATTCTATGACCCCTCCTACTCTGAGCATCACCGAGGAGGAGCACGTCATCAACGCCAAGGACACGCTGACCATCACCTGCAGGTAGGCACCAGCCAGTGCTCTGTTTACTTTTACCTGGGGAGGGTTGGAGGACCAGCCAAGAGGAGCCCACCAGGGACACCTTGGCTGCAGTACTCCAGCAAATTAGCATGTCTGACTACAAATCTTCCACATCCCCCAAGTGTGAATTCGTCTAATTAATTGAAAAAGAAGCAAAAGACATCTCAGAGGATTCAGTGATAACCTCTGCTCTAGTCTTTCGGAGAAGAAGAAAGATAAAGAAACATTTTGTGTAATTTGATAGCTTTGCTGTAAGCTCTTCAGGGAACCTCGTCTTCCTGACTCTCCTTGTCTTTCTCTGATGTTGCTTATTCTCACCTCACTGGGGCCACTGAGATTGAAGTTCAGGTTTCTAAATCTAGTGGGACATTTGGGGGACACTGAGAAATATCCATGGGAGAAGGCAAGGCTGCAGTTAGTGGTGGCTATGAGAGACCTCCAGCTTTTCTAGGAAGAAGGGATTTAATGCTCTCCCTTTACATATGTGGGTGAAAAGAAGCCCCAGCCAGGCCAGGTGAATAACTGTGAGAGGAGCTAGAGAATCTCTGGTTGTTTTGGGCACTGTGGCTCTGAGAAGGTGCTATGTCTGAGCTGATTTATCTGTGCTGGGACACTTGGCTGTGCATGTTTTCTGAACTGTCTCCTGTCTCAGAAAGCAGAAAAAAAGCCCCCATAAACAAGTGGGAGAATTGCCCAAGGTCAGTTTTCCTGGAGTTTCCCTTCAGCAGCTGAAAACAGATCCATGCTTGGGATCTGAATGCTGGGTCCAGTGGGGATCTAAATTCAGCGTGGGCCTCAGATGGGTGTTTCTCAGTGTTATATATAACCACAGAGCAATTACTGCAAACACTTGGCTGGCATTGTGTTAATGTCTTGTCACAAACATATTTAACTTTTCCTGGAACAGATGGCATTGCTTTTCCTTTGTGAATCAGTTCATAACCAAGGGAGAAGGACAGAGGAAAGGTTGTTGATATTAATTACTGAACTGCTTTCACTTGGTCTGGGAATCTGAGTTGTTGTGGGCTTATTTTCATCCGGTGACTTGAGGAGCCATCATGAGTGCTGAGATTTAGGAAATGTGTGAGTTGGAGATCTGTCCGTGACTGTCTGTGGGGGCTGTGGTCAGCCACAGAGCCACTGTGGGAGCACAGAGGAAGAGAAGGGAGTTTGGGGATTCCAGTGCTCTGCTGTGGTACTTTTCTTCACAGAGAGATGTGGGAACTGACACTCTCTATTAAAACCTTGGAAGAGGTGAGAATCAGTGAGGATATTCTGAATGAGATTAGAATCAGGGCAGACCCTTTCTCCACAGGAGTCCAGAAGGGGACACAGAAAGCACTTTCAAGACTGTTGTCTATAGATTGAGCCAAGTTTAAAGGACATACTGAAGTTAGAGGTGTGGTAAAAGAAAGTGTCTTCTGCAGCTGTGAAAGACTGAACTGGCTACCTGAAGAGCCCAGGACCATCTTCAGACAGCACTAAAACCCACGTACCCTCTGCCCATATTGCTCTTTGGCTGCTCCTTGCCCCTGCATCCTGCTGTCCCAGATGTGCTCCTTGGGGCTGTGCAGTGTCCTTCACACCATCTGCAGATAGATAAGTCTCAGTATCTCCTGCATGGCTCAGAGCATTCCTCTTTTCCTTCTGAGCTCTCAGTCCTGTGTTTGTCTGTCTTGAGGAAAGGACTTTGACTGCAGGACACTTATTCATTTGAATGAGGAGTAAATCTTTCCTGGTCCCTGGATCTCTAATTACACCCAGCTGCTTCTCCAACGTCTTCTCTGGACCATGGCCCACCCTGGGAAGACCTGGCTTGTGTTAATGGGAGCTGAAGGGAAAAACATGCAGACCACCAAGAGAACAGGCAACAGGAGAGGGTGGTGGGGCAGGGTAGGGCAGAAACAAATACAAAATCAAATCCAGGATTCAGGGATTTCCTGCTGAGCATCGTGTTGAAGGTGACTTCAGTTTGACCCTGGTCTTCTCTTGAGAGCAATGTCCTCTGGCTGCTCTTCGAGCTGCCCTGGAGCCAGGAGTACAGGCTTGCTTGAAGCAGTGCTTCAGCAGAAAGATGAGCTCAAAACCCCCGTGTGAGACTCCCTGGAGACCTTTCAAGCTTCACCCACCGAGCGTGAGAGCCATGCAGCCAACTGTGCTCTCAGGCTCCCTCGCAGCAGCCTGAACCTCAGACATCCCCAGCTCTGCTGCCCTGCTCCTGCTCCACAGCCCACCAAGCCTCGTTGGTGCCCAGAGCCTGTGCCAGGCCTTGGGACAAGCAATGCCTCTGGAGCTGGGCATGCTTAACAGATACACAAAGGCACAACACACACACACACAAGGAGCCACCAGATGCTGGGACTCTGCTTTTGCAAATGCCATCACATGCAGTCTTGTTCCCTTGTCACCCAGCACAAGGCACCCTTGAGAGGCCCAGACAGAGCAGGGGACCAGTGCAGGAGTGTTCCCCAAAACAGAGATTGTGCCAGGGCTGGCTGAGAGCCCCAGGGATGTTTTGATCCAAGCAGGTGGCAGAACAGGGGGAAGAGGTTGGTGCCCAAATGGACAGTGCAGCTTTTATTAGCTCCCATTCCTAGAAGGAAGGAAAGAATATTGTGAATCTCTGCATTCATGCCCTCAGCAGCCTGCCTGGGGGGAAAGCAGAGAGCTTGTGCTGTTCCAGCTCATGAGCATTGGAGCAAATACCACAGGAGCCAGCTGCACAACAGCAGAAACCTCTGGAGGGATCAACTTGGTTCTGTCTGTGCCATCCCATCCTGTCCCATCCCGTCCCATCCCATCCCATCCTGCAGGTGCTGGGCACACAGGTGGGCAGCAAACCAAGAAAAAGAAGGGCAAGGATGTCCTTTGCTGCCCGGTGACCTGTTCCCAGAGTGACTCACAGATGTGCAAACCCATCTGTGGCAGAGAGGAAATATTTGACCCCGGAGCCCTCTTGGCTCCCGTGGAGGAAATGAGCACTGTGGCAGGGCTGAAGGAGCCTGAGGATCATGTGAAGCCCCACAACCCCTGCTCTGGAGCAGTGTCCTGGAGCACACAACACCTGCTGCTCTCTCCTATGCTTGAGTGGCTGCTGTGAACATCCTCCATGGTGCTGAGGGGAATCTGGTTTATCCCAGCTAAGCCACAAAGCCACAACCAGCTTTGTCCATCATACCACGCATGGGAGTTTCAAAGAGGATTGAAGAAGAGGGATGCCAACTGCAACATCTCCCTTGAAGTGCATCTATCCTGAAAAGATTGAGGAAAACAGCTGTGGAGAAGACTACAGAGCATTTTTTTTCCAGCTGGCATCAGCAGGCTCCATCGCCAAGAGGCAAATTATCACCGAGCTGAAAGAAAACAACTTGGGAATAAATCTTGGAAGGTGACAGATAGGAGAGAGGGAACTGTCCAAAACTGCTGCTTGGACCCTTCCCTGAATGCAGGGGGTAGATTCAGAAATAAATCCATGTGAGCCTGGCCTGCCCTCATTCCTGCCTTCTTCTAGACCTCTTAACTCACCAGTGACACTAACTTGGACTCACAGTAATGCCCACACCTTCTGTGACCCCCCAAGCCTATGGACATATGAAAGGAAATGAAAGCACATCTGAAAGGAATGCCTGGGTTGAGCTGCCCACGGGCTGGTTGCCATGTCTGTGTGCACTGGTCCATCCGTGTTTGTATAAATATGTGTCACTCAGCTGCTGCAGGCCTTGATGGTTAATGGAACAAGTGGATCTGATAATGTGTGAAAATCCCAGTAGATAAACAAACAGAAAATGGAAACGCTGGAGACTTCCACAATTACCCTCCTGCAAGTGGCGTGCCAAAAATGCCTGGTCTGAAGCTCTCAGCTCTGGGCTGAAAGCAGGGACAGCCCCATGGTCTGTGCCAGTGCCGGGGGCTGTGGACACAGCAACTACAGCTGTGGCAGAGGCCACCAGGTGTTCCTGGCTTAGTGATACGTTTCACTGTTATTTTCTGTGCACATGAATAGGGTGGGACAAACTCAAATTCTGTTCTTATTTTTATTTAAGTGTTCATGAGACTCTGGTACTTGGGAGAAGCTTGCCTCTGCTTCATGAACACAAGCTGCCAGAGCTGTGCTTTCAGCTCTGCCTCAGGCACTGATGGCATTTTTAGTGAAAGCAGAAGTTTGAGCTGGGTAAGAGGGGCTGTGTGACTGTCCCCAGGGACTTGTCACTGCCTCCAGAGCCCTTGTGCTTGGCAGCACGGGAAGAGTGCAGCACAGTCTCTCCAAACTCATCTGCCACAAGCTGGAAGAGAGCAAAGTCTGCTCTATCCAGGGAACATAAATCAGCTGCTGAAGACAAGCAGAAAGGGGCAGGTCTTTCCCCCATGCTTGGACAGAAATCCTGTCCTCGTTGCATCTGAGCCATTGTGCCCTCCAATGGCACCTTATCTCCCTTCCTCCTTGCTGTCCCCTGCTGTCTCATGATGGTCACAGTCTGCCTGTGCTTAAAAGTATCTGCCCACAGAGCTGCCCTGGCAGAGGAGCTGTGTGTTCCTACATGTCTATTCCCAGCTTGCATAATTGATGAACCCAGTTTCCCCTCATAGAGCTGATGGTGCTGACAAAAGGCCATTTTTACCCCACAGCTGTCTCTTATGATGGCTATGGCTTCTTTTTTCCCCCCCCATTTCTTTTTTTTTCGCACGTACTTAAGTGACTTTCAGCTATTTGGCAAACTTTCAAGTGGGGGCTAGGCCTTCCTCTGAAAGGGGCTCTGATTTCACAGAAGGAAACTTCCAGTGTGGAATAAAAGCTTGTTTTGTTTGTAGTAAACAAGTGCAGTTATAAGAAGCCACGGTGGCACGTGTGCGCACATGCAAGCTCCCGCTCTGGAGATCCTCAGCTATATATAAATACACACGTGTGTGTTCTGTCTGGGGCTTTCTTGAGTTCCTGGACTTTTCTGTCTGTCCTTGGGTTGCTGGTGAACAGGCTTTGTGGTCGTGCCATCAGAGAGGTGTCAGTGTCTCTGCAGAGGTGGGAAGGGCTGGCAGCCCCAGGCCAGCTGGGGTTTTGAGGGGCTGCAGGGTGCTGTGCAGAGCAAGGGGAGCCCCCTCCCACAGCAACGGGGAAAGGAAACAGCTGGCAGCTGGCCAGAAGGCAGTCAGCTGAGCCTCCTCTTGTTTTCCCCTTGCTGTCTTTTATCCCTGACTCCCTCCTGCTTTTCTCTTTCTCGCTTTCTTTCCAGTCTGCTCTCCTTCCCCCATTCTTCTTCCCACTCCATTCATCACACAATGAGCCCCAGCCAGCAGCTACACTGAGCCAAGGGAAATCATCACATCCATGTGTTTCCCTAATAGCTCTGGACCCTTTTAATAATGAGAGGGAATAGAAAATAAATGGAACCTTTCCCTCAGGGCCCCGTGTGTTTCCCTGTGCTGGCATTCATACCAGCAGGACAGTGCCATGGGACAGAGGGGCCTGTTTATGAGTGGGCTGATATCTTACAGCTTAGCATGGCCAGAGGGGTGTCCTGGGGAAGGGGATGAGCCTTTGCTTGCCCAGCACTTAGGGAATCTGGTTGCCATTTCCTTGTGCCTGTTTTTTCCCTTGGAGGATGGCCATTCCTCCTTGCCCCAGCCCAACTGGTGGCTGGCTGGGCCACGTGCAGGTGTGCAGAGAGTCACACAGAGCCACAAAGCCACCGCGTTCCCCACGCTCAGCCCAAAGCTAACGCTGCTTTTCACCCATGTCTAGAGGCCAGCACCCTTTGGAGTGGTCGTGGCCAGGGGGCAAGGTGGATCCTGCTGGGAAGGAGGAGGCTGAGCTGGTGGCCTCAGCAGCCCCCAGCAGCGGCTGGGCAATCCAAGAGGAAGACTGCGAGGGGACCGGCACGAAGCCGTACTGCAAAGTGCTGCTGCTGACGGAGGCGCAGGCCAACCACACGGGTTACTACCGCTGCTACTACAAGTACATTGAGGCCAAAATCGAGGGCACCACGGCAGCCAGCACCTACGTGTTTGTGAGAGGTAAGAGCTGCTGTGCACTGCAGGCTGGGGGCCTCGGGGCAGCCAGTGCACCAGCATAATATCTGAAAGATTAAACATCTCAGTGTGCCTCCCAGGGCAGAGCGTGGCTGCTGCAGCCTCGGGGAGGGGGCTGAGGGCTGGTTCCCTGCAAGTGCAGGGGACCAATATCCGTCCATGGCGGGATTCAATTATGTCCCATCCCGGGGGCATTGCTCCAGCCGGGTTGGAATGCAGGAATTCAAGGAGTGAGAGCCCAGCCTCAGAGATGCTCCAGCACTAAAAAAAGCACAGGAGTTATCTTCTGGGCATCTTGGGGCCCCCTGAGGTGCTGGTGGCCAGGGGTGGTAGTGTTTCATAAAGCTGAGACTGAGAGGGAGAGGATGAATGGTACCAACACTCCATGTGCAGCCTGCTCCCAGACCTGCTGGCCTGAGCTGCTCCACAGTGACAGATCCAGGTGCTCCTCTCCACACTGTGCAGGGGCTGCCCATGCAGGCAGGGTTATGAGGTGTGTTTTGGCAGAGGAGGGATGTTCTCCAGGCTTGGGGCTGGAACCTCAACTTAGGGAGTGGCTGCAGGGCCAATACTCAGCATCTCCATGTCCCAGGGGTTCCTCCTCCGTTGTCTCCCCCACTGCTCACAGCAGGCTCCAGCAAGATAAATGAACTCTGTCCCCTGGAAACAGTTGGCTGAGCTATTTCTCTTTCCGCCCCCATTTATTAGTTGGTGCAGTTGTCATGAGCCAGGCAGGTCATGACATATAAGATGCATTTTTCAGAAGTCCCAGGGCAAAGCCAATTTTGCCTCTGCAGCTACACAGAGAAAAATGCAGGGGCAAATCAGAAAAGCTGGGCAGCTGTTGGAGAGGAATTGAAGTCTGTTTGAGCAATTGCTTCCTCTTTCTGTGGGCTATGCTGCCCACCCTAAAACAGGACAGAGCCTGCCTGGATTTCAGACACCTGTGAGTTGGACAGGGGTGTTCAGACACTCTAGAGGGTTGTATCAGATTGGAGGCAGAGAGCTTCTTAAATACACTGAAAATGAGTACAACCCCACAAGCTTATATGCAGGGAGTGCTTTTGCAAGAACTGATTTTTTTGTGATCCAACAAATGTCACTTTTCCCCGATCCACCGTCCCTCATCTCCAGCCTCTCTGCAGCTCAGGAGCTGCTCTTCTGTTTACCAAAGAGTCACATGGTGCAGGTTAGGGGCAATAAATCCCACACTGTCAGGGCCCATGGGACTCACAGTGCCTGTGGACAGTGTGTGTGCAACAGATCCTGCCAACAGCTCGCAGCACTGTGTGCACATGGCTGCACAGCACATGTTCACCCTCAGTCCAATCAGGCTGTCCCCTCTTAAGGTTATCAAGCATCCAGAAAACCTCAGAATCTGCCTTTCCAGACAGGACAGGCTTTCAGGCAAGAGAAGGGACATGTCAGGAAAATTCAGGCATATGGTAAGCACAGCCACTGCAGAACATTCAGATAAAGCCTGCTCCTGCTGAACTGGGCTGCAATGTGAGACTGTCCCTGGAGAGCTTGGAAGGGCTGATGTAAGTGTTGGGGATATTTGGAGACAGGATGATTAGACCACAGGTTTATCCATCAAGCTCATTTCTCATGTTAAGGGCTTGGTGAAATTGCCAGGAACAGAATATCTGTGCTTGCCTGGAAAAATGGGTTCTTCTGTATTTTACCTGCAATTCAGTGGTCAAATGAACTCTCCATGCATGTGTCTCCTTCCCAAGTGTCTGGTTAGGTGTGCATTTGATTACAACTACAGATAGCTCTGTAGACACAGAATGCCTCATCAGGGCAGGATAGGCTACGTACAGCCCACATCTCATAAAGCTTAGCATGTATTAATGAAGAAGATGCTAAATTATTCCCATCCGACCCATTAAGGCAGTCTTAAGGAAATTTGTGATGTTGTCAGAGAGGGGAGTTAGTGCATGAATCACAAACTCATTGGCAGGAGGACCAGCCCACTAAATCAGTTCTTGGCTGCCGTCTGAGCTTGAAGGGGACCTCATAGTCTCTCACCTCTGCCAGCTGTGCAGCTCCTCCTTCTCAAATGCCCAAAGTTTGGGAAAGGAATGAGGAACATCTTCACACTGGGAAACAAATCTGTGGTTTCAGAAATCAGCAATCCTGTGGCAGCAAAAACCACCAGGAAATAAAGATAAGAACTCTCTGGGCAATCCATGTTTTCCTAGGACGTGACCAATACAGTTTCCTGAGTGTGGGTTGTTTCACCTACACTGTAGAAAAAGTGCTTCACACAGTCGTGAGGAATTTGCAGCATGACTATCACTGAAGCAGCAGCTTTACAGATCGATAATTAAAGGTTTATGCACTTAACAGTGGGAGCACTGAATTGGGTTGGGCCCAAGTGATTTGAACAACAGAATCCCCAAGTGAGGATCACTTCCAAATTTATCTTTGACTTGTCCCTTTAGATGGGTCTCTCTAGGGGTTGGGTATCAGAGGGAAAGAATCTCAGGATGGACAAACGATTCTCCTCATGCTACACTCCCTTGAAATCAATGGTTTAGCTGAAACACAGGTGAAGAAAACTAAATGTAGACCACTGGGATCATTTGGTCTGATTCCAGTGTGCCAAAAGCTGTAAAATCTCTCCTAGCAGGATCCTGAGGCAGCCCAGTGTCTCCCAGATGCAGACCCATCACCCCTTATAAAGCCCCCTTCACCCAGGGGATATTTCCATGAATAAAGCCAATCATGACCATGTGCTGGATGGACATTTACAGAGGAGACATGCTGGCAACACCGTGCCTTCAAGCCACTAGGAACCAGTCTCTATTCAGAGCATCCTGTGAGGCATAAAACCTGTGGAAAAGGGCAGGCAGGGGCTGATAGTACAGAATAAATCATCTGTCATTGAGGCCACCAAGCAGCCTCACAGTTCTTTGTCTTTTCCAATTTTGTCTTCATCCCATTTTCTCAGCCCGGGTCGCTGCTGATTGTACACTGGCTCTGCACAGAGTTTGGTGTAACATCCCTGGCCTTGCTAAGTCATTTCATCACCATTATTTCTGGGTGGTTTTGCTCTTCCTGTCAATATTTGTGCCTGCAGCAGTTGGGCGGCAGTGGGGTGGCAGCCCTGGAAAGCTCAGCTCCCGTGTTTATCTGCCGGCCGGGGTGGCTGCAGGATGACATCTGCATTCCACCACACTGCGGATCACTTCCTCGCCAGGGAAGGTCGCGGTGCCGGCGAGCAGAGCCCCGCGAGGGGGCACAGCCACCAGCTGGGCAGGCGCCGAGCCCAGGACACGACGCGCTGGTTTCACAAAGGGTCAGGCTCAGGCAGAGACCTCGAGGGCTCCAGGAAAGGGGAGGTCATTTCCCTCACTGCCCACATGCCGCACCAGGGCTGCGCTGGTTCTGTGTTTGGTGCGGAGCAGCCGGCTGGCTTTGCACTGCCGAGCTCCAGGTGTCTCCTCTGGCTGTCACATGTGGCAGATGGGGCTGAGCAGCTCAACATCACTCCCTCTGGAAAGCTTGTGCTGTGTTAAGGAAATTCAGAAAGCCTCTTTTTCTACTGGTGGTTGCCTTTTCTCACTTTTTTTCTTCTTTTTTAGTAGTTGATCTCCTTGTATCTTTTCTACAGATTTTGAACAGCCATTTATCAACAAGCCAGAGACCCTCCTCATCAGCAAGAAGGAGAACACTTGGGTACCATGTCTCGTGTCCATCCCTGACCTTAACGTCACACTGACCTCGGTGAGAGCTCGGCTGCTGGGAGCCTCTGCACCGAGATGTATTGCATTTGTTCTGCATTTGTAATTGCCTGAGTGGAAGCATGACAGGCACTGCCAGGAAAGGAAAATGCATGGGATACATTTTCCATGGAAAGTACAAGCCACTGGCTTCCTCGTTTTATTTGCTGGTTGAAGCTGTGTTGTCCAGTTCCCTTGGGCAGATCCCACGGGTTTCCTGCCAACCTTGCTTCTCTTCCCTGGAGCCCTATGAAACAAAACAAGACTTTGTTTTAAACCCATTTCCCCACAGCATCCCCCGTTTGCCTTGTCTCTGTGATCTACACCCCTCTAGGTGGTCAGCATCCCCACAAGGGATGAGGCTGCAGCCCTGGGGCCCATGACTAAAAACAGCTCTCTTATCAGTTTGCTTTTGCTTTTGCCTTTCCCCCCCCCTTTTTTTTTTCTTTTTTTTTTTTTTCACAATGCAAATACATCCTTCCAGGATGAGTGTTACTATTGTACAAAGGCCTCCAGGGACACTCTGGGGGCCAGGGGCCTTTCCCGTGCCCGGGAAGGACACTACCCAAGGTCAGCACTCATCCCGGTGGGGCTGATGTTTGGGACATCAGCATCAGTTTCCTTAGCTATCTCTAGAAATTTCCATTCCTGGAAGTCTCTGGCCCACTCTGCAGACGGGGAGGCTCATGGTGCAGGATGCAGCTACTTGGGGTAGAGGGGAGGCCACGATTCCTAGATGGCAAACCCTTGGGGGGAGAGGGCAGGAGGCCAGCACAGCATGATGCTGCATCATTTCTTCCCACAAAAGGGATGTGTTAGCCAGCATAAAGTCTGGGAGGGGTGGAGTGGGAATGTGGTTACCCTCTGATTTCATTTGGCAAAATGTTGATTTTTCCAGCAAAATTTCTTCATACACCCTGATGGGAAAAGCACTTTCTGGGACAACAAGAAGGGAATGCAGGTACCCACACACTTGATCAGGGACTTACTGTATGTCCACTGTGAGACTGAAATCGACAAGAAGGTCTTCAAATCCAATTTCTTCATCATCCATATAGCAGGTGAATATTTGGGAAGGTTCAGGGGAGCAGTTTGGGTGGCTCTGAAGTCCATCAGTGTGGTTCATGGGATTGTTATGGTCCTCTCTAGCTACACAGACTCTGCATGGTGCACATAGCTCTTCCACTGTGTGTTGGACAGAGATACACCATGCAGCAGGGGGTCATTCCCAAACCTCCTGTAACTGCACAGTCTGAGTCAAAGAGTTAACTAGATCAGAAATCTCTTTTCATTCCCTCTTCTGCATCAGGGAGTGAGCTGTATGACATCCAGCTGTATCCCAAGAAAGCCATGGAGCTGCTAGTGGGAGAGAAGCTGGTCTTGAACTGCACAGTGTGGGCTGAGTTCAACTCCGGGGTCCGCTTCCACTGGACTTACCCTGGCAAACAGGTACCAGCAAGCTGAGCAGCTCCCCATGCACTGAGGGAGTTATCCTCTGAGTCACCCCCTCCTGAGCCTTCATTGTTCCTCTTCACATCATTGGCAGGGCTCTTCTTCACACTCCTGACCATGCTGTGCCCTGGACATCTGTGTCAGAGTGCTCTCCCATTTTTTTCTCCTGCAGCAGAAGGCAGACAGAATGAAGACATCTTTTCCTGGCAGAAAGCTCCCTCCTTGACGAGGTGTTACTGCTCTGGGGTTCTTGAGAAAACACTGGCTTCACTTTCACCAGTGCAAATCCAGAGCAAATGTGATTGGTTTGAAAGGAACTACTCTAATCATAGAGCCCTTGTTACCAAAAGCCTGTGAGGTGGTCCCTTCCCCACTGTGTTTTCCCCCGCTTGTACCTTCTGGCTTTTTCGAATGGTGTGACAGGGGAGTCCCTTGAGAACATCTCTCAGTTCATGGAGCTCCCAGCCTGGTTCCTGGGCTACAAGAGCAAACCATGCTAAGACCTGAGCTCAGCCTCAGGCAGTCAGTACACAGAACATGTGCCCTTCCATCCCTGAGGATGGCACTCAGTTGTGCAGAAACCTGTCCAGGCAGGCACTGAGCATCAGGAATCAGAGCTGTGCAGGGCCCATCCACACAGCCTCATCCCACTGCTGTCCCTCATCCCCTTCTCTGTGTCATCTCCCACAGACGCAGCGAGCAGTGATCGAGTCCGAGCGCCGCTCCCTGCAGACATACACAGAGCTCTCCAGTATCCTGACCCTCCACAACGTCAGCCAGCAGGACCTGGGGAAGTACACATGCACTGCCACCAATGGTGCCCAGATGCTGGAGGAGAGCACCGATGTCATTGTGCATGGTATGGCACCTGGCAGTGCCCTGCAGAGCCACAACCAGACTGCTTGGGCAGAGTGGCTCCTGACCCCCCCTCCACTCTGCTCTAGTGAAACCCAGCCCTTCTCCAGCCCCTCAGCCCTCCTGTGCCCCAGCACCATGCTGGGAGCAGAGTCACACTCACCAAGGTCCCAAAGGGGAGGGAAAGAGGTGTCAACACCAAACTGGCACAAATGCAGTGGACTGGCAGGACACACTTATCTTGTAACTCTATGGCATGGCTGGGGCCCCTGTGGCATGGCTGGCCTGAGGGGCACAGCTGCAGGTGCACAAGGCACCATCTGCTTCGGTTGGTTGTTTTTTGGCAGCAGAAAGCCACAGGGCAGCCCAGCCTTCCTGCATTCCCAGTGGTTCCCAAGAGGGAGACAGAGGAGCTGCCAGGATCTCAGCTGCGCTGTTATGACACTCCCCCATGTCCTTGATCCTTGCTGTTGGGCCCTGTGGAGAGCAGCAGAGCTTTGTGACACCCTGTCTCTTTGAGTTCTCCTCCATGGTTGCTGTTTTCCTTGCAGAAAAGCCCTTCATCACTGTGGAGTGGAGGAAGGGCCCGGTGATAGAAGCCACTGCAGGAGATGAAGCTGTGAAGCTGCCAGTGAAAGTTGTGGCTTACCCCCCACCAGACTTCCAGTGGTAACTTACTTTTCTTAGCTTCAGCCACCTTCTCCTTTCCTCCTTTCCTCTGTCAAACGGGGAAGCCTAGCCTGGCTTCCTTGCTAGGTCCCTCTGTCACCAAGATTGTCACAAATGTCACTTTTTTCCACCCATGGGGGCCATTTCTCCCATGCCCTGGCTCTCAGCTGCACAGCCTGGCTTGGCAGCTCTGCATGGCTGGAGGGGCCACGTGGAGTTCCCACAGGAGCTGTCCCTCTTGTCCCTCTGCTGTGGTGATCACAGCTGCCCAGAGGAACAAGGTAGTGGGATGGGTTGTGCACCTCATCATGCTGCACTTCCATCAAAGCTGACTGGAGATGGGAGCTTTGCACCCCCTCACTGCTCGGGCAGAGCTACAACACCCCCAACCCCACACACCTCCATACCACACAATGTGCAGACCCATAACCTGGGTCCAGGGAAGGCCCAGGGCTCTCTCCAGAGAGGTCCTCAGTGCTAGCACAGGGCACCCTGACTGCACTCTTGTGGGGACCAGCAAACCCTTTGCCCAGCTGCCAGTGGGACACTTCCTCCCCATGGCTGCATTTTCTCTCTGCCTCCCCGCAGGTACAAGGATGGAAAGCTAATTCCCAAGCAATCTCAATCTTCAATGCAGATCAAGGATGTGTCGGAGCAGCATGCTGGGACATACACGCTGGTTCTGAGGAACAGGCTGGCGGGGCTGGAGAAGCACATCAGCCTCCAGTTAATTGTCAATGGTAAGGAGGGGATGGGGCTGGGGCTGGAGCTGGGGGAGAGTGCTGAGCCCATGGCCCCAGCCTTTGGGCTGCTCCAAGAACAAGTCCCCCTTTCTGTCCTGAAGCAGTTGGTGCCTACATCACCTCTTCCTCCCCTACAGCAAAATTTTGTTCCTGGCTCCCTCGCTTTGGGCAGGATTTGTCTTTGCTCAGGGGCCACTTCCCAACTGCAGCTGGAGATGCTGCTGAGGGTGACCCTGACTGATGTGGACTTGGGAGCAGGGCAGCTGCCACACAGATAAAGTCTTGATTTGGAGTAGTTCCTCTGGGAGGGAAGCCCCTGTGGAGTTTTCCCACAGCAGAAACTGGTCCCAGTCACACAGTAAACAGATACCAGCTAAAAAATGCTGAAAGGGCACTGCTGCCTGGAGATGTGTCTCCAGCAGGCTCTGTGACACTGTGCTTTGAGCCCTGCAGCATCCAGACAGTTCCACTCACCAGAGAAGGGAGAAATTATGGCACTTGAATCTGCTTAAGTATGACCCGCTGTGCCTTGCAGGCGTGAGTTGCCCTGAGAGCCAGCAAGCTGTAGTGCCCAGGCTGTCCATAAATGGGGCTGGGGAGGGCTGTGCCAGGCCTGGGGAGGGCTGTGCCAGGCCTGGAGAGGGCTGTGCCAGGCCTGGGGAGGGCTGTGCCTGGCCTGGAGAGGGCTGTGCCACGCCTGGGGATGCAGCACCTGAGCCTGCAGCTGCTCACAATGTCACTCTGATCCTTGCAGTTCCTCCACGCATCCATGAGAAGGAGGCCTCTTCCCCAAGCATCTACTCCAAGAGGAGCCCCCAGGCCCTCACTTGCACTGTCTATGGCATCCCAGCACCGGAGGTGATCCAGTGGCAGTGGAGGCCATGGATGCCCTGTCGGATGTTCTCCCGACGCAGCCTGTAAGTGCCATTTCTTCCAACACTTGTGTCTTGTCACGCCACCATCGTGGTGTTATGGGCTTCTTGTGACCAAGGCTGTGCCCCCAGCTGTGTCTCACTTTTGCTCTCCCACACACAACATGGCACCTTGTGGGAAGGCATAGTGGAGACACTTGTCTGTGTGGGAGTTTTGCCCAGGCTGGCTGGTCCCAGACACCAAGAGCTTCCACAGCATCCTCTGCATCCTCAGCCCCCTGCATCTGTCAGTGCATGTCCATGGCCCTGCCACACCTCACAGCACCTGCAATGAAACCACTGATCAGTGTGCTAATGTGGAAACTGAGGCAGATTGCAGGAAAAATTGTCACAGCCCCTTGGTAAGACCCCAAGACAACAGTTGGGGTTCACACCATTCCTGCCCTGAGGTCCCCGTGGTGTTTCTGTCCTTTCTCTTCTCCTGGGAAGCAAAAGTGCTCATAGGCAGCTGCTGCTTGTGGGGAAGAATTGCTGAACCCTGGGGAAGTGCCAGATCTCTGCCAGCTGCTGGGATGATTTGCCAGCAGGGCAATAGGTAGGCAGGAAGGGTGCATGCCCACTGCCTGTGCCCTGGGAAGCTGAGGCAGCTGAGGCGGGGCTGCAGTGGCATTTTTTAATGACAGTCTCACCGGATGAAGGAAAAGGGATGCTGGGGAGTTGTAGCCAGAGCAGTCCGGGTGGAGGACATCAGAGTGCCTGGAGGAAGCCAGGTCCTGCAGCCCTGTGCAGGCTTTTGCCAAGCCAGGGACACCAGAGAGCTTTCCATTGCATGCAAGTGCACTGTGGCCCTGTCAGGAAGTAGAGGGGCCCATGAATTATGAGCACTGTCTCCCAAGGCCACCATATTTCTGCCTAGCACAGCTCCAGAGGATGCAGGAGGCTTCTTTCTCGCTTCCTGTTGTTTATACAGCTCACCAGTGTGTTTACCACAAAGTGCTCTGGCCCACACTGCCAGCACACACCTTTGCTACAGCTCCTGGGCCCTCAGCTCCCCTCTGCTTCCCTGTCACCCAAAGCCTCTCCCTTCTATCCCAACCCACACTTTTGGGCAGACCTCCCACCTTCCACCCCAACCTGCAGGCTGCAGCATCCCAGGTCCCTGACAGATTTGGCCACTTCTCCCCACGCACCTGTCTCAGCCTGAAGAGGCACCACCATTCCCCTGTGAGACACCAGCAGCACCTCTACCCGGGGAGATCTCCCTCCTGGCTTTTGTTGAACTGGGGGCAGTAGGAGCACCCCTGGGTGTTGTGCCCTTGGGTGTTGCACCATCTGCTCTCCAGGCCAGCACCAGCCAGTGACAGCCCTGACTCTCATCCCAGCAGGACTTTAAGGCCTTGCTGCTGAGCAAAATGACATCAAGAGTTGCCCTAGGCACACATGAATCATCCTGTCTTTCTCCACTCTTAGCAAGGAAAGATGAACCTGCGGGTGAATACACTGCTCAGGACACCTGTATCTGCTCCCTGCCTCAGTTTTCACACCTACAATTTTTTTTTCTCACTGGTGGTTGCAAGGCACCCTTATAAAGCACATCAGAATTGTATAACTGAAAGACCATGAAATTTTGTGGAGTTATAGGACAGGACCATCAGTTCTCTGACACAAAGCTGCTTTTGCTGTCTTTTTCCCAGCTAACCTTCTCTCCTCTCTCTCCTCTTTCCCCTGCTCATCCCTGGCTCTGGATTAGCAACAGCAGGCACCGGGCAGCAAGGCGCCACCAGCGGGACCGGATGCCCGAGTGCAAGGACTGGAAAGATGTGTCACAGCAGGACGCCGTGAACCCCATCGAGAGCATTGACACCTGGGTGGAGTTCGTGGAGGGGCGGAACAAGGTGAGGCTGCATTCCAAACCCATCCTGGCACAGGGAGCTGGAGACGGGCACGGGACTCCTTTGCAATCAGCCAGGAAAAGTGGCCTGGAAAGGGGCCTGGCAGAGGCAGATTTGGGGAGGGCTTCACACCTCTGCTTCTAAAGTAAACCATCAGTGGCAGTTCCCAGCCCTGGGGCTCCACACTACCAGGCAGCCCCAGGGCGAGGGAGAGCTGTCATCTTTGAGAAATTACCCTGTGTCCAGAGAGGCCCCCACTGGGGCTGGCAGCACAGGGATTTCATGGATTGCTACTGAACACAGGGCATCCAGCTAGGGAAGATGTGGGACAGGTGCTGTGGGGGCTCTCATGGCCATTTCTGAGCATTTTGCATAAGCTGTTCTGTGAAAACCAAGCCCTGCAGAGCATCCTGGGCAAGAGACAGGAGTCACAAAGTGACCAGAAAATCTCTGGCCTTGGTGCATGTGTCTGGTGGGGCACTTTATCCAGCTGTCCCCATCCTGGTGGGGTGAGGGTGGTTTGGAGAAGCTGGCATCCATCTGCTGCAGGGGGCAATGCGTGCTCCACAAAGCCACTTCTCCATCCAGCATTTCCTCTCTGGAACGACCATCTCTCCCTCACTGCAGTGTGTGACCTGCTTGCAGCCTGCTTCTGTCTGTCTGTCTCCCAGCCACGAGTGTCAGGCCCGTGCCATGACGAGGTTCCTGTCCCCAGTGGTGTCGGGCACCAGCCGCTCACAGAGGGATGCAGAACAAACAAACGGGCCCCTGTTTCCGAAAGTCACTTCCTGTTTTCCTACACACCTCTAAAGGCACTTCCCGTCCCCTGGCCTGGCCGGGAGTTCATCACTCTGCCAAAAAGGGTGGCAAGGGCAGATGATTCTCCTCCCAGAGCAGCTGAAGGGAGGTTGAGGGATTGATGTTCCCCAGGGACGCAAGCAGGGGTGGTGGGAGCTGTTGGGTAAGAAGCCCCTGCTACAGATGTGACTCTTGTATTGGTCCTTTCTGATATTCCCCTATTTTCCTCATTTTCTTCCTTCTATTCTTCAGCTGTGTCCTCATTCCATCTGTTTGGTTGTAACTCTTCTTAGGTTGTGCATCCCCACAGATGTGCAAGAGCTTTGGGAGAAAAGAGCTGTTTCATTTACAGTGGGACACTACATCCTAAAACCTGCTTTCTCTCTCTCTCCTTGTCCTTTCTGCCTGTCTTCTCTCACCATCCTCCTGGTTTTCATTCCATCTGAAAAGGCCAGAACGAGCCACAGGATGCCCAGTGCACCGTCATGCACTGCAGGCAGCAGGATGATGTCAGATCAAGAAACCCCAACTCAAACATAACTCCGCAGATTAGAAGGAAAATCCCCAAGAAACAGGAAAGGCAGCACACAAAAGTGCCAGCAATAGGGTCACTCTGGTTGTATGAATAACCCCAAGAAACGGAAAAGGCAATGGACAAAAGTACCAGTAATAAAGTCACTTCAGCTGTGTTGAGTATGCACTGAATGAATGGCTGTTCCTTCTGGTTAACACAACCTCAATGCATTGCCCCTCAGAACGGAAATGCTTCCCAAAGTCTATGGATTATGGGACATAAAGGCAAAGAAATTTCCCTGTAGGAGCATGTTAGTTTTGCATTTTAAACACCATCTCATTAGAGGGATTTTTTAACTTGTTGTTTAAACTGGAGACTCAAACTGCAAATCTCCTCTAAGGGGAGTGCTTGTAACAGTTTTGGTAGCTCACACATGTGCTGTGTGAGCCAGGAGGAGGAGGAGAGCAGCCTTATTCCCCAGCTGCTTTTCTTGGCTAATTTGGAGGCAGCATCCCCTGGGTTCATGCTCCCAGGATGGCAGCCTGGCTGTTTGCCCAATCTTAGTCATGTCTTGCTGGAGGGAGAGAGGAGGAAGCTTTTAGGACCGTGTCTATGTACACTTGGAATTCAATGAAAGATGACAGCTCTTCCTGAAGGGATGAGAGATGGAATATTTTCACAGGTTTGATTTCTCCTTATGAATAAAAGGAGTGCTTGCAGGTCTGTTGGTACCCGTAAATTCCACTGAACCCTGTGGGACACTAAATAGTCACTTAACTGCAGAGGACTCAGGGAATCAAAGCCCTGGTGTCCTTTCCCTTTCTTCCCACTGTTATAAATAAAGCTTGGCAGGAGCTTAACCATCCCCTCAGCCCTGCATCCTGTTACTGTCCCCCTTGCTGAGCACTGTCCCCATTGTGACCCGAGGGGCTTAATAAGAAGTTTGCTCCCATGGAGAGGCATCTAAGCTGACTGGGCTGCATAAAAAGATGCAGAGATTGGGAATAAAATCATGTTGTTATCGGTAGAGCCAACAGATAAAGCTTGAAATGCACAAAGGGCTGTAGGATAAGGGTCTGTTTTCACACAACCCTTTCCCAGGGTTATGCAACAACAGCTGTTGGGGGCTTTGCTACCTGCCAGAAAGCAGCAGTGATCTTACTTCTCTTCCTTTTTATCTTCCTAACTCTTCCTTATGTTCTCTTCCCCCATCAGACAGTCAGCAAACTGGCCATCCAGGAGGCCAATGTCTCAGCCATGTACAAGTGTATTGCCTCTAATAAAGTGGGTCGAGATGAGCGGCTGATCTACTTCTATGTGACCAGTGAGTACTGTAAAATCCCCCCACCTGCACCAGCCAAGCTCTCTGCTTGAAACAGACAGGTCCCTAGAGCTGCCAGGTCCTGCCATTCACAGTTAGGATCTTCAACAGTCCAGCAGGAAAGCAGGGCTAACCCAGAGCTCTGCTGGGTGGCAAAAGCCTGAAGCCCTGGCAGTTTGGCACAGGCAGAGTTTGGCAGGCAGACCGGGGAATGAGCCAGCGCTGCCTGTGCCTAGGTCCTGAAGCAGCCGTGGCAGGTCCTGGGCAGGTCTTGGGCTGGGGACATCCCGCTGGCTCAGACCCAGGCAGCTCCCTGGGCTGGGGATGTGTCTGGTCCAAGAGCATCCTCTAGTGGCACCGCCCGACCTATCCCAGGCCAGGTCCCGCTGGCCTCAGCCCCCGGCAGTGATCCCACGGGATTTTGGTGATGGGAGGAAGCTGAGTTTGTAGGAACCAGAGCCCCGCTGTGGGCTGGAATCATGGCCCATAGGGGGCTGCTTGAGCCTCCTGCCAGTGGTATCCCAGCACTGTCTGCTGAGAAAGGGAGCCCAGCAAGGGCACTGCAAAAGCTTGTCCTATGGAATGACAATTCCATAATAAAGTTCCCAGCCCAGAAGGCTGGGCTCATGGTCCTTGTGATACTACATGTGCTGTCAGGGCCACCAGCTGTTGTGCAGCAAGATGAACATCTTCAGTCACTGCTTCAGTGATGCTCTCTGTGTTGTCCAGGCTGCTGTGTCATTGCCTGCACGAGTGAAGGTGGGCATGTGTGCAAACCAGAATGCTGCAGCTCAGCTGGGAGCAGTAACAGCCTAATTCAGACCTCCTTGGCTTGTTTCATTTGTGAGCCCATCTTAATTTCACCCTGGGACTTGAGCACATCCCGTAGCACCCACTGGTTTTAAGCTGTGATTGCCAGCAGTGTGCATGTCACAGTTCTGGTCTGCAGTGGTTTCCTTTACCCTGGCTGAGGACAGGCAGATCTCTGAGAGCTGAGCCCAAGGAGACAATTTCATTGTGTCTGGCAGCTCAGCCATGAAAACTCATTCACATGTTCATTTCCTTCCTGAAAGCCATTCCAGATGGGTTCGAGATTGAGTCCCAGCCCTCAGAAGAGCCCATAGAGGGGCAGAACCTACAGCTGAGCTGCAATGCAGACAACTACACCTATGAGAACCTGCAGTGGTATCGGCTGAACCTCTCCAAGCTCCATGATGAAGAGGGCAACCCCCTCGTGCTGGACTGTAAGAACGTCCACCACTATGCCACCAAGATGCAGGGGGAGCTGCGCTTCCAGCCCAACTCCAACGATGCGACCTTGCTGCTCACCATCCCCAACATCTCCCTGGATGAGGAGGGAGATTATGTGTGTGAGGTGCAGAACAGGAAGACCCGGGAGAAACACTGCCACAAGAAATACATCTCTGTGCAGGGTGAGGGTCCACAGGGCTGGCGGGAGTGACAGAGGAGAGCTGGTGCTCTTGCTGCCATCAGCTTCCCAGGCCATCCCCAGGGGAAGCCACACAAGCCAGCTAAACTCAAGGTGGCAAAGGCAGGGCACCTGGGTTCTCAAGACACCCTTCAGCAGGGGTCAGAGACCCAAAGCCCCCCAGGAACACAGATATTCTTTTGATCAATCAGTTTCCCGTTTTCCCCTCCTCCTCTTTGTGCTGCTCCTCCAGCCCTGGAGATCCCCCGCCTCAAGCAGAACCTGACAGACATTTGGGTGAACGTCAGCGACTCCATAGAGATGCGCTGTAAAGTGGATGGCAACCACGTTCCTGAAATCAGCTGGTACAAAGACGAGAAACTGGTGGAAGAAGTGTCAGGTACAGTGGGCTGGGGGTGGATCACAGGCAGGGCAGTATGTCCAGCAGCTGCAGAGCTGAGCACTGCTGGGTTCTGGGACTTGCTGTCCCCTGATAAAGGCACCCGTTCTCTGAATCAGCCAGAGCCTGGTTTTAATCACATTCTGTCCTAATTTGATGCAGTCTCACTGGCCAAGTCTATGCCCTAGGGCCCGGCTCAACACTGTCTGTGCTTGTGCACATTCAGCTTGAGAGCAGGGAGAGAGAAATCATTCATGTTCTTACTCTCAACCCAGTGCCTGACATCTCTAATTATGCAGGGACTGACCCAGATCTCATGGAAGGAACATGCAAAGCATCCAGGCACACTGCAGAGGGAAAGGAACAGTTTCTGAGGGTGAAGCAGAACTTGACACACCAGCTGTACTGCCCCTATTCAGCACGTTCAGTGGGGGATTTGTACCCTTCATACACTTCCTGGGGAAGTGTATGCCTGGGGAAGTGTAGCCATGCTTTCAAACCCTCTCTGGGGTTTTTTTGTGGCCATCAAGAGAAGAGCCTCTACCAGCTGGTGTGATGTAATTCTGCCATTTAAAATGAATCAGCCAAAAAATGCAAGCCTTATTTTGAGCCTGAGTCCAGTGTACTAGCCTTCCCTCCCTGTCAGTGACCATGACAACCCTCTGTGCCTTACAGGGATTGACCTGGCAGACTTCAACCAGAGGCTGAGCATTCAGAGGGTGAGGGAGGAGGATGCTGGGCTCTACCTGTGCAGCGTCTGCAACGCTAAGGGCTGTGTGAACTCCTCAGCCAGCGTCTCCGTGGAAGGTACCAGCAGCCACGACACCCCTGGGGATCTGAAGGGTGGAATAGGAGTTATGACCAAGCTCCTGTGCCTCTTCCCTGTGACAGTGGGAGGCAGGGAAAGCCCCTTGGCCTTGCTGGTGGCATGGTGCTCTCACAGGAGGATCTGTAGTCCAGACCATGTTTAGCTGAGGCAAACATGTACCTCCAGACACCCCACATCCTGATGCAGGCCATAAGGAATGGCTCAGTTGGAGCACAGAATGGGAATCTCTGAAGCTATGATTGCCCTTCCATCCCACAGGCTCTGATGACAGGACCAATGTAGAGATTGTCATCCTGATTGGCACTGGAGTTATTGCTGTTTTCTTCTGGATCCTACTTATTCTCATCTTCTGCAACATCAAAAGGGTACGTGACTGTCACTGCCCCAGGCAGGGAGGGTGGCACACCAGGGCTTGGGGCAACACCAGTGCTGTCATGTGGGGCTCCATGACAGCACCTGCTAAAAGGAGGTCATTGAGTGATGCTTCCAGTGCAAGGACAGGTGAGTAAGGGTTGTGGTAAAGGAGGTGATGGGGAATGGCCTTTGCTTGAGGGGCAGGAGGTCAAGGCAGGCAAAGAATCCAAATCCCATGTGGGAGTCATCACACAGGGCAAGGAGGGCACATCCTCACCCTTTGTGTTGGCTGGTTCCTGCAGCCAGCCCACGCAGACATCAAGACAGGCTACCTGTCCATCATCATGGACCCTGGCGAGGTGCCCTTGGAGGAGCAGTGCGAGTACCTGCCCTATGATTCCAGCAAGTGGGAGTTCCCACGGGACCGCCTGCGCTTGGGTGAGCCAGACCCCCTCCCTCCCCTGCATGCTGCAGCCAGGGTTTCCTACCAGCCCTGCAAACTCACTCTTCAGATTTCTTAACACACCTCTGTGCATTTAATGCTTTCTCTCTGCCTCAGGCTTCCCATCCTCTTCCCCAGGTGTCCCTAAAGCCCAGCTGTGCCTGGGAAATCTCTTTAGGTCTGAGGGTAGATAGGTCTGAGCCAACTGTTATCCCAGACTTCCTGAGCATATCCACACAGGTATTACTGAAAACAGAAGACCCCTGGGCATGGTTTAAAACACATCCCCATATTTTCCAAGTGGGAGTCTGGACAGAACAGCCCAGTTTACAGCAGGTACCCCAGGTTCAGGATCAGGATTGCATCCATTACTGTCCTCATGCTGAGACACCTACCTGCAGCCTCTTCCTTCTGTCTGGCAGAGTTTAAAGGGCAGCAGACTACCTTTGAGGCACAGAGCAGTGACATTAGTCCTGACTGCTGTGCTGCAAGGGGTCATTTACCTTTCCCACACAAAACAACTTGTTGCTCCAGGGCAACAAACAGCCCCTCACTTCTCCATGGCCATTTCCTTCCTCTGCTTTGTCCATGCCAGCTCTGTCTCAGTTCCTCCCATCGTCCTTTCTCTTATTCTCACCGACACAGCAAGCAGCCACCTGAAAGGGCACATGTTCCACTCCTTCCTTTTCCTTTATGATTCTTTTTTTCTTTTTTCTTCCCATGATTTCCTGTTGGGATTTTTGTTTTCCTTCATTCTATTCTGCCTTTTCTGCACCTGCCTTTCTTCACACTTACTTTCCTTGTCCATAGGTAAAGTCCTGGGTCATGGTGCCTTTGGGAAGGTGGTGGAAGCATCTGCATTTGGGATCAATAAAAGTAACAGCTGTGAGACTGTAGCAGTCAAAATGCTGAAAGGTATGTGAACAGTGAAGCAAAACATGCAATGTGTGTAGACAGCAATTAATGAGGCACCTGCCACAGAACATTCACCCTGTAAATGCCTGTGTTTTAATTAATGGCTTCTTGGCCTCAACACAGTTGATCCTCTTTGGCTCCATTCAGCTGGACTTGGAGGCTGAAGTGGCAGACAGCAAGGACTTGTGGAACTCAGCTTTCAAGGAAATTTAGCTGTCTGCAGAGGCAAAGAATGAAATCTGTCTCAAAGGACTAACGAGAATCCAGAGCCCCTCTTTGGCATGCCACTGAAAGAAGTGTTGCTCCCAATTGCCTTCTTCCAAATGTGCCTGTATTTTGTGTTTATGGGCCAGATCCAGGGCTGGGTAAGGAAGCAGGTTGCAGCTCTTATCCAGCTATGAGGGCTAAATTGGCTTTCCACCTAAAGCCTGGTCTATCCAGAGTGAGATTTTAAACTTTTATAGCCACGCTTTCAAACAGGCATCCAAAACATTATTCTGTAATTTGGCACCAAACAAAACACTGAGGCAGTCTCTGGCCAGAAGTAGCCTGTACATGGAAATCGTGTCACGGCTCATCTGAGCAGTATTTGCTGTTGTAAGTGTACAGATCATCTGCTCAGCAGAGGGGAGCCTGGTGTGCAAGGCTGCTTTACAATTTTTTGAGGCAAGGCTCTCACCTGGCCCATCAGCTGCAGCTCAAGAGGATGCTTCTGTCTCCCAGGCTAAATTTATAAACTCTGAAGTAAGACAAAATGCATATGGGGAGGCTGACAAGGATAAAAAGGCACACAAAACCAGAGAAACACCCCGTGTAAAACAGAGGGTCAAGAATTGATGTGAATTGGACACTTGAGAGAAGATGCAGTACAGAGAGATGGCAGGAGCATGGCACTGTGTTTGCTATTGAAGAGGAATCATCAAAAGATATCTGGATTTGAGTTGAGACAGCTCCTATCTTCAATTGTGATAAAAAGAATTAGATATCTTTTGTTCCTAATTTTCTTTCAAATTGTGTCATGGCTCGTTATCTCTGTTTGGAGGCCAAAAGGGCAGAGGTTCAAACGGGTGCATCCCAAGGAAAGTCTCAAGTGATGTTTTTCACTGCACAACTATCACAAAGAAAAATCTGTTGGGCACAGATTGTGTTGTTCTTTGTTCTGGGTCCCTGCACTTACAGAGAGCACCCTATGTGTTACAGCAGGGATCCTGGGATCTCCAGACAAGGCTCAACATTTCATGTGGGAACATGCAATAACAAAATGTTCCGAGGCTTTGAGGTCACAGCCTCCTCAGCAAGACTCACATTAGCATGCTGCTAGAGAAGGGTGGTGAGGGGGAGTGAAAAGCTCTGAGGAGGTGTCATGACATGGTCTGTGTGTTTCCAGAGGGAGCTACAGCGAGCGAGCACAAGGCACTGATGTCAGAGCTGAAGATCCTCATTCACATTGGGAATCACCTCAACGTGGTGAATTTGCTGGGTGCCTGTACCAAACCCAATGGTAAATATCCCAGGGGAGCAGGCTGTGCTTGCTCCCAAAAGTCAGAGCTTGTCCCCTGTGTCTTTTTGCTGACCACAGGGACCTGTGGGGAAGTTGTTAGTGTGTGTGTGTACACTTAGAGCAGATGTCACAGCTCAGCAGGGCTGCACATAACACAAGTTGTGGCAAATTCTGACCATCTCAAGCCCTTACTTCTTGCCTTAACCTTTGGTGTCTTCTCACCAGGTCCACTCATGGTTATTGTTGAGTTCTGCAAGTATGGAAACCTCTCCAACTACCTGCGGACCAAAAGGGAAGGATTCAGTCCTTACAGGGTGAGTACTTCCTTTGCCCCTAGGGACCTGTCCCATGTCTAGGGAAGGGAGACATGCAGCCTAATCCATGATCTGCCAGTGTGACAAAGACAGCCTCTGTCCTTCTTCCTGCAATGGTAGATGCTTCCAGGCCAGAATTACAGTTTAAGAACAGGAAGAGATTGTGCAGCTCACGGGTGCAGGGGTTACGGTGTGAGTTGCCTGCTGAGGGTTTTGGTTTGGTCCCCTGCCAGGAGAAGTCTCCCAGGCTGCGTATTCAGGTGCAGTCCATCGTGGAGGCCGTGAGAGCAGACAGGAGGAGCCGCTCTGGGACCAGCGACAGCGCCATCTTCCACCGCTTCCTGCTGCACAAGAGCCGCACGCCGCTGCCCGTCCAGGAAGGTAACACTCCAGCCTCGGCAGCAGCTCCTCACCTGCACCACCAAAACTGCACCAGACTTGGCTAGCCTGGGGAATGGGCAGGAATATCAGTGGGGAGCGGGGCCCAGCCTTGGAACTGGTCAGGGCTGCATGGCAATTTCCCAGACAGGGCTATGGTATCATCTCTTGGGTCTTGTAATAGACATCGAAACCCAGAAGGGATAATTAAATCCCTTTGGGGATTTTAGCCTGAAGAAAGGAGAGCTGAGGGCAATCTTGTTGAGTCCTCCCTAGGACAGAAATACTGAGCTGACCTTCAAAGCCCCTTCCAGTCCTGTTCCCCACAACTCTGTCTCACTGACATGTGCTGGAGGCTGGACTCTTTCTCCTCACATTTGAGCAGGTTCCTGCTTTGTGCCTTCTGCCGCCTAAGCAGAAAATCTTAGAGTGGAGTTGATTACTCCAGTTGGGACTGAGGACTAACTGTGTTTCACTGAGAAACTGGCTGTATCCTGCAGTCTCAGAGAGAGGCAAAGAGGACAATAGATTGCCAATTGTCTAATCATTTTCTGTTACTTCTGAACAGTGGATGACTTGTGGCAAAGTCCCTTGACAATGGAGGACCTCATCTGCTACAGCTTCCAGGTAGCACGTGGCATGGAATTCCTGGCATCCCGAAAGGTGAGTTCAGCCTTTCCTTTGCTCATCTGATATTTTGTGCATGCCTGATGAGAGAAACCTGACTACAGCCACCTTTCAGGTGACACACAGAGAGATTCAGCAATCTGCTTCACACTTCTCAGGAAATCTGAGACAGATGTGTGTGCAAAGCTGGGAAATTAGTTCTCTTGCATTTCAACCTCTCCTTAACCAGCCCTTTTTGAAATGTTTGTCTTTAGCTTCTTCCCATTTCCACCATTCCCCCATTACAGCTCAGGCTTATGGGGGAAGGGAGGTGCTGGACACTTTCTGATTGTGGTTTCTCTCACTCTTATTTTGCCTCATCCTCTTTGTGTGCCCTCAGTGCATCCACAGAGACCTGGCAGCTCGCAATATCCTGCTGTCAGAAAACAACGTGGTAAAGATCTGTGACTTTGGCCTGGCCAGGGACATCTACAAGGACCCCGACTATGTCAGGAAAGGCAGTGTGAGTGCATTTTCTCAAACCCTTTACAGATTAGGCCCCCTTTATGAAGAGATTAAAAAGCAGGAGTGGAATTATTTGCATGGCTGAGATCAGTAGCCATTGGACCAATGACACGTCCTCTCCGCTCCTCCACCAGCAGATCTCTGTCTCCTTCCTTCTACCCCTCAGCCTGTCATTAACTTACTCCTCCTTATACTCTTTCAACCCCTTTCAGTGTCTCTGTCCCTCTCTCTGACAAACCAATTCCTCCATGGAGAGAGGAGCAGGCTTTTGGCTCTGATTTCCTTTTATCCATTTCATCCCTTTGCTACCAGAAACCTGGAACAGGGACATGTTCCCAACTGAACATTTGTGCCTTGCCTCTCCCTCCTGCAGGCCCGTCTCCCACTGAAGTGGATGGCTCCAGAAAGCATCTTCGACAAGGTCTACACTACCCAGAGTGATGTCTGGTCTTTTGGGGTCCTTCTCTGGGAAATCTTCTCACTAGGTGAGTGCTAATGAGGGTCTTGTGTGCTGAGGGAGACACCTCTACCCACATAGCAGCTTGTGGGTGAGTCTGTGCAGGACAGACATTCTGAAGCACATCTAAGGACTGATGGGAAGCAACATCTATGTAGGCAAAAAAATATGGAGGCCATGGATGTTCATCCACCCATGAACAGAGTGATGGGGACACGGGCATGCAGAGGTGGCCTCCAGCTCACTGAGGCAGAGAAGCCTGACCCAGGCAGCACCAGGGATTGGGCTGTGTATGAGTAGTGACCACACCTCTCAGTGTCCTGGGATGGCGGGCAGTCTCAAAAGGGCAGTCTCTAAAGGACTGGTTTCTGATGGCACATTTCATGTTCCCACCCTTCTCTGAACCTTCTTTAGGGGCGTCTCCATATCCTGGAGTCCAGATCAATGAGGAGTTCTGCCAGAGGCTCAAAGATGGTACCAGGATGAGAGCCCCAGAGTATGCCACAGCAGAAATGTGAGTCAGCAGCCTCAAGGATTCCAGCATCGGTCAAAGTAGGGGCTGCTGTGGGAGGGCAGAAACCTACCAGATCCCAGCAGAGAGCACAACAAGCCCCTCTGTGGGATGCAGACCTTCAGCAAGGGCAGGGGATGAGCCAACACATCCTTTGCTCTAGGCCATTGCCTGGAGAGCAAGGCAATGGGTTCTGATCAGGGCTCTCTAGGTGTCCTTGCATGCCCGTGCTGGGATGGGTCTGTAAGTGAGCACTGTGCTTTCCTGCTCTGAAGGGCATCAGAGGGGTCTGAATTAGCTCCTTGTTCCCTGTTATAATAAGTGGATAACAAACCAACACCCTGCCTGTAAGTCCACTTGGCCAGTGTGCTGGGGGGGCCAAGCTTTCCTTCACAGTGCAGGAACTGGCAGTCCCAGTGGGTGGGAGCTGTGGAGTGGGGCAGGAGGGGATTTCTGTGGTGTAAAAGCTGCATCTCTTCTTGGCAGCTACCGTATAATGCTGAGCTGCTGGCATGGTGATCCCAAGGAGAGACCGACTTTCTCTGACCTTGTGGAGATACTGGGGAACCTTCTTCAGGAAAATGTCCAGCAGGTGAAAACCTCTCTGTGTCCCTGCTCTGCTCCAGACAGCTCTTTCTTCTGTCATCACCAGCTCCCTCAGTGTGCCCTCAGATGACTCCATGGTCAATGCAATACATTTGTGTAGGCCACCAATAACATAGAGATTCCTGGGTCAGAGGTCTATTTCCCAGAGCTGTTAGAGAACTCATTTCTGCAACAGCCTTTTAGCTGCATCCTCATAAAACTCTGCTCCTTGCAGGGTAGAAGCCCTCTCAGTCGTCATTCTAGTAACTTCCATCCTAATCCCCAGATGATTATTTTAAATTCTTCAGCTGAGTCAAGGCCCTGGTACTTCTGCCTCCCACATGCCTGCATAATAAAAACCAGGACTTGACCAGGGTTTCTGAAACTCTGTCCTCAGATGGAAATGTCAGGGCCATGTGAAGCAAACAACTGTTACATTACAGCAGTCAGTAATACAGATTTCTTTGAACATATTACTAATCACTTCCATGTGGGAACTCACCAGGACATTTAACTGTGATGAGCATGCAGCTCTGATTTTAACTTTTTCTTGATGTTCTCTTTCAGAAAACGATAGCTAAATGCTTGAGTATTGTCTCATCCTGACGTTCTTGATTTAACCTTTCAGCACTGGTTCCCAGCACAGGCATGACTAAGCCACAAATGACATTGCCCTGGAGCACAGCACTCTGTCCATGTAAACTGGAGAATTATGGGATTATTATGGGCAGTTGTTTTCCTGCTCACACACACCTCCATGCGTCACTCACAGCTACTTAACACAAATGTCACAGAAATCTTCAGCCAGATATTTTGTCCTAGAGAAATAAAATTTCTAAATGAGAAATCTTCCTTCCCAGCTCTGACAGCTTCTGCCTGTGGAGCCTTTTCTTGTGGGAAAGTCCTCCCCTTCTTGTAAGGCCATTTACTGTTCTTCCTACCAGGAAGGGAAAGATTACATCCCGCTGAACGACTCTCACAGCTCAGAAGATGATGGTTTCTCCCAGGTGCCTTCCTCTGCCCAGCAAAACTCAGATGAAGAGGACTTTGACATGAGGATACGCTGCCACAGCCTAGCAGCAAGGTGAATCCCCCTCGAAAAGGGCAGAGAGAGCCCAGCAGGCAGCGAGCAGCCTGACCTGTAAGGAAGCCTAAGGGATATGGGGAGAACCCAGGTGTTTGGACAACCCCAGGTGATAAGGTGTGATCCAAAAATTTAGGCCATAGATTCTTGCTTATAAAAGGAAAATTACTTTATTTTGCTCATGAGGAAGTGCTGGTTTGTAAGCCTATCACATTCCTTCTTCTCCTCTGGCTATGCTGCCAGAGTATCCTGTAAGGAGTTTGAACCTATCTGTTCCTAACTGACCCAAACAATAGTCCCAGGCCTCTCCTCTCTGATGAACTAAGATAATGTGATGCCTGGGATCTATATGACATTTTCTGCTTATCCCACATGGAGAGGTTATTTGGGCCTGATTCACTCAGTCTAGTCTCCACTGCAGAAGTAGCATGGGGTTAAGAGGTCTAAGGTGACCCCATTACCCTCCCCAAATCCACCATTTGGGTCATCCTCCTCCCTGCATACTTTGCATAGTGAGGAGGTTGAGTTCAGGTCCTGTTCGTTCAGGACATTGACTCTTGCCTTTACTGAACACTGTATATTTCTGTTGGCAGATACTACAACTGTGTCTCGTTCCCTGGTTGTTTGACGGGAGGAAATCAGATCAGGTGTCCATCCAGGATAAAGACATTTGAAGAGTTTCCCATGACACACACAATGTACAAGGCACACCCGGTGAGTAGCATCTGAGTGGACTTGAGAGGGGACAGTCTTTTCTGACACCTTTACTGTTAAGACTGTGGAAGGAAGATCACTCCTATCTTATGTCAGTCTGTGTGTCATTCCTGTTCGGTCCATCCAGTCCTATGCACGTTCATTTCTCCATCTGGCACGCAGGGGTTTCTCTCCAGCAGGGTTCACGCTGCCTTAGTGGGAAACAGGGAGGTTAGATATGCAAGTGGAGAACTATAAAGGACCTCAGAGAAGAGCCTGCTCTTCACCCTCTCAAATCTGTGAAGAGAGCCTGATTGAGCACACTGAAATCCTGCCAGGACCAGGTAAACCCAAAGTGTTTATCTGCAGCTCCTGTATCTTGATCTATATGGAAGTGTGCAGTAGGGACCCTCCAGGTCTCTCTGAACTGTACTGGGACTGATATCTCCTCTAGCAGCAGAACTGAAGTCATAGCTTTAGTCTCAGAGGAAAGTATCACCTCTCACAGATTTGATGGTAATACATCTTCCAGCCAGGGAGCACTCTTTTTTTATTCCCCAAAACAGGCACTGAACTATGCATACAAATCTTACCTTTTTATGTGCTGCTTTTAAGAAGGTACCTAAGAAAATCAGATACAGCAAAACTATAGAGCATGCTGGTAAAGTGCTCATACCCCTTCTTCCCCATCACACATACACAGGATGTCATCTCCTGAATGATTTCTCCTCCCTTCCCACTCTGATCAGTCGACAGGGACGTTACTGATAACTCCTGTTGCTTCCTTCCAGGACAATCAGACAGACAGTGGGATGGTTCTGGCATCTGAGGAATTTGAGAGGATAGAAAACCGACACAGAAAAGAAGGTGGATTCAGGTACTCCTTAAGCCTAGCCACTGAGGTCTCCCTGCTGCCAAATGCAGTGAGACCAGGAGGCAGCTCCTGGTATCTCCCCATAGGCTGCACTTCTTGGAACTTTCAGCTGTGGGCCCTGAGCCAGATAAGTCCATGGACTCCTTAATGAGAGGCAAAACACAGGAAGAACAGACAAGCCTGCTGTTTTCTAGGGTTTAAAAATATAAACTGTGCCCATCAATGAGAATGTGCCTGTTAAAATAATGAGGCACAGTGGAGTGATGGTGTTAATGAGACTGTTAATGCTTATTGACATTTTGTGGTGAAATGTGTCAGGGCTTGCTCAAGCAGTGGCAGATGGGATGGGCAGAAACTATGTAGCTGCCACCCTCCTCCCTCAGCCCTGACCCATGGGGTACAGGGTCCTGATGTGGTGGTGCAAGGATGGGGCAGCCCTTAGGAATCCCCACATGCTGACATGGAGTCTGGCAGGCTGAGCTGGCACTCTCAGAGCTGAGGATGTTATGGAGGGTTATGTCCATGATCCAGGCTTTGAAACTGGGTGAAAACCTGTACAGCTCATCTCTGCCAGAGCAGGCTGAGACCCTGTCTCTGTGACAGTGTGTTGAGCAAGGCATGTCACTTCATATGCAGACAAGGCCAGTCCCAAGCCTCTTCCTCACCTCCTCTGCCTCCCAACATCAGATTGGACTGGTCGTTATCTTTTCTCTTAGCCATAGCCCTGTGGCCTGTCTGCTCTTGTATCAAACCGTCTCCTGCTTCTTGTCCTGTCCTCTTTTCCCTAAGGCATGTTCCTGTTGTCTCCTACACCTGGTGTCCCATCTCCTGGCAAACACTACTCTTAAACTTCTTCTTGAGTGTGTCCCTGCCCCTGCTCTTGTGATTTCTTGACGATCACCTAGTATTGGCAGGCACTGAGATGGGACATATGATTTCCACCCACATCTTCGTCTTCTTCCTTTGTTTCCTTTCCCCAATCCTGGCAGTTGCTTTGTATCAATTTCTTTTATTCCTGCCAGACCTAGAAGCAATTAAGGCAATGTCTCTTGTCTCTCCCTATTCATTGGGGTCCCAACCCTTCCCTATGTGTAGAAGGTATCCCAAAGGTATCTAGGAGAGCTGAAGTAAGTGTTCCAGGTTATGTGTGGATTTGTCACAAAACAAACAGGCTGTGCTTAGATTTGGAGCAAGGCCTGGTTTTGTGCTTTGAAATGGAGGTGCAAGTCCATTCCTGACCCTGTCTCTGCTGCATGCATTAGAAGACGAGATGTCCTGAAGTTAGGATTTCTCTAAGCAGGACAGAGGCTTTCTTGAAGTGCCAAGGTTAATTCTGTCTCTCTCCCTCACAGCAGTAAAGGGCCCAGTCGAACCGTGGAGCTGTCGGGGGAGCAGTCGGACCTGCGGGGCAGATGTCGGCCGTCATATGGCTCCCAAGTCGGAGGCCAGACTTTTTACAACAGTGAATACGGGGAGCTGTCGGAACACTCTGAGGATGGCAGCTGCACCCCGCCTGGAGAGGGGGCCAGTCCCCCCACTCTCCACGCTTCCTTCTTCTCCGAGCAGTACTAATGGCACCAGGCCCTGGAGGCGACTGCAAGGCCCTCCAGGCATGTCATCAGGGTCACTCAGAGATTCTCCTTCAACCTATGCCCAAACCCAACCAGGAACCTACCCCAAACGGACGGGGAACACCAATGTCCTTGGAACAGCAGCATGAACCATGCAGCACCTCCAGCTGCAGCTTCCCTGTGCCGCGACTGGAGAGAGCACAGCACTGATTCCTCGTATTTCTTTTATTCCTGCACCTCAGACAGATGCATTCTGCCCGAGAGTGGGTGCCTGTGTTCAGCACTATGGCACCTTCTGCCTAACATCCAGCCTCCGCTCAGATCAGCTTCCCATTCAGAAAGCCCATTTCAGGTCAGATATAAATAGATCTGTCTTAGTCTCAAGTTTCTTCCTGGTGTGCAGCCTGAATGTTTTTCCTTGGATTGCTTCCTCCTCCCCTCATCATGATGTCAGCTGCTGAGCTGTGGAGCAGAATCAAAGGGAAGAAATCCCTGGTGGCATTAGCAGCAAGAGCAGGACATTTTAAAGAGGTGTACAGAGAGATCCCGAGGGATCTTTGTAAATGTTCATGCATGCTGCTCCTCCTGAGTAGGTGTCAGCCTCTCCATCTCCTCTGCAAGCAACACCCACACGCCTCTCATATCTGCTGGGGGGGAATCTGCCAATCTGCCTTATCACTAGGATTATTTTAGCCATCTCAACACAGCTAGTGCTGAGTAGGTCATCAGCAGATGGCTAGAGTGCTCCCGGTGAGATAAACACCAATTTTTTTGCAGGCTGTGTGCAAAACATGTTCCTTTATGATCTCTGCTGGGAGCAGGTTACTCACAGGTCTGCTGCTCTTGCCTTCCCCTTCTCCCAGAATGGTGCTGAGATCATTTGTAGCTCAAGTGAGAAATTAAAGCAAAGCTAGGTTAATTTGAGCTGGCTTCTAAACATAGAATTTGCTGGGAGGAAAAAGTTCAAAAAGGGCAGGGAGTGAAATGTTTATTTTCAAGCTGCTGCAAAGCATTTTGGAAACAATGGAAGGAACAGTGCTCCAGCAATAAGGTGCTCTGGGTTACATCCCCTTAGGTGTTGACATCACTGAACAGGGAGCCCAGCATCTTGCCAGGGTTCAAGCCCTGATTCTCCTGGATGGACAGTTTGCACCATGACTTTTCCTGTCTCCCGAGTTCCCTGACGCAAAGGAGGCACTCTCTGCCCAGCGGGCTCCTCTCCAGCTTCTTTTGCAGAGCTTCCGTCAGAGCATGCCTGACTCCAGAGGATTAAGAAATAGTTATTTGCTGAGGAACCATCTCCTCACTTTGGTCTTCTATTTCTAAGAGATACCACATGTATTCAGAGCTCTGGGAAACCTCCACAGCCCCTCTCTATAGATTTCTGTACTGCTGCCTCACCACTTCCCACCTACTTCTTTCCATCCTGCTCCCAATCCAAGAGCTCAGCCCCAGAGCACGGTTACATCACCTCCTCAGGAGTCTGGGTGAAAAGGCTCCTTTGAACAGCTTGTCATCATCTCTTCTCCCACATGCCCATGGCTGGCAGAGCTCTGTGCACCAGGGCATCTCAGCACCAGGGAATTACTGCTTGTGGGCCACACCTCTGTCACAGAGCCAAGGGTTTGGACTTGTAAAACTGTGTTTCCTGTCAGATGTACAGCTTTCCCAAACTGTATTTCTTTTCCAGCAGAGGGTTTTACGCGTTTCCCGACGTAAGCCTGTGAGTCCTTATGGATGATGGTGCCAAGTCTTAATTATAGCTCTCCACACAAGTGTAATGGGGAGATTTATTTAGCACATGGGAAAAGCATGCCTGTCATTCAGGTTCTCTAAGCCTGTGCAGCTTGTTCAATGTTCCACTCCCTTTTTGTGTCAGAAGGATGACATAGCTGCAATTTCCATGGCAAAAAAGAGGCACAAAACCAGACCAGCTTGAGCCAAACTGGCTCAGGATGTGGAATTGGAAACTGCATATGACAATGAATTCCCTGACTTCTACTGGTGTCCCCTGAAGCTGCCAGGAATTTAAGCATCTTTAAGTAATTGTTACGACTCAGTAAGAATCCTCTGGCAGGAGCTGCTGGAGAGCCAGGACAAGGAAGTAGGACAGCCAACAGGGTGTAGGCCAGATCAAATTCTCCTGCCCTCATCTTGCCCTGCTTTTGGAACTGGTGGTTCCCTTGGCAGAAGGAAGGCTGCATGTGACTCGTGCTGCCCCTGACTGGCATTGACAGGGGTAGAAGGTGACCAGCTGAGCTAAATTCAGGCTGCTCGCTGGGTGATGTGCATCCACAGGACCCAGACTCTCTTGTTTCCAGTACTCCGTGAAGAGTTCTTTACCTGGAAACACCTCCATCTGAGAGAGAGCCCAAGAACAGTATAATAGTTAAAAACCAGAATTTCAAAGTAGCTGTTAGTCCCTGTCCATATGTAGGGGATAGGTATGTGCCAGCAGAGCATGACATTTGCTGGGCATGGCAGAATTCCTCAGCAGAAAGGGCACAGGGGCATCTTGGTGCCCAGGCTGGGTGTCAGCATGGACATCCAGCCAGTACAGCTGCACTTTTTCTCTAGGTTTAGCTGTAAATTGCTCACAAGCATCCTTGTGGAGTAGGGTTATATTATTAAAACCATTGTTAATGATCCCCTGTGTCACTCTGGGGGAAGCACTTCTGTGTCATCTGATTTTTAACCATTCAGCTCCAGAGAAGTTTATTTTGTCTCTCTTGCACCATCTACATGGGTGTTGGAATCAGATCCTATTGTGTCTGTATCAACAGTATTGCATGAACAATGCAGCCTGATAGGAGCAAAATCTGGCTCCTCTTCAGACACTCCTGCTGATGAAGGACAGCTGTAGTGTGGGATATTGAAGAGCTGTAGAGACAATTGCACTTTTGCTCTCTAAAGGTATACTAAAATTAGATGTGCAAACCTGATAACCCTTCCCATTCTCTTGAATTATTTCTGGCTTTTTATTTTTACAGTCTCCAAATAAGCATGAAGTGAAGCTGGTCTGTTTTGGTTTCAAGATGTGAGAAGGAAGTGTTGTCTATCTTTCCACAGTACCAAGGGAGTATTTCAATGTTTAAAACCCAGGTTTCGATATTTGTGCCTGCTCTGTTCAAAATGCACTCTCTGTTTTGTTTTGTTTGGGCTTGGAACTCAACATTGAAGCTAAGCTATTTATCATCATCACCTTCCTTTAAAATGGCTGCTTCCACTCTGTGCTCAATCTCACTTTTCTTTACAAAGTGTTGGTGTTGAGAGGACATTCCTCCCTCCTGAAAACAGTGTTGGGTCCCCTACTTGCAAATACACGTGTCTCTGAAGAAAAACCTGTGTATCAAGTAACACTACATTTATATTGCAATATTTTAACCTGGTACCTGTTGTTGCTCTAGCAGCATTCAATGTTTCAGTGGGCTGCCTTTGAAGCAAGTAGGCTAAAACAGGGGTTATGTGTGAGTACAAAGCATGATCTGTGTGTGTGTGAGTGTGCTGTGGGTGAGTGTGTGGGTATTTGCACGTGAGTTTTCCTACCAGTGAATGTTATGTGAGTGATTGTAACTCACATTGAGTCCTGTCTCTGGAAGTTCACAGTTATATATCAAACCACTTAGAACACTGCTTCCTTTCCTCTTCTCCTATAGTACTTGTTATCCTTTGTCATTAAGAGTTTTGTTGTAATATCTAAATGTGAACATGAATAAAGTCATAACTGGCAGCCGCTCTCTGGTTCCTGGGGCCACGTCTGCCCATGGGGCAGCCCAGCCCTGGCCCAAGCCATCAGCACATTCTGGGTTTATTATTTTTACTTTTGTGTCCGTTTGCATTTCCCCCCATATCTTCTTGGAAACAGCTGAATGGATCTTGGGGCGTTTCCATCCAGGATGAAAGTCTGTCTTTTCTCATGGTGAAGTCATATTCTCTTTGGTGAAGCTCGCTGGCAGCAGCAAACACAGCACCAGCCCTGTGCCCGGGACCCACCACCCTTTCCTGTCACCTTGGCCCTGGGGGTCTCAGCCCTGGAGGTCTCCAGCCTTCCTGTCCTCATTCACCACGCCAGGGGACCCAGAGAGCCCCGGACCCCCTTCTCCTCAGGGAATTAAACCCGTCCCGGACACCCTTTCTCAAGGCCACAAACAGCGCGGACTCCCCTTCTCCTCATGGTACCAAACCCCCACAGACCACTCTTCCCAGTGCATCAACCCCCCCAGGACCCCTCTCCTTCTAATGGCACCAACCCCACCTCAGTCGGTTCTCCTCACGGCACCGACCTCGGGACCGGACCCCCTTGTCATCTCATGGCAGCAAATTCCCTCCCAGTCCCTTCTCCTCATGGCACCGATCCCCGGACCGGACCCCCTTGTCATCATGGCACCAATTCCCTCCCAGTCCCTTCTCCTCACGGCGCCGGCCCCCGCCCCGCGCCAGCCCCTGGCGGCCCGCAGGTGGCGCGCTGCCCCCGGCGGCCGCGGGCCCCGGGAAGATGGCGGCGCGTGTGGGGCTGTGTGATAGCCGAGCCGAGGGCGGCAGAGAGGCCGGGGCACCGCGGCTGAACGAGGTGTTCGCTGTGAAACGGGACACGAGTGGATTCATTCACCCTAAAATTAACAAAACACCAGGAGTTCAAGGAACGCCCAGGCACAACTCCCGCCTTACCCCGCGGCAGAGCTGTGGAGGCATCGGCACCGTTTGTCTCACTAAAATAATGTCCCCTGAGGAGCCGTCAGGGGCAGAGACACAGCTGAGGGGACAGAAGGGGGACATCTCCGCTCCTCTCCATCGTCATCCCTTCGTCCAGCTCCACCATGGTGTGAAAGCATCCAAAAGGACCTTTTAATTTTCCTTTCCCCATCCAGCAGCCTGCCCATCTGGGCAATGAGGAGATTGAAGCTGTTCTACTGGTGAAATGCCCTGTTTTGGTGCATCCTGGAGCAGTGCTTGGCTGCTCCTCTTCTGGGGCCATGAGCTGTCCCCCTTGGCTGCTCCTCGCCTTCTTTCCAACCCATCCATGGGACAGGCTGGGAGGCAAGTGAGGAACAGCCTCCCAACCGTGTGAGCAGGGATGGGGATAAGGATGGGATGGGGATGGGGATGGGGATGGGAATGGGGATGGGATGAGATGGGGATGGGGATGGGGATGGGTATAGGGATGGGCATGGGGAAGGGGATGAGGATGGTAATGGGCATGGGGATGGGGATGGGATGAGATGGGGATGGGATGGGGATGGGAATGGGCAGGGAACCAAGGGCAGCCCTCACACAGGCATTGCAGCACCTCTCTCCGTCAGAAGCACAACCCACAGGAAACCAGACGGGGCAAAATAAAAACCAGCCATTTCATGTGGTTAGCAAAGAATTGCGGATGCTCTGGCTGGGCTCCTCGTTTTGCTTCTAACATGGCCAGTGAATACTTCCTCAATGCTTTTCAAAAGTGCTTTGAGATCCTTCCATGAAGGTCAGCACAGTGATAGCAAAAAGTCCTCAGGCTCCCGGGACTTCTTCGCCCCTTCTGAGGACATTTCGGCAATAAAGCACATGAGTTTGCATCAGAATGATGCAGAGCTCTTAGTGCTGAGAAATCAAAGCAAGAACAGCTCCAAAGCATGTTCTGCACACTGCAGTGTGTCAGCCACAGCTCTCGCCCTCTGGCTGGGGTGAAAGTTTGGGTGAAATGAGGAGACAGTCAATAGCATGTGGTTCCTCACCCAGCATGTACCAAAAAAGACAAAATTAAATTTTAAAAAAAAGTAAGCAGAACATTCAGTTGCTGCTTCAGAATAATTTCCTGGATTGTATTGACATTTCTACAGAGCTTTGCAGAAAGAGCTTTTCAGAGGATTTTACAGAGCCACACATGCCTTTAGCAGAGCCCACACATCCATTCTGCTCCGAGATGCAGGTTTGCAGCATGCTGCTTTCCTTGGAAATTGAACAGGTCTCTCCAAGAGCAGGATAAAACTACTTGTATCTCAGTGAAAAAGACAGATTGTGCTTCAAAAGCGTTATCTTATGTGTGTGTGTGACTAGGTGCACCACAAATGAATAAAATACAAAAGTTCCCAGAAGAAAAGAGGTTAATAAGATGCATATGTTAAACACCAAACTTATCTGAGAGCCTTCCCATGCAGCTGGGGAAGTCACCAAGGAGACCATATCTCAAAAGAACAGCTCCACAGCCATTTTTTCAGAAACTTAGGAAATATCCTAACTCACAGTCCTGCAGTAATTGTTCTCTTTGCTGTAGCTAATTTTCAGTTAGTTTGTCTTTCAAAATCCATGGAGGCCATTACACTATTTTGTTACATCTCGCAAGAGGCTGAAATCCTTAAAACTATGTTAGTTGATCATTCATCAAACCCTATTTTACAGTATTTCTGGGGACTAATATTTATTAACAATATTCGAGCGTTTGTACAATTTCCCATTTTAGTACATCAGAAGCAAGCAATGCCAAATAGGGTAGGAATGACCGAAACCTGACACAGAGGCTGTGCTTTTCCTGCCCCAAAATCCCATTCAGTTCTACCTGGGCAGACTGAACACATCCCACCTGGTTTTCACACACACAGCTCTTTCACCCCTATTTCTGACATGCTTTTTTAAAAAAAACTCTTTCTTTGTGTATTTTTGGCGATCAGCACTCCTGAACTGGAAATATTTTTCTGAAAAGGTGCTGAGGAGCCACGGGAGCCTGTATGTGCATGTGCCCCACCATCTTAAGCTGCCCCAGGGAAGGTTTAGGTTGGACATTAGGAAGACTTTCTTCACAGAAAGGTAGTTAGGTATGGGAATGGACTGCCCCAGGAGGTGGTGGAGTCACTGTCCCTGGAGATGTTCAAGGGAAGACTGCACGTGGCACTCAGTGCCATGGCCCAGTGGGCATGGTGGTGTTTGGTCACAGGGTGGGCTCCATGAGCTCTTTTCCAGCCGGTGGTTCTGTGACACTGTGATCCATTCCTCCGGAGCCACGGGTGGCTGAAGCCGTGTGTCACTGCAACCTCCCCTGGGTGTCACTGCAGCCCCCCCGAGTGTCACTGCAGCCCCCCCGGTGTCACTGCAGCCCCCCAGGTGTCACTGCAGCCCCCCATGTGTCACTGCACCCCTCGGGTGTCACTGCACCCCCCCAGGTGTCACTGCAGCCCCCCCGGTGTCACTGCAGCCCCCCAGGTGTCACTGCAGCCCCCCCGAGTGTCACTGCAGCCCCCCCCGGGTGTCACTGCAGCCCCCCCGGGTGTCACTGCACCCTTCGGGTGTCACTGCAACCTCCCCTGGGTGTCACTGCAGCCCCCCTTCGGGTGTCACTGCAGCCCCCCCCCGGGTGTCACTGCACCCCCCGAGTGTCACTGCAGCCCCCCCCACGCCCAGCTCCCACCGCCGCCTGGCCCCGCCCACAATGACATCATACACAAGGACCCTGCCCTCCATGCGGGCCCCGCCTCCCGAGGGCGTGGTTGATGCCCAAGCTCCGCCTCTCGCCCTCGTGGCGCGGGGCGGGGCGTGCGGCGCCTGCGCAGAGCGCGGAGCTGCAGTCGAGGCGCGGGCGCGGAGCCGGTGGCGGAGGCGGGCCGAGCCCGAGGCGAGCCCCGCGGCTGTTCGCGGGCGCGACTGAGGCGGCAGCGGCGGCTCCTGCCTGCAGCCTCCCCTGGGCCGGCGAGGGGCTGCCGGGGAGGGGGCCGCGGCGCCGCCCCCGCCTCCTCCCCTCGCCTCGCCCCGCCGGAGCTCCCCCGTGGTGGCGGGCGGGCGGTATGAGCGCGGCGCTCTGAGGGGCCGGCGGAGCTCGGCTGCCCCCGAGCCGCCTCCCCCGGGAGCCGCGGCGGCGGATCGGACTCGGCTGGGACCTGCCATGACTCCCCTGGCTCCTCCCATGGCATGAGCCCGGGCTCTCCTCCCCGCTCCGCCTGCTTTTGGTCTCTCTCCGCTCCCGGGCTGTCAGATGGGATAGGACACACCCGGGCGTGCGGGGCTCGACGCTGCCGGGGCGAGGCGGCGGAGGCAAGCGGTGACGGCCGTCGGCTCGCCTGGAGTCGAAGATGAGCTGGCGGTGCGCTCGCCAGCACTGGAACGGCGGCTCCTCCGTGCTGCTGCTGCTGCCGCTGCTGCTGTGGCACGGCCGGGTCCGGCCGGCCGGCGCCGACAACGCCAGCCAGGCGTACTACACCGCGCTGATCAACGTGACCGTGCTGAGCCCCGAGCGCGGCGGCCCCACGCTGCTGCGCATCGACCGCGGCCGCTACGGGCAGGACTCCCCGAAGGTGGAGGTCAAGGGGCTGCTGGTGGCTCCCGTCCCTATCAACGGAGGTAACGCTTCCCTCGCTCGCTGCCGGGTGGTTGGTCCTTGCCTGGGCTGGGCAGGCTTTCCTAGAGAGCTCTTGACAAACGAGGAGGAAGAGCTTGCCCAGAGGGAAATAAAATAAATCCGTGATCTGAGAGTGTTGGCTTGAATAACAGCTCAGCAAAGCATAAAGTGCTTTCCAGCATGGATCCCAGTAGATTGGGTGTATTGAGCGGTGAAGGTGTTATTCCTTAGCTAACTACAGAGAGGGTAGCGGTAGTTGACAGTCCTTGGTTACAGCATCGCCTTGAATCCCAGAACAGCTGCATAGCCATCTCGCTCTGCATCTGGATAGCTGTGGCAGCTGTGTGAAGTCACAGTTGCTCAGTGTGCAGTTCTTAAAAACACTGTTTAAGGTGCCCATCAAGACTTGGAAGGACTGAAGCTACCAAGCTGTTGCTCCTAGAGCCAGCCCAAAATGTGCTTGCTTGCAGTACTGAACACTGGATAGAATGTCCAAATCAGCTTTCTTTTAATTAAGCGAAGCTGTTGTCCATCAGTTCTTCTTTTGGTAAATGTTGGGGTTTATAGAGAACACTAATTGGAACAGCTGAGAGTATTGTCATGATTTTTGCCTGAAGTGAAACCAGTATCATCAGTAATAGTGATGTAGTTTTAACAGTATTTTATTTCCAAAACCATTCTTGACATTATCTAAACTGCCATCTTTAAGAAATGGGCCACTTGATGGAATACAGTGGTCCCAACCTGCCTCCTGGACAGTAAACATCTGAATAATGTATTCAGTGAAATATTGTAGTCAGTTAAAACTAGAGTCTAAGTGGTGCATACTAAGAGTGTTTTAGAAGAACTGATAGCACAAAACTACTGTATTATTAGAAGCTTTAGAGAATTTGCCAAATCTTAAGATCAGGAAAATACTTTGATACTTTTTCAGAACAAATTCATTCTGCTAGGCAGCCTCTGTAAGCTTCTGGTCTGGTTGGATCAGGCTGTGCATCAGCAGGTGCTTGCCAGTCTCAATGGAGCTCTGCAAAATAGAACTAGAATATATTAATAGGGTCGATTTTGGGGTGGAAGGATGAGGGAGCAGAAATTGTTGAGGAAGTCTGCTGTAAAATGATTTTTATTTGTACTTCAAATCCTGTCTCTCAGCTAACATTAAATATGTTGCAGTCATTCTTCTGCTTCCTGATACTCCTCACATCCCCACACAACCCCCTTGAAATCAGGACTCCGTCCTGAAAGTTTTAGGCATGTAAACACTGTTACTGCAAGTAGTATTTTAACAGGTTTTAAACTACTGCCTTTTAAATACATGCAAGATATCAAAGCACTATATTTTTTTTTGAGCTGCTTTGTTTGTCAGGAAAAACTTTTGATACTAATTTCTTTTAATCTGCCTCTGTAACTTTTTCTGCTTTCTTTTGATATGCCTTCACTAAGGTGCAATTTAAACACTGAGGGAGGCTTTGACAGCATTTTCACAGGCAGCTGATAATTCTCAGAGCTAAATAAAATTATGAATAGTCTATAAACAGTATTTTTATATCTGCTGCTAAGTACTGTGATGAATAACTTTCTTGAGAAAGCAGTGCAGGAAGTGTGAAAATGTCAGACCTGACATGGTTTGACATAGTGCAATTGTTAAAACTTTGTTAGCAATTTTGGGGGAAATTCAGTTAAAGCAAGCACAAGAGTAGTTGTTTTCCTTATTCTTAGAGACTCTGAATTGTTCTGTGTAGATTGTTATATACTTACATTTTATTTGAATTTTGCTGATGTGCCTGTGGTTTTAAAATGTTTCATGTAGTAAGAAATAGTGGAATATTTATGCTTTTAGTTAAGCTGTTCTTGAACATCTGCTTTTTTATATTCAGATTTGATAAAAAATGATGCAGTCTTACTGAAAGTAATTGCCTTCATGTTTTTTTAATCAGCCTGTTAATATTGTTGGTGAACTCTCTTGCATATTTTTTTCTAATAGCTCTAAACATGAGTAGCTGCCAGCCACTGCTCTTAGAGCAGTAAATGCTGTACCCCAGTTTTCATGTATCCTCAGAAGAAAAGGATTCTGCAATTGTTAGCAACTTTATTTGAAGATTCCTTGAATTTGAAACTGCTGTGATGTCAAACATTCACCCATTTATGGGCTGTCTTCGAAATGTTCACAAATGTGGGTGATCTGTTAGCACCTTGATGGCATGGACTGTTTTAGAGCTGAAGTGTCCTTAATTTCACATTTTTGCATGCTCTGTGAAGAATCACAGAATCACAGAATGGTTTGGTTTGGAAGGGACTTTGAAGATGATAAAGTTCCAATCCCCCTGCCATGGGCAGGGATGATTTCCACCAGACCAGGCTGCCCAAAGCCCTGTTCAGCCTGGCCTTGAACAGTTCCAGGAATGGGGCATCTTATCACATCCCTTACTCATTGCCTGCAGGGAGATAAATGAGTTTACTAATTCCAGATTCAGGGCCTATGATCTGCTGCTGACCACACACAATTTGTAATTTTAAGTGTTCTGTGATGCTTTTGACTTCTGTTCTTGAATATGCCTAATATTTTATGTTCTGCTTTTTGAAGATGCCAGCTCCATGTGGTCACCCATCCTTTAAATCCCAGTGCAGCATGATAGTCGATCACTTCTCCTGTTTCTTTAGCAGGATTTCTTTAATGGAATTCAACCATGTCATGTTAATACATGTATTAAAACCCTTTCTGTGTTCTTTTTATAGAGCTTGTATGAAACTGATAGGGGCTTTCAAAGGCAGTGTTCCCCTGGGAGGGGGGTGGCAGTAACTGGCATGACCGCCTGTGAATGTGACTTGTGAAAGTGCAGCTCCAGCGAGCTCCTGGTCACAGTTGGCTGCTGGCTGTACATTCAGCAGCTGTGTGGGCATATTTTTCCAAGCACATTAAATGCACGATAGCAGCATGGTTTCTTTATTAATCTCGCTTCCGTTCTTCTACTTTGAGTTGCTTTTCTTACCTCCTCTAACTTGTTAATCTCTTGCCATGACTTAATTTCTTATTAGAAGAGTGTTTTAAAGTGTTTTAAACCACTTCTGGACATGATTGCTTGCAGATTCAAAAAAAAAAAAAAAAGGTCTTCTTCTTGTACATGGAAGGATAAAAGTGAAATAAGTCTTCACAGCCTGATGCAGATTTTCTGATAGTTTAGTTCAGTTTTATAGTATTCCTTCATTGAGGTTCCAGAATACTTCTCAGTCCCTTACTCTGTTATTTGTGACTTTGTGCAACCAGACATTTTCACAGATCATAGAGTGGTTTGGGTTGGAAAGGACCTTAAAGATTGTCTAGTTCCAAGCCCCCTGCCTTGGGAAGGACACCCTCCTAGACCAGATTGGTCAAAGCTTCATCCAACCTGGCCTTGAACATCTCCAGGTAATTTCAGGCCAGTCCTCTCCCAGCAGCTGCCTGGTGCTCCTGGATGTCTGTACATGCACCCTGCAAGTGTTCAGCCCTGTGCTTTTACTCTTTGGTGTTGGGTGCCTGACACCACTGGTGGTGCAGACCTTTAGGTGTCAGGCATATTCCCCTTGCCATGGCAAACCAAGCTAGAAGCTACTGAATACTCACCTTAATGGTTCTTGGTAGAAACTGCAGTGCTTTGTGGCTTAGTTCCCTCAAAAACATTCTCCATGGGGAAAAGGACTCTGTGGGGCTGTTGAATCTGGGTTATTGCTTTTGGTTTTCAGTGTGAGGACTGGAAATTCAGTCTTGTGTGCTCTGGAGAATCCCCTTGCTGGGAGCTAAAGTTTTGTGCACCTTGGCTGGCTTGGGAAGCAGGCAGGATGACCAGGACTGGCACTGGAGCTGACAGGAAGAGAAATAGCAGCACAGTCAAAGTTGAAATGTTAAAAATCACTGAGCCAGTAGGTCAGGAATGAGCAGGTGAGGAGTGGAAAGGGATGGAATCTAAAGGACTTGTAGGGAGGTGGTGGTTGTAAAAAAGCTGCTTTGGAGAAAGAGCTCACAGAAAGGAGAGCTCTCCCAAAGGGATATAAGGATTTGGGCTTGGCAAGGAGACTGAGAATGTGAGGAAAAACATATGTTAGAAAAAGGTGAAAGTGTGGAAGAAACAATATTGGCTCAGTGTTAGGAAGGAGGTATATCTTCTGCATAGTGCTGTAACTACAGCATTCTGTAGCATCTGGCACTTCATAAACATGTTGTGTGAACAAGTTTTAGCTGCAGAAGGTTTGAAATGCCAGTTTCCTGGTAACTGCAGAGCTTTAGGCAGCATTCAGACAGAAATTCTGGCCCAGAATCCACACCAGAAAGGCTTAAAAAATGCAACAAGCAAATATATCAGTAGAGTAGGGGAAGAAGGATATTGTGCCATGCTTTTGTCCTTCATCATTGATCTTTGTATTCAGTTTAATTGGTAGTCATTAATTGATAGCAGAAGTGGAGGTTATATATTGGAGTATATAGCCATAATTGTAGAATACTTACTGAGCTAACAAGATTAAATCTGAACTATTATAGGACTCTTCTAAGCTTCAGTGATTTTCTTTTGTTTAACTTCCTCCCTGAAACCAGATTACCTCTTGTTCAAAGAGTTTCTTTTCATGCTAAAGCCAGCTTTAGTCAAAGCAATTACCTGAAAGAGCTGTTGAAAAGAAAATGTTGCTGTACATAACTCATTGATTCATTGGCACCACCTTATGAAACAGAAGTTATGACTGGCATGAATAAGGGCTGTATTGATAGTAGCACCAGTAGTAATGGAAAGAAAATATGTCCATTGCATGTATTAAGCCCTAATGGGGTAGAAAATATTCCAATTCCTTGAAATAATCCATCAGCAATGCTGAGTTGCCTCTGTGAATTTCCCAGCTGAATTTCTTTTCTGGAAATTTCATCACAGGATTATAATGAATGTGTTGCACAAAGCTGTCTTGTTTTACCAGTCAGGTGTTCTGCCCAGCACCTACCTGGGCAGCAGAGCTGTAGGGAGGGAATGCTCTGGGGTGCAGCATGCATGGCACTGCACCTTCCTGTGTTCCTCTGTGGTTTCTTTACCAACAAACCTCTTGATCTGCTGTCCCTCAAATACTAGTGGTGTCTCTCCAGCTATTGTATTACAGTGATTGAAGGTCAGACTTTAAAATGATTTCTGTATGTGTAGCTGAGACAGACCAGCTCTGGCAACTGGTGCTGGATTTACAGAGTACAGTATTAGCTAAGATGAAATCAATAGCAAGATATCTGACCTTTAGAGAGAAAAAAAGATAAAAAAGCCCTGCATAGAATAAAATGGTTAATGCCTAGAGAACAAAGTCTGATAACAGCCAGTGCAGCAACCTTGGCTGAAGGGTGGCAAGAGCAGCAGGAACACCGTGTGAGAAAGAGCAAACCCAGGCACAGTTCAGAAGTAGGGGACAGTCTGCATTCAGACAGGTGTGCACTTGTGACAAAGCTGCTGGGAGCTGCCCTTTTTGTTTCATTTTTGCTCCACAAAATGGCTCCTCTTCTTGTAGGGAGAAGGCTAAAACATGGTCAAGCAATTGGAAAAGAAGAGAAGGAAGGTACTGTTGCTGTGCTGATGTGAGCTTGCCACTACTTCTTCAGTAGCTGTGGAGCCTTGGTTGGATCTGTTGTATTATTAACTATTTTTTCTCCATGAATCCCTAAAATGCTGTCACAAACCTTAGTTCTATAGCAGAAAGGGGTCTTGAATGATAAAAAAAGCTCAAAGAGAAAGAGTTACACAAATTGAGTAGCCCTGTGTATTCTGCAAAAGGAAACTGAAGCTCTCCTAAAGCAGAAAACAAACATGAGCCTAATGGTAGGTACTTAGATCACAGCTGATTCGTCTGTAAAGAGGCTCTTCTGTGGTGTTAGGACTGAGGGTAGGAAGGGAGATATTTACAACAACATTGTGCATCGCTCTTTAGCCCAGCAGGCTGCCACTTCTAAACCTTCTAAACCAGAAAATTGGGGTTTTTGCCAACACATGATGCATAGATGAAAACACAGAGACAGGCAGGGTAAATAGCTTATATTTCAAATAAGCCAGAAGAGTAGTGCACCTCTAGGGAAACTTACTTAAATGGCTTTCTATATGCTTATATCTTCTGAACTGCCATGAGTGGCTTCTGATCATATCTTTCTCTGTGCAAGTGATTTGTTTTAGAAAAATTTAATAGGAAGTTGCTTTTCATTCTTGCAAGTAACATCAGTTTTGGGCCTCTCACTACGAGAAGGACATTGAGATAGTGGAACATGTCCAGAGAAGGACAAAGGAGCTGGGGAAGGGGCTGAAGCACAGGTCTGATGAGGAGAGGCTGAGGGAGAAGCAGAAAAGGAGGCTTGGGGAGGATCTTCTTGCTGTCTAAAGCTCCCTGACAGGAGGGTGGAGCCAGGTGGTGTTCAGCCTCTTCTCCCAGGTGTAGCAAGTGGCACAGTGAGAGGAAAGTGCTTCAAGCTGTGCCTGGAGGGAGTTAGATTCAATATTAGGAAAAATTTCATCACTAAAAGGATTGTCAAGCGCTGAACCAGACTGCCCAGGGCAGTGGTGGAGTCACCATGCCTGGAGGGATTTAAAAGACTTGTGGATGTGGCACTCAGGAACGTGGTTCAGTGGTGAACACAGCCGTGCCAGATTACTGGTTGGACTCAATGATCTTAGAGGTCTTTTCCAACCCAAGCAATTCTGTGATCATCCAGGTAATGCTTGCAACCCGTGTGTTGTTGATTCTAGTTGAACTTTGGATAGGAGATCATAGATGGCAGGGTAGTGGAGAGTGTCAGAGGTGATCCTGGCTGACCCTGTTCACGGGTGTCCCCTTCAGTGCCCACTGATATCCCTGGCACCTGAGCTGTACAGAGGTTTCATTGTAACCATCTCACTATTCTAGAAGAGGGACTGTGATTTTAAGACTTCCACACTTTTCAGAATATCTTCAGTCTATTGAAAAAACAAGCAGAACACCCCACATTTTTCACTATTGTTTCTGAATTTTATTTAGTTAAAAGTGAAAAGATTACTTAACATTTGTGTGGTGTAATAGAATGCTAATGCAAAGAAAAGTGGGTTGTGACTTTTTGTTAAATCTCAAGTGATTTGCAGACAGTTCAGGTTTACCTAAACCAACCAGATTTTCCTCAATGTTTTTGTATTACCTAAATACTACTGAGCTAATGTTGTCAGCTGTTAAATTTTCATCAGGACATACTCAATACACCTCATCAGGAATAACACGCTGTAAGCATTTGAGTGGTGTTGGTTGGTCTATATCTGGAAAGCTTTAATCTCTTAATATCTTGTTTCCTAATTCTTTTGCTTTATCCAGTAACATTTCATAGTTCTGTCCACAGCTGAGAGACTTTGATCTCTAGTGTGGTAGAAAATTTTGTACTACTTTTCCCACCAATGCAGTTTCTGTTATCTCTTACTGCTTTCTCTGTTGCTTTTTAAGCTAAAAATTTTCAAGCATACAAATTTCAAGGTGCCTGCATGAATTTGGAGAATGCTTCTTCCTCATTCAAGGTGCTCTTTGTTACTTTTGTGGTTTTTCACTGTAATAAGCCATTGCCTTCTTCTTGTGGCTATTTTTGTTTTCACTTCATATTTTAGTTTTGATCATAATTGTACTGAAGGAAACAGTAAATAATCTGTAGGATTACTGTTTTTAATAATCTCATATATTTTAGGTGAATTTATGTTGGCCAGAGTGTCTACTTTCAGTATAATCTGTAGGATTACTGTTTTTAATAATCTCATATATTTTAGGTGAATTTATGTTGGCCAGAGTGTCTACTTTCAGAGTTATTTTTGGCTGTTTGAGGGGATTCTGTGGAATTGTAGCCATTTAGAAAATGGTATTTTCCAACAGATGTATCATACCTGAGATTCTTGAATATGATTTCATGGGAGTAGGATGGGATTTTTTGCTTTCAAGGCTTGAGAAACTTCCTATGACAGTCTGCTAGTGCTTTCCCCCTTCCATGTTTTTGAGTGAAAATATTCAGAGCAAGGTGGAATAGTTCATTAAACAGCTTTTGTCTTAAGAGAGGGCAAAAGGTTGGTGGTACATGTTCTGAGTTGTAATTCTTGGATGTTTTCAAAAAGGACTAATTCCTTTTAAAAATACATATAATTCTCAAGTTTAAGATTACAAAGACAAGCTGCAAAAGACTAGGGAGCATGAACATGCTCTTCTGTGATTGTTGGTGTGTGTGGTGGCCATCACCAGTGCTGCAAAACACGTGTGGATCAGTGCTAGCTAGCAATTTCCACTAGGATTTGAGTAATGATGTCAGGGTAATGGAAGAAAACACTATAAAACTTGGCTTCAGGCATCTGTATTTCAGATTTTCCCTGATGCCTGTATGAAACAAAAATACAGCAAATAGCCCTCCATGTCTGAGATGTCTAATACAGGCTTGAAAAACAATTGTGAAAAGGATGTGCTGGTATCTGGCTCCCCACCCTCCTTCCAGGGGAACAGGGAGAGGCACTTCTTGTCCAAATTAAGAGATGCAACGACTTCCTGTATGTCTGCCACAGTATAGATTCATCTGCACTCCCTTCTTTAGCAAGCAGATTTTCTTTGTTTCAGAAAACATCTTTAGCTCTTTGAATCCCCTTTGTTACAGATTTTAACCTCAGCTATGTTAAACAGAGAGTGCTTAAAAAGACCTTTTGTTTCCAGCTAATATATTAGACTTGGTAGAATTTTTTTGCTGAAATCTCATAGTTGTGCTGAACTCATTTCTTGAAAAGGAAAAAAATTATGGGAGACTTCATTTGATTTGCTCTTACATTGCAGAACTGTAATGTTTTCTGAGCTATTATGCAAATAGATTGGTTTTTTATGTCTTGAAAAAAATCACTGTTTATCCCAACTATTTTTAGTAACCAGAGATTTATACTCTTGGCATTCAAAAGGATAAATATATTTGCATTATAAACTGTTGTTGGCTCTAAATTAAAATCCTGTAATGATATGACCAGTGTATCAGACTAAACTGTGTTTCCAGTTGTGCAAACAGATCCGTCTTTCATCGGTTTCAGCTGCTGGGAAGTTCCTTCTGCCTTGGGTTTTGTGCCTTCTGTACACAGCTCCGTGGCTTTGGCTTGTTCCAGGATATGTTACACCATCAGAAGGGACAAAAGAGCTTTGCACACTGTTGAATTCAGACATCTGGCATTTGGCATTTCTGTTACTCTTCCTTTATACCATCTATACCTAACGAGTGCATTGTGTTTGCAAACCCATTTGTTTCTCTATGAATTCGAATACATTTCCTTGTAGACAAAATGTGCATATGCAAAAAGCTGATGTTGGCTGCTGGGGTTTTACAAGATCAGCTTTTAATGTTGTCCTTTTTTACAGTAGCCTGCACATGGCAGATAACACTGAAATCTTGTTTTCACAACCTGCTTTGTTTAGTTGTACTTCCCACTGCAGTGATATTTGTGGCTGCATTAGGAAGAAAAAACAGACTTGTACTCCCAGAATGACTGATAAACAGCTGCTTTGTAAATGCCTGTAGCAGATGAACCATATTCTAATGTTTTTCGGCCCCTAGGCAGTTATTGATCTGAATGTGAATTCATTATTCTAGCTGCACTAGAGTTAAAAATAGCTTATGTTAGTGAGACTAATTCTTGGGCATATAGTCACAGCTTTCAATGCGTGAGACTTCTTTTTTTAAAATCTTATTTTCATAAGAATACAGTTATCTTTAGACTTTCTTTACAAGAGAATAGTGGCTTCCTAGTGCATAACATTTAAGTACTTCAGCAACTTGGAATTAGGATTTTTCTTTTTATTTTTTTTTCTTTGTTTTGCCTGTTAGAAGAAATTGGTGTCGGTGTAACTTTGTTTCTCATTTCAGTTGCAGATCGTCTGGGCTGTGACCCTCGAACACGTTTCCAGGTCCCACCAAACACCAAGCAGTGGATTGCTTTACTACAGAGAGGAAATTGTACATTTAAAGAGAAAATCCTGCGAGCAGCTTCACATAATGCCACAGCTGTGGTCATTTACAACAACGTATCCAGTGAAGAACCTGTCACAATGACTCATCAAGGTAAGAAAAAAAAATGTAATCTCCTTCACTATAATGCTTTTGCCATATAAACTGTTCCTAAAGAGCCCTTGGCATTGGGGAGATGGTGTTGGAAGTAGCCATTCACTAATGATATTTGTATATATGCAATATAATGAAATAAGCCAATAATTCTGCAGTTATTTTCCTTTACCATACATTTATCCAATGAGGAACACTTTCCTCTGCAGTGGGGATGTGGGTGTGTTGGAGTGAGGAAATGCCTGTAAGATCTGAGGAGCAATCTTTTGAACCTTTCTGCAGAAGAGAAGCTAACATACAGATATAATGGAAGATCTAGAATTTTACAAAGCATCTGAACCTGAACAATTCTGTAGCAGCATGTCTTCAACTCATTGTTCTGCTGGGGACCTTCAAATATTAACAGTTGTATTTTGGGATCTGAGCTTTCATGTTTTTCAATGACAGTTTACAGAGGACACTTTACAGTTTACTCTTTCTACAGTATGAGAGCCATACAGGAATCAACAGGAGTTCCAAAAACAGTGATTTGGAGGGTAGCTGCCTCTGTAAATTGTCTGGAATCATGCTGGAAGTCTGTTTTTCTAGAGAGTTCTCTTCTTTTACAGATGACTATGTGTAAAATTTTACTGTTCCTTGTGATTATTTTTGTTGCTGGAAGTCTCATGTGTACACATTTTCCTTGGTTAATTTTTTTTTTTTTTTGCAATTCTGACAACTACCTTTTTCATTTTCCAGAAGGATTTCTCCTTTTGATGCTATGTGGCTCAATCAGAAAAGGCATATCTCTATATTTGATGGTGGTACTGCTGGCTGATTTATTTTTTTTTTCTGGGATATATTCAGTCTCTTTTAGCATAGGGATGTGGCTCAATCAGAAAAGGCATATCTCTATATTTGATGGTGGTACTGCTGGCTGATTTTTTTTTTTCTAGGATATATTCAGTCTCTTTTAGCATAGGGGGTTGCTTGGAAACTAGAATTTCTTAATTATTGCTCTGCATATTGTCACACAACTAGAATTTAATTCCTTGACTAAAGAAATGCTATGGTTGTTTCTTTCTTTTTTTGAACAAGGAAAATGTTAGAGGGGTTTGATCTTCCCATATCTCTATACCACAGGAATTTTGCAAGAGGGTTTTGACCTCCATGTAGCAATTCAAAGCCTGTTGACAATTGATTTTTATCTCAGGTACCTTCCTTAGACATTTTTTCTATGCAATCTGCAGGTGAAAAGTCCCCTGGCATTTTTTGTCACCTTCTCTTTTTTTTTTAATATTCCCCATTTCTCTCTCTACAGTTGTAGTGCAGTCTTAAACATTCAGCTCTAGACTCTTTGAACTGCCCCTAAAAACATTTATACAAATATGCTCTATTTAGCAATGATTGTAGTTTTCATGTGGTCTGGAATACCTCAGTGTGTCAGGAAAAAAGCTACTACTACTAATACAACTTTAGCATTGTTGGCTGTATTACATGTTAAACAACATAATGAGTTTGATTGTAATTTTATTACCCTTTCTCATAATGCTGTATAGATTGCCAATTCATTTTTAGCAATAAGATGGGGTCTCTTTTATTAGGAAATCCTTGTTCCCTCCCTGTTTCAGCTCAGAAAATCAGTGTGTTGCCTTTGAAACTTTTTCAATAAGCCCAGTAGTTCTGGTTGGTTGAAATACCATCTAAGATGTAAAATTTGAGAACTGCTGTGGGTAAAAAAGTGTCTTGTAAGGTAGCCAGGCAGCTGTTTGGGTAGTTGATATTTGGGAAAAAGACCAATACTGTCTTGAGCATTTTGAATTCCAAATATTTACTCTTTCTTATGGTAAGCATTAAAAAAAATGCAGTTGCTGGAAATTATGCGTATTTTAGCTTTGTATATTTGAAATACTGGGGTTTAGGTGCATGTGCTCAGTATGCTCTGGAATCTGCCCTGGTTTGGGCTGAAGGCTCTATCTCAAAATTAATGTCGCACTTGAAGTGTTCAAACTACATGACAGGCTAAAAGTAATTTTTTAGAACTGAAAGTAATTTTTTAGAACTGAAGTAGCACCTGTAATGAAGTGTTGCTCCACAGCCTTTGTTTTGGTTATGTTCTGGACATGTGAGGGATTTCCTCAGCAATCACTTTGCAGAGCTTCCTGCAAATAACTTCCTGGTGGGCTGATGGAGGAACTGTGATTGTGTGTAACTGAGATGTAGACTAGTCCTTTGGTGTTAGCCTTAGCCCAGGGAGGGTTTGGAATCCAGCAATCCCCTTCTTGAGAGTTACTCTAGGGGGGAAGCAGATTCCTGAACCTGTGCTTATGGGGTGAGGCTTTTTTAACACTGTGTAAAGCAGATTTGCACACATTCAAGCCATTCCCTGGTTTTCCTTTTTCTGCCTTTTCAACTATAGCACTGCTTATGTGCTTTTTAGGTGGTGAACAGTCATCTCAGAGGTCTCTTCCAACCTAATTGATTCTGTGTAATCTATTTAGATATTCCAGTGCACTGCATCACTTCTCTTCAGTATTTTCTGTCCCTAAAGGTTGGGAGGAGCTGACCCTGTGTATTTGAGAGCTCTTCTGTACTGATTAAGTTAATGTGTTGGGGCTGATAGCAGGTGAGGATGGAGGTGAGCCACCAAGCTGGCTCATATGATGTCTATTGCTGTGCAGTATTCCTCTTTTCTTTAAAAATAGAGTCTTCACAAAACAATTTGGCAGCTGTGTTGATGACCAAGTTAATGACTCTATATTTTCTTTCCAAGACCAAGGAGAAAGTAGAGCTTGTGTTATTTTATACTACTGTAATATAATCTTTGTACTTCTGTATATTAAGCCTTAGAAATATTCTGTCTTTCTGGTAAAGTAGAGAGGAAAGCAGCAACTGCTTATAATGCACACTGAGCTGCAAGCTTTCCTGCTTGGATATTTGCATGAATTCCAATCACCCGCTTAGACAGTGTCTGTGGTAAAAATAAATAACACATGACACAGATTTTTGTATGTTGCCCACCTGCAGAGAGGTGATTCCCTGTGAAAAGAGTTTAGGAAGCACTTTTCACCTGTGGGATTAATATTTTATCCAAGCTATTTTATGCTTGAATACACAGTTGAAAATTTTATTCTTATGGAAATTTGTTCATACTCAAAATGTTACTTAGCAGAATGGCAATTCCTTCTGGTGGCTGGATAACAACTGTCACTCTGGAATCAGTCTGTCATCACTGTGTCAAATGAACAGTTTCTGCTGCTAATAGCAGAATTTGCTTTCTCTTGTGTCATAGTCCACCAAGTCTCTGCCCTTTAATTTTCATCTTTGAGTTTTGAAGTAAGTAATGACCTTCAGTAATTGCTTCACTTTTTTTAAATACCTGTACTTCTGTTGGTGTTATTTGCAATATTATTTTCTTTTCTTTGTTCATGTCCTTGTATATGTCAGTGTATACTTATTTTGCACAATGTAGATGTCTTCTATCAACCTAAGCAAAGGACATCCTTCCCAGCATAGGTTATGTTAGACTATGATGTCACTGGCAGGAAGGCAGTTTTATGAGTGGTTTTGCTTGCTGCTTCTGTTAAAGCAAAACTGATACTGTCTAATGTAAAAAAGAGCCTGTGTGGTGAAGAAAATATGTAGTAGCTGTCTCCTTTATAAGCAGTTATGGGAAAAGGAAGAAAATTCAGGTTAAATAACATTTTGATTTTTATATTTTGGTTGTGTGTGGTGGAGACAATCCTGTTAAGTAAAAAGTAGTTAAATCTGGGGAGGTTGGAACTGGGTGATTTTTAAGGTCCCTTCTGAGCCATTCTATGATTTTATGATACTGAATTTCTGTCTTAAAGACTTTTATTTTGATTTATAGAGAAGAATATATGCCAAACAAGCCTCTAAAGTTCAAATTTCATACTAAGAATTTATGGAAAAAATAAAGACAGAAAAAGAGAAACACATATAAAAGACAGTGTCAAAATGAAGTTGCTGGATTCCAGTAACCATGGTTTATCAGCTCCTAAAAATTTCCATATAAACAGCTTTACCTGATACAGGTAAATCTTTTAAGGTCTTTTGAACCAAGATGCAGACATATCATCAAGATCAGTCTTTATTTCTCCTCTGAAGAAACACCTCATTAATTTCCTGGAGGAAGATGTTTCTGTTCCATGGTGTGCACAGGTGACATTCCCCTGCCATGGCACTGTGCAAGAGCTGTCCAGCACGGGCTCCCAGAAACAGGTTCCTTCCAAGGGAAGGATTTTTCATGGCCCTCTGTTTGCTTAAAAAGCACACTGGTGTGGGAGGCAAGGGCTGTACTTGCTCTGAACTGTGCTAAATGTGCCTGTATGTTCTGTGGATTGTTTTAGGTCAGTGGGTCAGAGGCAGGAGGGACAGGAAGCAATTTGAAGTTGTTGCCACCTAATGGCTATTCCACGTTCTTGCCCTCATTCTGAGTGGGTACAATAGAGATGGCAGTCGACGTGCCACTGTCCTCTGTTGTGGCACTGATCCCTGAGCAGCTCATCTCTTAACTCTGCTGCTTGCCTTTTTCTCACAAATGTCTCTTTATGTAACTCTCAGCTGAACTGATGCATGAAAGCTCTGGCGGGGTGCACTGCAGATTATCTTGCACAAATGGGTGCTGACGAGTATTTTAGCTCTACACCAAATCCACTGCAAAACTTGTCCTGGATTACTGAGACCTACTTTTAATCCACAGGTCCAAACTAATTTTATTTTGTATTACAATATTGTTATTAAAAGGTATTATTAGTAATTTATCTTAGACTATTAGTGAAAAGGAAAGAGCTGAGTCATTAAAACTGAAGCCTTTATAAAAAGGCAAAGTAATTAATAGTCTAGGCATTGTTTACATATATTTGATCATTTTTTGTTTATGTTTGCTAATTGAAAATGTGGAGGATGAGTGTCAACAGCTTTATTGTTGATCCCGTTTCCCACAACATTCCTTGGAGGTGTACCAATCAGGAAAATCTGTCACACAGTAGCTAGAGGTGCCTGACACTTAGAGACCTGGAGAGGAGTGTTAGGTGTGCTGATTCTGGACCATAAGGAAGCACTTGTCTCTTCAAGGCAATCCAGGGAAACCCCTTTACAGAGCCATCACAGCCTTGGTGCCTTGCAGAACTGCCTACCAGTGTTTCTGTGTCATACATGCCTCATCCACAACTGAAATAACAGCAGTCAGGCTCATTTTAACTCAGCCAGCTGAAAGGGTAATTAGTTCTGTGGCTGTGAAAAGGCCCACGGGACTGTTAGTGACTGTAAGTAATTACATTCTTCTTCTTATCCAAAGTCTGAGCTCCAGCAGCAGAGTAATTCCCCATATCTGTGGACTCAGTAGAACCAAATTTATGATATTAATCTATGAATATGCTATTTATAAATCTCTCAAAGTATTTTGTGGTGTCCTTGGGTAAGGCTGTCTTGCCATTTCTCTTTGGTGCTTTGCTGATTTTTTTTGGAATGACTGTCCATGTCCAGATTGAGAGATGTGTACAGAAGTCTATAGAAGAAAATACATGAGCATGACAAATTGCCCTTTTTTAGAAATCCCTGGGTTTTTTAGGTGCACCATCCATTAGTGCGAATACAAACTGTTGCTATCCAGAAATGGCAAAATATAAGCCACCTGCTAGCAACTCATCACACTATGGAATGCAAGAGACAATTAGCAAAATCCAAGTGTGTCTTAGATTGATGAATGGGTCAGTGAGGTCTACACTGCACTGATATTATTGAGGAATCAAGAATGTAACACTGTAGCAGGTTTTGGACATTGTTCAGAAGTATAGAAAGTGAAGAAAAGCTGCTTTCAAATCAGCAAAAATATCTTCTGAAGATAGGAGGACATAGATATTTCAGAAATGTGTTAAACTGTGACACAGTTTTTCTCAGTGGTGTGTAATGTGTTAGGATTACACCACTTCCCTAGTCAAAACTTAAAGTGATCCTTCAGCTTTTTATTCATTTGCATTTGTTCAAGGTTTGAATATAAAATTTGGTCTCCTTTGTTAGCATACTAATACCTTAACAATACAAGTATTTATGCCTTGAAAGAGACTGCAAATCAGTTTACTTGCCATAAAACATTGTTAAATGCCATGTAAAATTGTGAGTAAAAAAAAAAAATCTGAGCCCAGATTGTGGAAAGGGGATGATCAAGTGGTACATTTCTTTGTGCCAAACTTTTTTTATTCTTCCGGCATTATTTAGGTGGAATGTCCATTTCCTTTCAAAAAGATAAAACTGTAGTGCAAGCAGATGCAGAGAAGCATTGCTAAGAGAGTGTGAAATGTCTGTGAAGTCACTGTAACATCTGTCTGCTTTTCTTGTGTCTAGGCTTGGTTTTTCCTAGTGTAAAGAACCCAAAAGTTCACATGCACAAAATACATATGTGTGTATATATATAACAGTGTGATTTCCAGATGATAAAAGTCCTTCCACAGAAAGGGAATATGTGATATATGTGGAATTATCAAGATGATTCAAAGGAGGGGAGCACAAGAAGCCCCAGGTCTCCAAACCCAGTGTCCCTACTATTCTAGGGGAACTCTGCTGCAGTTTGAATTCCAGGGATTTATAAAGTCTCTCCCTTTCCTGGCCCAGCCATGGGTCTGTCCTCCTGCTGCCCATCAGAAGCATTGAAGTAGAATGTTTAAAGACTGGGCAGAGATTCTGGAACTTGAGGGACTCTGACAATAAAGAGGTGGGTGCATCTTGTAGCTTTATAGAAGATCTTAATTTTTCTAGCAGTGCTTGGTGTCATGTGGCTTGGGATGGAAGACAGGAGCTCCTTGGGTGAGGAGGAAATGACCTGCAGAGAAGCCAAAGCCCAACACCTTTTGTACATACTGATGTTGTGTTGGATCTTTGAGAGGCTGTGAGCATTGGTTTTCTGGAGTGGGCTGGGTGTAGGACAGAGACAGCTCGACCTTGAGGAGCCTGAGGAAATCCAGGGGTGTGGCTCCCCAGCTCACGTGCATCAGCTGGATTTGGACTTGTGAATGAATCAGGATGTGGCTGTGACTACCTGTTTTCATTGCATGCAAATTCCTCCTTAAGAAGCATTTCCCTGAGTGTCAAAATAGAGCAGTTGGGTTATGAAATAATGTGTCAGCAGTTGTCATCTAAACACAGCCCAACTGTTTTCGCGATTGATTTTGCTATTTGGCTTTGCTTTTAGGAACTCTTGGTCAGAGTAGATTATAAAGCTGATCAAAAATACAGCAAGGACATTATACTGGCACATTGTTTTGTGTTTAATGAAGGAGGACAGGCTTATAAGTTTATTATTTATCACTTATAAACCTAATGTGCTACAGACTAACACAACAAGAATCTGATTAGGCTTTTAATATTTGTTTTGAATTTAATTGTGTCACGCCCATCTTTGAAAAGCTGCTCTTGCTGTTTCTGGTTTTCTAATCATATGCCTTAATCAATGCCTGCATTTCTTAAAGGAGCAGGACTTTGTGATGATCCATCATGTCTGCAGTACAGCAGTGCCTGGCACGTTGCAAAACACTGAAGTGTGTGTAATCATGTTTAGAGGGCACAGAGCAGGACCCTCTCTTTACCTGACAGAGTGAAAAATGTTGAAGTTCTTCTTGCTACAAAGAAGAGTTTTGCGTGTTCTTCAGATTCATATTTACAGTATTTTTATAGAAGCCTTTTCCTCACTGAACTTGAAATGCCTACTTCTTTGTCCTCTTGAGTAGAGAGAATTCAAGTTTTAATTTCAGAAGCTTTTTTATTTAGGTTGTTTTGCATAGGTTTGGGCAGCAAAGAGACTGTTGTGATTTCTGAAAATACCTGCTCGGTGTTTTGGGATAACAGGTTGTTCCACTGGTTGTATTTAACTGAGGCATCCTATGAAAGCCTGACTTTTGGGTAATAGTTTCAAATGCTGCTGCCCTTGATGATTTTTCTCATGGTAATTTTGTAAAGTCTGTTCTGATGTCTGACACTACCTAAACTAAGTGTTTACATACAGGCAATAATTCAACATTTTCAATATTATTAAGGCAACAGGAAGACAAATGTTTTTAAATGCTTCTAGTCTCATTTTAAAATTAATGTATATTCTTGGCATTAAATTCTTGTCTTGTTTAGAATGCAATAGCTGTCAAATATTATGGTCTTTTTGTGTTTTCAGAAGTATTTGATTTGGGACATCTCAAATAACATATTCTACTCTTGAGATTGCTCATGTGTTGACAGCTTGGATGTGCTCTTGTTTACTTTCTGATTAGATCAAAATAAAAATATGTGCAGCTAGACCAGTTTTAATGACTCTGAATATATGCCAAGGCTCGTCCTCTTGGTGTCTGCTTTCCCATAAACCTGTTTAGCATGTAAGAGTTATCCTTCACAACAAATTTCTTTCTTTTGCATCAGACAAAAATGTTAAGGTACCTGATAAATGTATGGGTTTTCCCACTGTTGTGCCATGGAATTTTTATTTAAAAACAGTTCTCCCCAAGCCTGCTTTTTCTAGCAGCACAGCTTTGCACACAGGCCAGTATTCCCTTCCCTTATCCTGTACCTCAGGGTTCCATGGATTATATCCCCTGTGACTGAATCCCTTCCCTTGTAGAGGTGATCCTTCCTTCCACCTCTGCCCTCAGGCAGCTCAAATGTCCTCTGGTGTTTTCATAGCACAATTGGTCTATCAAAATTTCATATACAGCCATAGCTTTCATTAGTGTTTTCCTGCTTTCTTTGTCATTTTCTGGGATCCCAAATTCTGTTGGAGTGGTTTCATTGTTAGTTGATGTTATTCCAAGAAATCTGTCGCTCACAGTAATAGGACTGATCCCTTTCCTGGGTACTGAATAGTAGGTCTTGCTGTCTTTTTATTTCTGATATAATGCATTCAGAAATGCTTAGCACACAGCTACAGGATTTTAACAGAAGAATAGGGAAGTGACAGAAGAATAGGGAAGTCTGGCTTTTGAGGATGGGCAGTTCTACTTCCAATTACATTATCACGATGATGATCCTATTGCTGCACTCAGAAAGGCAGTAGCATTTCACTGTCTGAATCCATCTTTTAAGTGACTGTCTGGACCAATCTTTACCTTTATCAGGGAATGGGGAATTTGTGTTTTCTAAGGAAAAATTTTCACCAGCAGAATTGTTCAGGTAAATGTGCTACATTTAGGTTTTTCAGAAAGAAGTGATGAAAGGACTCAGTTGCAGTTAAATTTTCTCTGCTATTTAAAGAGAGGACAGTATTCTTTCACAAGCATGAGATTAGTGCAGTCTGTGTGCTTCATGCTGTGTCTGCAGCATCAGCAGCCACTATCAGAGACTTATTGCAAGGACTTTAGCTTAAAATATCAGCCATTAGCAAATCACTGACCTTTGTTATGAGTATCTGACTTAATTCTCAGTTCTCTGCAAACCTTATTGCATCAAATCACAGTAGTTTGGTGCCTCTTGCAGTGGTCTGACACTCTCCACACTCGAGGTGGGATCTGAGGTTTGCCCTCCCCATGTGCAAGGAGGTGGATGAAGCTTTGCAGCCCTGACTGGCAGCTGCATTTTGCCAGGCTGCCATTGCCTGCAGCCTCCAGTGGATGCTGGGTGGATTGAAGGTGTCTGAAGGCTGCTCTTTGAACCATGCCTGTCTTCAGCTTCAGCCTGGTATCCTGGACATAGTTAACCATATTTTGAGCTTCAGATAAACATTTGGTAGTCAAGAATTAACAGCGACAAAGACAATAAAAAAACCTACCAAAAAATCCCAACACAACAAAAGCACCACAGATATTTGCCTGTGATGATACTTGTAACATTTCTTTGAGATGACTTTTTATTGACTTTCTGAGCATGCTCTTTTGGAATTGCTAGGGGATGTGAATAGGTCAGTGAGAGAGCAAAGCAGTTTCCTTATGAGGTCTACAGGAAACTCCTGGACGTTGCTGTTTTTCCCATAGTCCTGTTTTTACTGTCTTGTAAGCTTTTAATTTCTTCTGTCTTCTGCTCTCACAATGTAACATTATACTGATTTAATGATTAGTCACAACTTCATCCCTTTTCATACACAGAGTTGTATAACTATCCTAATTAAACATGCACATGGTAAAATTGCAAGCTAGAAAGAGCTGCCTGGGCTTGGATGATAGCAATTAAATGATTTATGTTTACAGACATCAATATTTATCTTATGCCTACTGTCTGTCCTAGCTTGTCATCTGTGGTTCCATGTGTAGTTCATTGGCTTTAGTAAGCAATCCAGATTCTTTTCTCTGGACACTGTGTTCTTGGCTGAGGAAAATATTGCTTTTCATAAGATCATGGAGTAAGACCATATTCTGAGTTTCACAAACACTCTTAGTCTTTCTGTCTTCACCTGAGGATTTTTTTCTGCTAAAGTTTCAGAAATACAAGGTTTCAAGGTGCTTAAAATAAATGAGTCACTGTCTCCTCCTGCCCCCAATTGTTCTCAAACAGGGAGTTCTTGCTAAAATTATTTAGGGTGATGCCCCTGACAAAAATACGGATGAACCAAGTCCCAGTTTTCACTGAGCTTCAGTATGTTCAACAGACACAATTTATTTTTCTTTTCTGCAGTTCTCCTTGGCTCTGGCGGGGTCAGAAGCAGCAGTAGCACTTTGGCTGTTCCCAGTTGAGTCATTTGGAATGCAAATCACTTTGCAGTGATGCCAGAGGTTCCCATTGTGCTGGGCTTTATATAAAACGTGTGACAGATTGTCAGCTTTGTCACATTCCCTGGGCAGCAGGGAATAGGTAGAGGCTTCAGCTTTGGATTCAGGTAGAACTGGACTAGTATCAGAAGATCTTTGTCATCTTTGCCTTGCAGATAATTATAAATATTGATGTCTGTAAACATAAATATGTTAGATATTACACTGAGTGCTTCAGCTTGATATTTTGATACTAACATAATTTCTCAGTGCAAATAAATTCCTACTGGGGAAGCTTAGCAGAGCATGTGCTCTGGGGAATACAGTCTTCCTGTACCTTTCCCTGCTTTTCTTCCCAGTCTGAACTAAACATGAAGAGCAGAAGTGAAGTCTGGGGAAAATATCAAGCAATATAAATTATCTGCTCTTGATTGATCTTGCACTATCTGAGCTGCAGGGATTTGGGGTTGCAGGAGCATGTGCTGCATCTAAATGCAGGATCTTGCAGGAAGGGTATCTCTTGTGCTGTAAAAATGTGCTGCAAGTCTGGGCAGGAACTATCTTCCCAGCTGGACAAATAGGAATCTGGGTAGATGTCCATGAAAATAAAAGTAGTGACGGACTTTTACTCTGAGATTTGCTGTCTATTAAATATCTTGGTTGTTTTTGCATGAAACCAAACTTGGTACTGAAGTGTCTCTTGAGAGCTGGATTAAAGTTGATCTTGTGTGAGTCTGTGCTATAATAGAGATTAAATACATTGTGTTGAGTATTCATTGCTATTCAAAGCTTTTGAATTACTGTGGCACTGTTTCAAAAATATTCAGAAGGAAACACTGAACTTTCTTTTCCTGTTCAGTCCCATGTTACCAGGACAAGGCCTGAATGACTTTGCTATTTCCATTTTAAATAAAATTTAAATTTCTTGAGGAGAGCAATTGAAGGGCTGTGGAATGTTTTTTCAATTATTATGAAAATTTTAATTTCTGAGATTATCAGTTTTGATTCTTTGAGTAGTTCTGTCAGCACAATCCACATCACCAACGTTAGTAAACTTAACAGGAAAACTGCTGATGGTGACTGTTAATGCTACTATTTAGCATGGTGAATTCAAAGAGTAACAAGGGAACATTTAAGGCTCTTGCACAACTCTGTTGTAAGTCCCCATTTTGGAAAAGTATGTAGCTGTCACCCTTAGTTATTGTGCCCAGGGTTTCAAAGGTGCTGCTCTTTTGGCTCTTGAATATCATTTTGTGGATACAGTAGCTTCTTAAAAATTAGGTTGTGATTAAAAGACTTCTAACAAATTCCTTGTGTTAAAATAGGACCTCATGTTCTCTACTGTCACACTAGGTTTTCTGTAGCTTAAATCCACTCTAAATCCAGAATCTTGGTGCTGAAGTCGTTTGCCTTATACAGTTCCTCTCTGAGGGAATATGAGTTGGAGCAAGCAGATGGAACAAGCAGATGAACAGATTTTGCAAGCATTTTGAAAATAGGTCTTGAAAGGGTTTTTAGTATTGGAAGCAAATAAGTCTGGATGAATAAGAATGAAGCTTCACAAGGTTTTTTTTCATTCTGGCTTTGGTTTTTCTAAAACTTTTCTTTCTTTTAACTTAGAATTACCCTGTGTTCAAGATCCTCTTTTTTTAATGAGGTCTTTGCTTTAAAACATGGTGCTCTCTCTGCTCTATAGGTGATTTTGTTCTTTTTCAGCAAGGCTTATGGCTTTCCTATTATCCTTGTACCAATAATTTTCCCTTTGGGACAGGAAATAGTCTAGAGGCAAGACACTATGAAAACAGATGGGCTGCACATTGAAAATGGAGCTGATGAAGCTGACAGCCTCTTTGCAATGCTATCAAGCGTGTCTTTGTATGGGTGATAAAATCAGCAGTCAAACTTCTGCCAAGTTTTTTCAATTCTCTTCTACTTTGCAGCCACATAACCACACAGGAGAACTTGCATAACTCTCCCCAGCAACATCCACAGCACTGCCTATGCTGAGGGCACTCGAGCAATATTCTCACTCATCTCCTAAATGTTTTTCTGAGAGCTGCCTGTTTAGGTATTCACGGCTTCAGATCTGGAACAAATATACTTTTGAAAGCTTGTTCAGACTGCATGCAGTAATTACAGTGTGGGAAGTACGGTGTACCAGCAGTAGAGATCTGTTACTGTGTGTGGAGCTGCAGAGACTTTAGGGCAAATGTTAATGCCCTAATTTGAAAATCTGGGTTTGAAGGACAAGGCATGAGTAGAGTGCCCAGTAGCATGTTCCATGTGCCATAGATGGCTTAGATTAAATCCTCTTGAATTGTCATTTGCATTTGGAAAATCTTGTGAACAGCATGCCATGTTAATTTAAAATAAAAATTAAACTTTTTTTCCCCTTTTTGTAGGAACTGGAGACATTGTTGCTGTCATGATTACAGAATCGAAGGTTAAGGAGATCCTGAATTACTTGGAGAAGAACATCTCTGTCCTGATGGCCATAGCAGTGGGGTCCCGCGTTCCTCCAAAGAACTTCAGTCGGGGCTCTCTAGTCTTTGTGTCAATATCATTCATTGTTTTGATGATCATTTCTTCAGCATGGTTAATATTTTACTTCATCCAGAAGATCAGGTACACAAGTGCACGTGACAGGAATCAGGTAAGGGGTCTTTTCTCTTAAGTTATGGAGATAATATTTCAGTGTACAATAACCAACAGAGAACAAGTAAGGAATGCCCATCAAACTAGTGTTCAGAATCTCTTTGTTCCAAGGCAGAGCATGTTGCCAGAAAAGGATTTTTATGCAGCAAAGTGTTTTCATCCTGAGCAGCACTGGTATAGATCCTATTACATGACAGGAAAGAATCAAACTGAAACAAAATACTTGAGTTTTGGTTTGTGTAAGTCCAAAAGTCAGATGGATTCTGTGTTGGCTGAGTAACACATACTGGATGTATATTGGGAATTAGGAGGAAAGTTAAACTGTGAATCAACTTGTGTAGTGTAGGGGAGCACTGAGCAAATGTTAGAAATTCTCTCCATGCTCTTAAGGATATGTTCTGTAATAGTTAAGGTAGTTCAGAAATTGTACAAAAGTATTCCCAAACTATAATCTGTTATGAATGTTGGGGTAAGAAAACTAAGGTGTAGAGCTGCTTAGTGGTCTGTGTTAACTTTCAATTTTATTTAAGATCACCCTTGGTAAGGAGTGCCTGATTCTCCTGGTCATACATTTTAACCAAAATTTTGTCCAATATGCCTTTCTTACGTTCTTTTTCAATTCTTAATTTGTTTGAGCACTGAGTTATATATGACCATACTCAGAGATCAAGTTGTCAACTCAAACACAGATAAACTTTAGAAGTAAATGTTTTACTAGTGTGAACTTAATGACCCTCCATAGTGTGCCTTGGCTTTTATTGAGAAGGGTCAGTAAACCTCAGGAAATCTACAGTGCCCTCTTTGCCCTGTCTTTCTGTCAAGGCTAACTTAGAAACCTCCTGACCTCTAGTCACTCTCATCCCTTTCCCCCAAATTACAGCTGATACACAGCAGCTGACTGCGGGCCAGTTTTTTGGTGTTCTGTCAAACCTAAAATAAATCCAAACTTACAAAACCTCCGCTGTGGCACAGGATTTCCTTTTCAGTTACTATAAATAGTGTCTGATGCTGCAGGTCCCATGGGCATCCTGTAGATTTTCTTAAGGATGTCATTCTTAAATGACCACACTGTAGCTGGTACTTAGTGTGGTCCCTTGGGATGGTGAAAGTTTAAATATAACTGTAACTTAATGAATGTCTGTGGAATACTAAATTGTGCCTTCTCTATCCCCTACATGGCTTTAGGCTCCTTCCAAATGTCCACGTTTCAAAACAGTTGCTCCATTGGGAAAGGGCTCTTATGACCTCCTTTTCTTTCTTTAGATTTTTACAAAGGTCAGGAGAAACTTGATGAAAATTTTATGTGGTTTAAAAAGCTGAGCTTATTAAACTTTAATAAGAAGGTGGCGACAGCTGCAGCTTATTTTTAAAGCGCTTTGAGAGCTTTCACAAAGACTGTACTGTTAGTGGTGAAATAACTTGGTTTAGGCTATGATCTTGTTTTTAAGTTATGTCAAGGCACAAGTTTTTTCTGGTTTTTAAATCAAAGCCATCAAAAACTTGCTGTGTTTTGTAGATGACACAAGTAGATATTGGTGTTTCACATCGTTATTCTTGTGCGCTTCCACCAGAGGTGCGAAACTCTTTTGCATGTGGAAGTGACCTTTTCCATCCAGACAGTTGTGGGTTTTAAAAGCAAGCATATGCTGTGTGCCTGTGCCCTAACTTAGCAAAACAGCAAATCCTGAGCATTTCCAGTGTTAACATGAAAGAGTATTTGTTAAAATTAGAAAATGGAAGAGCTTGACCTCGGAAGAGATGGAAGTTATTATTTATCAAATCTATTTATGTAAAAGAACTTCAATATGCTGGAAGAGTTTTGCTGAAATATTATGCTTTCAATGGGAAAATAATCTTTAAAATTTCTTGTAGTGCATATACAGTCACATGCAGTAGAACGAAATGTAGATACTACCCACATTTACTTAGCTGTTGGAGTTGAGCATTTAAGTTAAATGCCATTTCAGCCTCATTCCTCTCTCAGTAGTCATGCTTTTGGTTATGCAATGGTTATCTACTCCAGCAGTGTGCCCAGTGTGTTCTGTGTCATTAAGTACTCAGGCCAATGTGCTTGTTCTGGGGCATGTAATTTAGATCAGCTTAAATTGACCAAATTCTTGCATATTGAAGTTAGGGTGAGATTTCTGACTTTAGCAAGCATGTAATTTCCCATCCCAGCTCTGTTTCTAATGCTGTGCTTCCTACATGGATGTATTTCAGTAACTGGGACTGTGTATCTGATTTTTTTCCAATTCTTGTTCTAAAAAATTTAAAATAAGAGTTGCTGTTCTGTGAAAATCACAAGGAAGAAAAGTGCTTACGTAATTCTAGAATAAGTGATACAGTCAGTTGTGATACAGACCTCTGAGGTCGTTGTGTTTCTCAAATAAAAGCAACTTTCACTGCAGTTCGCATGTGGGGAAATGTGTGATACAGGGAGTACACCTTATGAAGGATTTGGGTTTCAGTTTTATAGAAGGTGGCCACAAAACCCCACGCATTCACTTCAGGCTGCAGGAGAGATTTTGAGAGCTGCATTCTGAGAAGCAGCCTATCTCTTTCAAGGGCAGAGTACTTAGTACAGCTAGGAGGGGAAAGAGAAAATACATCATTTGTGGTTTTAAGTCAGTTGTAAACCAAGTCTGATGTTTCATGTCCCTAAAGGAAGATGATGGGATCTTTGTTTCATTCAGTGCCCACCTCTGGGACCCCAGTGGGAAAACAGTGACAAACAGCTGTTCTTTGTTAGCTGGGAGCTGGGCATTTCAATAGGAATCAGCACTTGCATGTCAGAAAAGGCTCCTTCCATCCAGCTGTGGTGGTCATAAAGCAGCATAAACAGCCAAAAAATAATTCAACCTCTGCATTCAGATTGAGGTTATCTTCAAACCAATATTAATTTCAGCTTTATTTAAGTCTGTATTGGCTTATTTAGATTTTGTGACCCATCATTTTTTTTCTGAGATCCTGGTGGTTTTGGGTAATAGCAAGAGAGAAACTAGGTTACACTGGGAGGATCATTTGCATCTCAGAGTAAGATCAGCCTGCTCAGAGTGGAAATATAAAAATAATTCAAGTTTAAGAGAACATGCAGCATATTACAGCACACTGAATAAAAGCCAGTATGAACAGAATATAATGGAAATCATTGGGAGGGGACATTGCTTCAGCTTTTGTCCTGCAACCTGGGTTTGATTAGGTTTGCACATCAATGTTGATTCACTTCTGTGGACTTCTGTACAGTCCATGAGTTTGATGCCCATGCTTGTGGAGAGCGTTTGAGGATTCAACTGTTGGCTGTTTTTCCTTCTCAACAAATCTATGTGCTTTGCTGTGTTTGCATTTTGTCTTATGTGTTGGCCTGCTGCCATAGTGTGTATTGCAGTGGTATTATTGAGTCCAAATAAGTCATTGTAAAGGACACTAATGAAGCTTGTTTATTAGGGTTAATTTGTGTTCTCTTCTTTGTCACTTTATTAGCGTCGTCTTGGAGATGCTGCCAAGAAAGCCATTGGTAAATTGACAACCAGGACAGTAAAGAAGGGTGATAAGGTATAATAATAAGATTTCAACATGATAAACTTGAGCATCATGTTTAATTTTTTTTTTTCTGGGGAAACAATCTCAGTTTTTTTCTTTGCATTTCTGATTTATGACTTTGCCTTCCTTGTTGGAGGCTTATTTTGTCCTGTGGTACAATATTTTGTGTAACTGTTAGTATTGATGTGTGCTGTATATTTCAAAGAAGGTTTTCCTGCTTAAATACTATTTGCACTCCATCTGGCAGCTGTGACTGAGGGTGGTTTTGTGTGCTGGCTGACTGGGAGGGTGTCCTGGCATGAGTAGATGGGACTGGCATTGTTTATGTGGAACTCTGAAGCTTAGAACTTTATCATGTGTAAGTTCTGTAAAGGAAAAATGAATTTAAAAGACAAGTAATTGAAGATAATCTCTTAAGTAAAATACAACTATTAAGTAAACTATTAAGGGGGAACATAAAGAGGTATTTCAGTCAAAGTTACTCCAAGAATATTTCTTGCTAGTATAAAAACTAAAATATGTGGTGTGTTTTGTCTTAAGCTTTTTCCACTTTTGAGAGCAATGTTGCTTTATTTTTGATTCTGAAAGGAAAAAATAGTCATTTAATTGCTCATTTTTTAGCTTTAATTTTCAAAAGGCAGGGGAATTCTGGCTATGATTTGATTTTTAAAATATTGTTTCTTAGGGCCTTTTTATTGTGATTCCTTTTTTCTTTCTTATCAACGCTATCAGCAGTGGGAGATTAGGAAGTGATAGGAAAATTTTCTTCCAGAGAGAAGGCAGAGCAAAATGTCTTTCTGTTCTTCCTCCCTCCCTCTGTAGTTCTATTTCAAAACAGCCCACTGCACGAAATCTTTTCTGTAATGGGAGAACATACGAATTAGAGGAACCTCTCCATGTAAAACAATGCTGTTGTCTTGACAGCATAAATTCAGAACTGGCAAGTGCTGTGTAGGTTGGAGTACAGACAGCATGAGGTGCCCATGCAGGTGAACAGAGCAGGAAAAACCTTTTCTTCCTCAGAGGGGCCATCAGGATTCTCTGTGTGCAGCCCTGGCTGGTGCTGACCAGGAGCAGTTGTGGCCTTGCTCTGGTCCCTGTCTTGGTGTCTGACTTGTAGCTGGTTGGCTTCAAAAAGAATAATGAAGTTGAACCAAGAAGGCACAGCCTGTTTTGTTGTCACAGGCCCAAACAGTTTAATATGTATTGTTGATGCCATATCTGTATACAAAGGAAGTCCCCCCTTTTTCATTTGAGATTTTAAAATATCATATTTTAAAATATAATTTTAAAAAATCATAACTTCTGGAAAACAGAAAAGAGAGGAGCTGGTCAATCAGTGATATTCATGTCTTGATAAGAATGATGATAATTCTGCAAGTTAGCAGCAGACATAAATATGGGAGTACTCTGCACTAAGTAAAATGTGCTCATTGTGACTGTAAAAATGAGCCCCAGAATTTTTTATTCTGCCAAAACAAACAAACAAAAAAACCCTGGATAAAATAGAAATGTTAGCTCTAAATTGGATGGAAAAAAAGGAAATCTAGGAAACTCTCCACTATATTTTACAATGATTCCACTGAACATTAGAATCATCTTAGGCCTTAGCTTATGTATCAAATGATGATTTACCAGCTCCAAGAAAGGGCAGTTTTGCATGTATGAGATGCTTTTGTTGCTTAAGTCATGTTGGAATATAATAATCCAGTCATTGGGTTTGTGGTTTGGTAACAGCCACTTGGCACAGTGCAGTTCATGTACGAGTCACAACTACTTTGACATTTGTCGTAGCCTCAACTCTTGACTTGAATTCTCATTCTGTTCATTTTAGGAAACAGACCCAGACTTTGATCATTGTGCTGTCTGCATTGAGAGTTACAAGCAGAATGATGTTGTTCGCATTTTGCCGTGCAAGTAAGATAATAAAGTTGCTTTGTTTGGAAACTGTTCTCTTTTGCATCATTTCATGTAATACCTGCATTGTAATTCACAAATGCATTTGTTGGATGTTTCCAGTCCTAATTACAGACACTTTATTTTAGACTGTGGTGCCAGAAGGTGTGAATGTGGGTGCTGGCACTTAGGAGACAATGGAGATTAAACAGAATTATATTAAAGATATTGGCAATGGAGCTGTTGAGATTGCAGTGAGGTGGAAGGGTGCAGGTTTAAGGACCAAGTAATGGGCAGACTCAAAAAACTTCAGCATAATGAGCCAGGTACAGCTGCATCATTCTGCACTGTAGATGTGCAACAACTGGCTGCTGGTTTTGAAACTGTAGGGAACGGAAATGCAGTCTGTGCAAGCTTCATACCTCCTGACATTAGTCAGCCACTGTGCTGTCATCTGTCTTTGGTCCTTTTAATGCAGTGTGATCTTGGCTTGTGTCTGAAGATTTGTACTTGCTGGTGATTCTGCATTACTGCTTAAAGTGTAACAACTTCCTCCCCTTTTATAGCATTGTGTTGACATCTACAGGTTTTTAGTTTGCTTCCATTCCAGTTCCATTCTTGAGTTGTTTTGGGACATTTTCTCTTTGAGAGATGCTTTTAAATACTTTTCCACCTGGTGGTTGATTTTGATGAATCATACATTCTGGTAGCATTAAGCATTACCAAGGACATCTTTCCCTTGTGTTCTGAAATGCAAAGCTTTCTCCTCATCTCCAGGCACAAAACCCACGTGTAAATTAGGTTGTATATATGCAGCAAGATCCAGTACCTTGCTTTGTGCTTGGTACATAAATGGTTCTGCATGATACTCCAGAAGCAGCAAAGTCATGTGTTGGAATCAGTCTCCAGTCAGGCAGCAGCAGCACATAAGAGCTCATTATTGGTCTGCTAAATCCTCCTGCAGGCTGTTCTGAATAGCTTGAATATCTTCTAATGTGCAGGGTATTTCTATAATCATAAAAGGAAAACAGTATTATTTTCTATCTAATAAGTGTGCATTATACTTCTGTAGCCAAAAATCTAATTCAGTTTACTGTTCTCTGTGTTCCTTACCTCTTGGACAGCAGGAAACAATGACCCGTTTTAGATTCTCAGTGTTGTTTAGCTAAAATGCCCTATAACTGTTTGTTTAGAAACTTTCATTAAAATATTTAGGAATGGAAGAGATTAGATTGGAAAGATTTGGGAGCCTTTTGTCATGTGGATGTATGTGCATTTCTTTTTTACAATTCAGTCATTTTTACTCAAAGTTGATGTCCTCTTGCCCTGAAAAATGTACTCCCAAGTGTAAAGTAAATATTTCAGTTACATTTATTGCAATCTCAAGTGAAGCTTGTATAGGTGAATTAAGCCCTATTATTTTGATGTGTTATGCAGAAGGTTATTCAGAAATTAGAGGAGGAACTTCTGGAAACTGCCCACCAGTTTTGGACCTCTGAGATGGTTGTTTTGTAAACTGCCTTTTAAGAAAGCTTCTCTTGTGTAGTTCTACTGTGAGGCTCAAGGACATGGAATGAAAGGTCACAAGTCCCACTCTTCTGTGCCTTTGTCTTGGTACTGAACAAAGGGCAGGAGGAGGTCCTTGCCAGTGAAGAGAGAATTACTCTTCCCTGGTAGGAAACCAGCTGTTCCAATGAGCACAAGGCAGAGTTGGGATTAAAAGCCAACTTCCTTAGTTAAACAGCTGCCCCTTGGCAAGCAGTGGATATGTTGCTGATATCCACAGATACAATACAGACCATTTGAACAAGGTGATCATTGATTTATTTTTTTAGTTAAAAAAAAAAAGAAAAGTCCTTTTTCTCCAGACACTTTGTTGAGCTGCAGTCCTGCAGACAGGAGGCTCTGGGCTCTCAGGGGTACTTGGAGCTGTTCAGGGAGCTGCATGCAGGTGCACCTGGCTGCCACCTCAGCACAGCCTGCCCCAGTGCAGTTTCCCATGTAAAGGAGAGATCAAGGCTCTTGTGCAGATCATTTTCTGTTCTGTTTTTCACAAGAATGTAAGGTCAGCAAAGGCTCAGATTACATTGCTGCCAAAGGCTGTATGACAACTTTTATGTTCGCTTTCTACTTCGTTTTTACATCTCACTTTTCATTTGCTGCAGCCCAGCTTTTAAGTTAAGTGCAAAACCATCTAGGCTAGACACAGTGAGATGGATGCTTTCCACAAGACATTTTTATATTTGTAGATGAAAAGCCAACTAGTACCTTCAAAGATGGGCCCAGTAAATTTCAGATTCCATGTGAGATTTTTCAGTCTTCAGTACCCGAGATGCTTCTTCTGCTTGTTATGGAGGTTTAAGTCCTTTCTGCTTCCTCATATTTCAACCTTCCATTTTAGTGCAGCATGCAATGTTAGTTAAAAAAAAGAAAGAAAAAAACAGCACACAGACAATAAAACAAAGCCTACAAGAGACTTTCTAAGGCAGATGAGAAAATAAATTGCAAGGAAACCATGGAGAAAATTACTTGACCGAGAGGAAGCAAATAAAAGACTAGAAGTTCTCACTGTGCCTGTTGTAATCATTAGACAGTAGGAATCACTGACATGTGACATCTTTGCTGCTTTCATCAATTTAAAAGTAGCCTTTCCCTTTAGTAGCACAGTTGTTCTCTGCAGTTAAGTATAGTCTGTCACACTGTGCTTCGGCAGAGGAATCTGGTCTGGGCAGACACACAGCAGGCAAAATCTACCAGCAGCTGAGCAAGTTGCACCTAAAATTCTGTAGTGAAACACCACATTTGTCATGTAAAGTTTTGTGGCATGCAGGAAATTGTGGCCAATTTAAAAATAAACTAAAATGGTAGAAATTGAACTGCGTTGTTTGCAGTATTTTGTTTTGTGCTTCAGAGAAATGTTCAGTACCAGCAGCCTATGGACATACCTATAGCTTTAGTGCACAGAGGGACAAGCAGCCATCTGTTTTAGGCTTCCAAGCTGAGGAATGTGTCTTTTCTGAATGTCATTATGTAAGTGAAAAGTGAGTATAGGAAGCAAATGTCAGAGGGATCCTAGCAAAAGACAAACCTCATTGAGATAACTTTATTCTGCCATCACACTGTTGCATCTAGGGGCTGAACAGGCACTAGGTGAAAAGTGATCAGGAGTGGGTAGTGTGAAGGATTAGTGAGAGATAAGGGAAGAGGAGAGCAAAGTGACAGGTTAGAGAAGAACAGAAAATGACATTGGAAAGGGCAGAAAGATGGCCAGGGAAGGAAGGAATGAATTAAGAAGATAGGAAAATAATTAAAAGAGTAGCAAATACTATAAAATAAATGACTTTTGAGCCAATGTTTTAATTCCTGTCCTGGGCAAGGAGGAAAGTGACAAAAGTGACTAAACTGGATTTTCAGATTTTCATGTTTGATTCTGTGCTGCTGCAAATAGCTGCCTTTTTAAGACCAAATTAACAGAGAGTCTTGATGGCATCCTTTCTGCTTTCTGCAGTCCTTGGACCCCAGGGCCAGAAGAGCAGCTGCCTCCAGCAGTAGCCAGAGAACCTCAATTGCAGCAGCAAAGGTCCCTTTGGTGGGATGCTGCACTGAGAGCACTGGCGGGTGGTGAGCTCTAGGGAAACAGCTGTCATAAATCATTCAACCCTTCTCCTTTTGTGATGTGTGGATTTGGAGGCCTTACACCACCAGAAGAAATTCCTAAGTCACTTTCTCCCCTGTGAAATGCTGCAAGGAAGCTGTGTTGTACAAGAGTCAGTGTTGTGGTGTTTATCACCAGCTGGAGGGCAACTGGATTGGGTGTGCTGACAGAGTGGAAAAATACCTGCAGGTCACCTGCCTGGAGCTGTGCCTGCATGGGAGACTCCTCAGTGCTGCCAGCCCTGCTTGCCCAGCCCCAGGCTGTGTCACACCTGACCCTGCCTGTGCTCCTGGGGAACGGCAGCAGCTGCCGTGACCAAGAGCAGCTCGCTGGGAACTCGTCACGTTTATGGCCTTGGAATACCAATTACAGAAGCAGGGATGATGGAGGAGGTTTATGAGAGCAGAAATTGCGAGGGCTTACTTTGTCAGGGTGAGGTTTTGAAATAATTCTTGTTTGTTGTCGTCATTGCTGTATTACTGCTTTTTAACTCCTGCAAACAGAGAAATCCAGACAGAGGCTGAGCCACAATGATGCTATCAGCAAACTTTTTAAGAGGTAGAGAAACTGTGTAAGTAGTAGGCAGAGCCATGCTTTCTAAATCAATAACCTTTGGAGAACTGCACTTCTTTGAAACACATTAATAAACATCCTTGAAGATTTAGGAACTAAAAGCAAATAATTAGGAGGTCATAAAAACAATTGTGCTGTGTATATAAATATACCAAAGTGCTAATGACTTTTTAAAATAACTCATAATATTTAGTGGATACATGTTGGCATCTATATCAGTCGCCTGCTTCACTTGATCTGAGTACTTCTACAGCACTGATTAGCCAATAATGATGTAATAAAGATGTTTTCATACTTCTGTGGAGTCTTGATGTCTGCTCTTGCCGAAAATACTAGATTTTCAGGTTTGTTCTACTTCAAAAAACAGACTCCAGAGACCTCAAACCTAAGCAAATATAAGTAATAACTTACCTAATTTAGAAAAATAGTATATCTGTATGTTTCAGAGTATTTCAAATCATTATGTATCACCCAGAGTTTCTAAACATTGTGTCCTGTAGTTTTGTGAGTAATAAAGGGAATGCATTAAGACTTAATAATAATAGAAGTGAGTCTATTTTGGGTGATGATTTAAATAGAAGGCCCTGTACATACCCTGTTTTTTGTGATAGCCAGCTTGCCAGAGGACACAGACCAGCCAAGTGGCTAACTGAGGTCCTTTAAGTTTCTATACCTGCATTATCTGGGATAGAGATAAGCAAAATAATTTTGCTGCCTGTCCATCTTCTGTTAACTATTTTACACCCTAATTCTGCATCTTTAGTTAGTACAGGTAGGACATATAGCTGTAGCTGCTTAGAGCTTCATTATGTTGATATTCTTTAGGCCCTCCATCAGTCTGAGTAGACATAGACTGTTATATAATTATATGCTGTCTTTTGCCATGTTTAACAGTTTCAGAAGGCCTTTCATGTTATTTTCCAGAGATTTAAGAGAGAATTGGCTGGTAACATGCCTTATTTGGTGTCTGGTTTTAAAGTCCCAAGGGATAGGGAGCAAAGAACTCCCAGATTCCATGATGAGCTTTCTCAGGCACAGAGCACAAGTGTAACACGAGCAAGGAGGGGACAGAGGGAGTATCTCAGCTTTGTGCTGCCTTGGGGCACGCATGGCCACCTCTCAGACTCTGCTGATGCCTCAAATGGATGCCAAGACCTGCTTGTTCTGCCCCTGCCCCTTTCCCTGCTGGCTCCAGAGCACAGCTCTTCGCTGACTAAGCAGCCCTTGTAATTGCTGATCATTGTCATGATCACCAGTCTGTCGTGTTTGGGTGTGCCTGCTCTTACTGGCTTCTTGCTCTGCAGGCAGCACCACTGGAAATGAAGGCTCAAGGCTCTTATCATAGGAATTAATATAGGAGTTACTCAGACTGGGTTATTATGAGTATTTACTAAAGCTATATTGGGTAGACAGTCCTGTGCTACCCATTCCTGCCATGAATATGCTCTGGAAAGTTCTTTGCCTTTTGAAAAGCTAAGAAGGCATTTCCTTTACTTCCTTTAATTTATACACCTTGTTTTGCTCTCTGCATATTCCTTCCTTGTTATACTGGTTCATATCAATCCCAGCATTTACATTTATATCCATGTATGTGACTAAGATTTTGAATGCAGTGTAGGAGGCAGTTCAGACTGTTGCCTATTGCAGAGTTCCCTGCTTTGCAAGTAGGAGCCCAATTTGCCTTTCCATCTCTGAAAGCCCAGTTTGCCTTTCCTTTTATTTTCATGACAACCGTATGGTGGTGGACATGTTTTTCTTCTTGATACAAGAAATACGGATGGCAGGGAAAGCCTTCTTTCTGCTTCAGTGTGATAATTATAAAAGCCTTTTCAAAGTCAAACAGGAGTGTGTTTGGGTTGCTTCCACTGACTTGTGAACAAAATTGACAGCTGATGGGTCTGTGCTCTTCCTACCAAGTTTATGCTCAAGATTCTGCATCAAAACTGAGACAGGACTGTAGACAAGGTTATGGTTGAAATGGCATTACCTTGGTTCTTCTACCTTACATCCACTACTCATACCCACAATAAAAGGGGAAGAGGGGTGAAGGGGAAACGAAAATTAAGTGTTTCCTCCTAACCGAACTATTAGTAAAGACAGACAACAACAAGCAATATTTTTAATTTATTTTTTTAATTTACTGCAATTAGCATAGAATACTGGCAATTCTAAGAAATAAAATAAGGGGGAAAAAAAACAACTATCCAAAAGTTTGAGTAGTTTTCATTGTATTAAATAGAATTGTTTGCAAATTATGTGTGTGCCTTCTCTGTTCTTCTAGGCACGTGTTCCACAAAGTCTGTGTGGATCCCTGGCTCAGTGAGCACTGTACATGTCCAATGTGTAAACTGAACATTCTGAAGGCACTGGGAATTGTGGTAAGTTGCTTGGTTGTGAACTCTTCCTCCCATGTCTGAGACCCAAAATAGAAAGAATAATTGTAGGGGAGAGAGGGGGAAGAGTGTTCCAGTACCCTTACTCTGAAAATATTTGGGGGTTTTTACAAATTTCTTTGGTGCTGATGTGTTGGTTTTCCTTCTTTCCATGGTTGGTAGTTGAGAATATATTGTTATATTTGCATTTATGGCAAGTATCTACCAGAAGTATGTTAGATTCTCTGTAATCTTCCTTTTTCTCAAGTCCTTTCAATTCTTCTTGTTAAATTTACTCTCTGAATCTCTTGTTCTTTTGGTTTCCTGTAGGCAGTCTTAAATTTGCACATTAAAAGCCCTGCTCTAGCCAAGGCCAGTGAGTTTTCCTCAAGCAGCTCATGTCTTACGGGATCCCCAAGGACTGCTTTCATTGACCAGTTCACAAAGGGATAGCAGTGAAACCTCAGAGCAGATTTTTTAATCTTTCCTGTATGAGGAAAAAATTACAAAGTGGGAGTGATGCTCTTTTCAAAGTAAGAGAAGAACATATGGAGAGACTGTCTAAAGTGGCTTTGATTCAAGACAGTGAGAATAATCAGGCCTCCATTTTTAGCCGTGTCAGTCGCAAATGTGCACATTTCCTAAGGAATAGTAGCAGATATTTTTTGGATGACCTGTTTTTGCAGTTAATAACATCCCTGGGTTTTTAGAAGAGGATACAGAATTCAGAGTGTGTCATGATTGTGGTAAACCATCCAGACAGAGGCTATGATTCAGGTGTATTTGAGTCCCTTCCTTGTATCTCAATCCTTTTTTCTGCTTCTTCCTTCTCCTCCTCAAGAGGCAGAGGAGGTTCATTCATGTGTTTCTCACCTGTGTGACCTCAGCACAGCCACAGCAGCTGAACAAAGTGTGTGTGTATGGTTCCACTCCTTGTGTGGGAGTGCTGCATGCAGAGCATTCCCCAGGGTAACGTGGAGCTGTGTCTTTCACAGCCCAACGTGCCGTGCACGGATAACGTCGCCTTTGACATGGAGAGGCTGACGCGGGGGCAGCCGGCCAGCAGGCGCTCGGCGCTCGGCGACTTCGGCACCGACAGCTCCCTGAGCCTGGAGCCCCTGCGCACCTCGGGCATGTCACAGCTGCCTCAGGACGGGGAGCTGACACCAAGGTCAGGAGAGATCAACATCGCAGTGACAAGTAAGTGTCCTTCGGCTCCCGGTACCATCTACGGCGTCTGTGGGATGTGTGTGTGTGTGTCCATCCCTCTGTGCTGCAGGGCCCTGGTGATGGATGTCCCTGCAGGGACAAAGGTGACCTCAGTGTCTCTGCAAGAGGCATATGCTCCTTATTGGAACCAATAGCTCTAGGTATGACAGTGCCAGCCCTTCCATTATTAATGGTATATCCATTTAGATCCGCATACAGAGAACCCTGGATGAACTGAAATGGCACCAAAATAACCTTCCTGAATTCGGTGACCAGCACAAGAAGCTGGATTGCCAAAACTGTTATTTATCTCTTCAGAATACTTTACATGCAATCATTTATACAAATATAAATATTTTAGCTGATAGCTATTTCTGCAGACGTTTTTTCCCCTGAGAACATTGCTACTGGAATTCTGACGTCACTTAGCAGGTGTTTTTTCTTACAAAATTTGTGACTTAAAGAAGCATTTGATGTGCCAACATTTGAGTATTGTCCAAGTGTTTTATAACATCAGAAAACTGTTCCTGCACTGCTTGAAAGCTCTTATCCAAAAGAGTAGCATGGAAAATTTCCACTTACTGGAATTTACCTAGGTTTTTAATGTACAATAGCACTATAATAAATTCCATACAGATTGTGTTGAATTGCATCAGTTTTCCATATGCTGTACAGTCTCAACTTGATGCATGAATGGTTGTTTTTCTGGCTGAATTGAAAAATAGAATCCGTGCAGTACAATAGTCTAATTTTCTGCTTGTATTTTGTTTATGTGCATCTGTGATCTAGATTTTGAACTTAGTGACACTGGTTGCCACTGATACATGTATACAAGGCAGTGAAACCAATGCAGTTCATAAGAGTATTTCTTTAGATGCTGTTGCAAAGTAAATGTCTAATAAAAAATAAAAAACTCGCATCATAAAAAACATAGTCCATACCTAGAAATGTCCTGATCTGAGATGGGAAAATCCACATACAAAATCTTGATTCTCCACAAAGCCAGGAAGTCACTTTGCCATCCAGGGTTCAACCTCTGGTTCACATTGCACTCAGTTGTGTTGAAGAAGAACAGATCCATTGCTGTGCTGATTCCTTGTCATGGGTGGGAAAAATGTAGTTTTCACTTTTTACTAATTGCCTGTTCAGAAGGTGTTTTATACTGTGTGTTCCCAGCTGTAGTGCTGCTTGTGCACAGATGGGATGCCAGGGTAAAACAAGAAATAACCACCAACAGTTCATTCTGACAGTGTTTATAAAGTAAAGCTTTAGAAAGGGCTCTTGAAATGTTTGTATTTCATAGATGACACATGCACTCCTTGATGCATGAGAATTAAACCAAAAGCTGTTCAACAACAGTGTTTGTATTCTGAACTGTTACTGTGTGCCAGGTTGATCCTGGGGAGAATTTTGAATAGTGAACATTCTTTAATAGACTTCTTTATATTACTTTTTGTTTAACATGTTTATGTGTCTACCCTAGTATTGAAATTATTTTTCCATGGGTACATCTGTCTATTAAGTAGAAAACTGTAGTTATGTTTTACTCTTGAACAATCTATCCTGATTTTTGCTGAGTTTTAAATAACACTATAACATAAATTCAGGAGGGAGGGGGCAAAGACACAGCTGAAGTGTGACACTACTTTGGGTGTGCTTGTGTGAAAGAGCTGCATCTCACCAAACCTAACCCAACCTGGCAGTCGTCTTTCTCACTTGGGGGTGGACAGAGTTTTCATTACATTTCCCTCGATCCTGCATTTCACTTCACATTGTTAAGTAACTTCTTTGTCACTAACCCTTGGGCTCAGCCAGGAAATACTGTTTGTGCCATGCTTTGTTTCTGCACCTCTCTCCACTTCTTCTTTGCTAGCCTTCTCCCGTCAGTAACTCTGTGGCTTAACCTCCTTCTGCTTCACCTCCCGGGGCCAGTCATGGCTTAGAAGCCTCTTGCCTTCCGCCAGTGGTGTTTGAGGGAAATATTGGCATCGCTTTCTCCCACGAGTGATTTCCTCCCTTTCCTTTGTCAACAGAAGAATGGTTTATTATTGCCAGTTTTGGCCTCCTCAGTGCCCTTACACTCTGCTACATGATCATCAAAGCCACAGCTAGCTTGAATGCTAATGAGTAAGTAAATACTCAGATGTTTCTGTGTGTTTCTGGTGGGTGTGTGGCATGGACAACATTGGGAATAAATACCAGCAGGAGGGGGAATATGTAGTTTTCAAGGAATCAAATTAATTTCCTGCTTTTCTCAAACACGAGTGTCTCTATTAACAGCAGGTTTCAGGGTAACATATGAAGTCCCCCTTAATTTCTATTAAGCTGGGTTGTCTGAGGAAATCTCTTTGTTAAGTTGAGACATGAAAAGGGGAAAACAGAATATTTATGGTCAGTTTTTGATCAATGTTTTAGGTAAACAGTAGATTTTTGCCATTGAATTCCTATGTTCAAAATTCACCTGCCAGAGCCAAAACTTACTACCAGCAGTTACCTTTTACAGTTTTCACCTCAATTTTATAGCCAAATTTCATATTAAAAAAATAAACCTGTATTCCTAGTTTGCACATTTTCAGCTAAAGGGCCAAAAAAAGGTGTTTAATTTGAAATCTACCTTTTTCCTCTTAGGTGAGGAAAAGATGAAAGCAATGAATGCTCTCTTAAATGAGGGGATGCTTGCTTCCATGCTTTCTTAACCGATGTGGAAACCCCCAGCTTCCCTTCAGGCAGGCTGGACAAGAAATTACCCTAGCAGACGACTTCCAGTCTATTTTTTTTTTAATAATTCTGTGTGTGGCCAAGTATAAATCTTGCAGTTTTGCACATCTATTAACTAGGTACATCTAATTATTTTCATGTAGGTGTTCAGAATATCTGGGCTCAGGATATATGTTTAATTTTAATTTAATTTTTTATTTGGTAAGGCAAAGTGTCAACATTTGTCTCTGAACATCTTGACACAGCTGAGTTTCCATTAAAGTGCTGATCTCTCTACCAGAAGTGGGGTGAGATCCAAAGAAATGCAGCTGGGAAATGCAGCTTTATAAACATTTTCTTTGGGTTTTTTTTCTTTGAGATAAGATAAGGGGTTTGGAATTTTTTATTTTTTTCTACTTGGAAAGTATAAGATGTCCCCAATAAGATGGAAACATGTCTAAGAGTCTCCAGTGTAAAATTTTAGGCATTGAAGAGTCTCCAGGGTAAAATTTTAGGCAATCTCAAGCTAATGCTCTTCAGGAGGGTCCATAGTATTGATCAGCAGGGATTTTTGATTAACACTACTTTGCAAATTTTCCTCCTCTTTTCATATGCTGATTCCAAAAGGGCTTCATGAAGAAAACTTTAGAACTTCAAAAAGCCCTATCAAGTCTACTGATTTTTTTTTTCCATTTGTCAAAATCTTGACGTTGCAGCCGTCAATCAGCAGCTTGGTGACAGAGCTGCAGCTGAACATAGTTAATCTTTAATCTGCCTGGAAAAGTAGCTTGGAAAAGCAAGGGGCAAGATGAGCTGCAGAACAGGAACGTCTGCATTGCTGGGCACTTGCACGTCCTTGGCAAGGAGGAGGAGCTGGAGCCCGTGAAATCTCATCCAGATGTGGGCACTGATAGCAGCTGCATTTCTGCCTTTCCTTGCAGCTCTTCTTTTTGTTGCTCAGTGGGATCTGGGACAGTTTTTACTGCAAGGACAAGCTGCTGCACATTGGCAGGGACTTTGGGCCTCCAGCAAAGTGTTTTCAATGATGTTTCCTCAGTACAAACAAAGGGTGTGCTGATACAAGGAGAGCTCCTGTTCTCAGTGATAGGAATTGAAATGCAAGCACATCAAGTGTGTACTTGAGACAGACTTGAGAAAACTCACAACCCTTGCAACCAGAGCTTCAAAAATCACTTCTTTGTGTAACTGAGGTTCTTGGCTGTGGCCTTTAACCTCAGCAGCTCTTCATCTGAATCCTTTGGGATCTGAGCAGCCTCCACAAGTGCTGCTGGGTTCGATTACTCATTTTAGACTCTTTTAAAAGACACTAATGCTAAGATTTATTGTTTTACTGACACCTTCCCAGTGCCAGACAAAGATTTTCCTGTGCTGAATATCGTGCCAGATATATGGCAGCTCCTTCTCATTGCTTTTTCTATTAAACAGCATAACTGCTTTTTATGCTGCTCTCCATGTAAAAAGCAATGCTGGCATGCCCTGCCTTTCTTATGGTAGTGTTTCAAGAGGAATCTGAGGGAGTTGTCTTATTGAAAAACAACAGTAGCAAGAATGAGGCCATGTAATATGCTGATACAAGTAAAAGACCGTAAATTCTGCTTTAAAGCTCACCTAAAAACATATCCTGTACCTTTTCTTTACTGTGTCCTTCCCACAGCTTAGACATAGTTATTTAGAGCATTAGTTCTGGAGTTGTGGGTATATACATATTTAGCTGTGTGTATATATAAATACACACACATGCATTTTTAAATAGTTGTGATGAAAGTAAACATTGTCTAAGTGATAAAATAAGGAACCAGCTGCTTTCTCTTGGTCTCAAAATACCCTTACAGCACCAGTATAAAAAGTTTTAGGGAGTGTTTGAAAGGAGCAGAAGCAGCACAATTTGCCTTGCTTCCTAGGGAACAGTCAGAAATTGCTGTCTAAGTGTGGGTTTAAGCCCAAAAAGCCCAAATGTTGGTTAGCACCACTTAGAGAAAGTTTTCAGTAGCAGATGGAGTGTCCTCAAAACCTTAGAAGTGCTCAGACCTCTGCCTGAACTGTAGGAACGATGTGACAAATAGAGACATCTCTTAATGCTCTGGCCTTGTTTAATTAGTCATTTTTCACTAACTTACTTTTACAGGATATTTTTTTTTTAGCATTGGCAGTATTAACTTTAACATAAATATTTTGTTCCTTTTTTTTCTGCCCTGCAGAGCAGAATGCTATTGAAGAAGCGCTTTCCGGCCGATTGCCTTGGAGAGAGACACCTATTTTTATGCATCATTTATCGATCATGCAGCACAAGCAATTATTTAGTACATTCTATTTTTTCATAAAATTTGCTGATGCCAAAGCTTTGTATTAAAGAAAAAGTGAAGAAATAAAAAAAAATTAATTATGAAATCTTACTCTGTGAGAATTTCATTTTTCTTGGGCTTTCTGTGTTAGTACTCAAATCTGAGAGCATTTTGTAAATTTTACAAGGTGCTTTATTTCATTTGAATGATTTCATCTCTGCAGATCTCTATTATTCTCCATTTATTTGGGACACAAGCTAAGTAGTGGAAATCTCATGCAGTGCCCTTGTTATGATGCCAGTCAAGTGACTGAAGTGACTAAAAAGTGTTGTTAGCAATCATTTGACATCAACTTGTTAGGGAAAAAGCTGGCTCAAGCTGTCAATTCTGCTATAATGGACTTATCTTGACTCCAGCTGAGAATTAATTTGAAATAAGAACATTTTCTCAGTTTCTCCTCCTGTAACACTCCTGGTCTCCCTGGGAGCACTGCAGTATGATTTTTGCCTTGAGGCCAGGCATTGCTGGAGATTTGCAATGCTGTGGTCTCAAAACACAAATCATAAACTTTTTCTGTCTTTTACTTTTACCCCGCCCACCTTTTGATAAAAGTGAAGCTGCTCTAAACCACTTCTTCCTTCCAAATAACAAGTGAAAATGCAGCATTTCCCCCACTGCCGTGTGTGAAGCCTCCTTTCATACCAGTGGCAGGGGTTAGTTTTGGTTCAAATTCAGATCATGGAAGATTGATAACGCTCTTTAATGCAGAAACTCTGTGCAAGCATGTCCTTTCTTGCCACAGCTCCTGTACTGATGAGGAGACAGAGGGAAAACATCTCCCCTCACTGTCCTCGCTCTGGCTGTTTCATGCAAGTTATGCAAGCCCTGTGTGAGTAATTTCACAACAGTCAGTTAAAACACACGGGCCTGAGTCGCAGCCAAATGCTAATGCTTGACTTAACGAGATGGGTAAATGAGGGTAACAAGTAGGGAAGGAAAAAGTAATTGACAGAAGTTTAAAACTGTTCTGCGTTCAGTTGTTTTTGTTGTTCTCGGATCAAGATGTAGAAAGTGAATGCTTTCTAATTTAATTAAATGAACAGAGAGAAGCAATTTTGCTGTAAGATTTAATTTTTTTATGTACTGGGAACTAGAGGATTTAATTTAATTTTATTTTTATGTATAGGCACTTTTAGAATTTAGGAACATAGCCAGATGCTACATTAAAATAGTTTCTTAATTCTTATTTGTCCATCAGGCTTCAGCTGAGAAGGCAGCTTTTATAATAAGCAGTGAAGAATGTGATAGCTTCAGTGCATTTAATAGAATTCTTCTTCAGTGCGTCCTTGTGAAATTCTGAAAGAAATATGGAAACAAATCAATGGAGCAGTAAGTGCATTTTGAAAGACTGGAAAACCCCATTGGACTTAGTCATGAGAAGAAAAAAAACCTCAGACATTCTGTGTTTGAGGGCTGTGTGCTTGTAACGTACAGCATGCGTCAACTGAGTGTTGTTGCCAAAAGTGGAGGAATGTGGTTAGAGCATGGTTTAGGGAACAAGCTATGATACATGTTTTCTTCACTCATCTCTCAACAGCAGTAGTAAAACTGATAAGTTTGTGCTTGTCTCCTGAAGCAAAATTCCGTAAGTGCTATTTAATGCTGTTGGGCAGGGACCACGTGAGCAGTGCAGTGACCCAGATGCAAAAGGCACCATAATAGTTCCAGTTCATCTTTCTTCTTCAGAACAGCAGCAGAAGGAGAAGTTGAGTGATATTTGGACCAAAAGGGTTGACAGGACTTTTTAGTGCATTTCCCTCCATGGAAGATTTAAATAACTCAGCATCATCTTTTCCAGTTTTTCTTTTGTGCCTCTAACAATTGTCTCAACAGTGTTAATAATGATACAGCTTTTGATAGGTTGCTTAGAGGTCAGGCAATCAGTGCATGTTTATCTGTTAATTAAATAAATATGTTCAAAGATGGACTCTACATCATCCCAGAAACTTTTTTTTTTTTTTTTTTTTACTCTGGATAGACAGAAGGAAATCCCCAAAGTTTTTCCTAGAATCTTAGAACCACTTAGGTTGGAAAAGCCCTCTAAGATCATCAAGTCCAGTCATTAACCTAGCACTGCCAAGTCCACCATTAAACCATGTCCCCAAGTGCCACATCTCTATCTTTTAAGTACCTTGATCCAGCCCATGCAGCTCTGTCTGTGGAGCCTTCCTGCCCTCCAGAAGATCAACCCAACTTGGTGTTGGCTGCAAACTGACTGAGGGTGTGTTCAATCCCCTCATCCAGATCATTGATAAAGACATTAAGCTGGGCTGGCCCCTGTTCTGAGCCCTGTGGATGTAACTCCATTCCCCATTGCTCTCTGGGCTGAGCCATCCAGCCTGTTCCTAACCCATGTATTGTGCATCTGTCCAAGCCATGTCCCCAGTTTCCAAGAGAGTGCTGTGGCACACGGTGTCAGACTCTACCCAAGTACAGGCAGACACATCCACAGCCTTTCCTTCACCCACTGAGTGGGTCACCTTGTCACAGAAGACAAGGTTGGTCAAGAGGACCTGTTTTTCCTAAACCCACACTGGCTGGGTCTGACCCCCTGCTTGTCCTGGATGTGCCATTTGATGGCACTAAAATGATCTGTTCTGTGACCTTCCCTGGCACCAAGGTCAGGCTGACAGGCCTGCAGTTTCCCAGATCCCCCTTCCAGCCCTTCTTGTAGCTGGGTGTCACATCTGCTGACCTCCAGTCAGCTGGGACCTCCCCAGGTAGCTGGGACTGCTGGTAAATCATGGGAAGTGGCTCTGTGAGCACCACAGGGCTACCCCAAGGAGTCTCCTTCCTTGCTTTTCCCTTTGGAAGAATTTTTAGCCATCTGTTGCAGCACTCCAGTTGTGGCAATCATCCCACCATGTCTTTCTATCAGTTCTATCTGGTATAATTTCAAAGCAGGTTCAGGGTTTGGGGTTTATTTGCTTGAATCATAGAATCATTAAGGTTGGAAATGATCTCTAAGGTCATCAAGTCCAGCTGTTGGAGACTGACCATGATAATCTGGAAGTCACAGTTCCAGCATTATGTTTCCTTAAACACTCAACATTTATTTATTGTATTTTAATTATTGCCCAGTTTA
>NW_024362051.1:8092934-8269999 GCF_014805655.1 Passer montanus | reverse complement strand
CCTGACCCATAAGACAGTCTTGAAATCAGTTCTATCTGGTATAATTTCAAAGCAGGTTCAGGGTTTGGGGTTTATTTGCTTGAATCATAGAATCATTAAGGTTGGAAAAGATTGCTAAGGTCATCAAGTCCAGCTGTTGGGAGACTGACCATGATAATCTGGAAGTCACAGTTCCAACATTATGTTTCCTTAAATACTCAACCTTTATTTATTTGCTTTTATTTTAATTATTGCTCAGTTTTAAAAACCTGTAAATTTGGGGGATGGTTCAGATCCAGAAAATGGGTGTTTATCATTCTCCACCAACTGCTTCTGGAAGTATATTCCAAAACAGCCCACTTGGTCCAAGGACCTGGATACATGCTCCTTGCAGAGTCAACAATCCCCTGCAATGTAACCACTAATTTCACTCTTGTTTCAGTTAAGTACAAGATCAAGAATTAATTTGCTTATGACAACTTCCCATTCTCATTGCAAATGGTGGAATGAGTGTGTGCACTGACTTTTGCTTGTGAAAGAGGAGCAGATCCATTGCCCAACTCCATTTTCCTGCTTGGCAGTTGTTAGCAAAGGGCACACAAAGTCTGTGTTTTGGGTGAGTGGGAAAGGAGAAAAGGTGTTTTGGACAGTAGCAGCTGAATTCTTATTTTCTTATGTCTTCTGTAAGGTCTTTATTTCGGAATGGGGTAGGCTGGGCTCAAAATTTGGCAAAGAAAGGGGGATTTAAGCAGCTAAAATCTACCAGGGCTAAAACTACAATTCCCTAAGCATCTTGCTTCACTGATGCCTGAAACTGGAGGCACCTTAGTGTGTAGAATGCCTTTTTTATGTACTTGGAAGCTTTTCAGTTGCCTCCAGTTTGGCTCCTGTAGCTGTTGTACTCTAAGCAGCCTTGCTCCCAGCTAATCCCCCTTGGGATGGAGAAACCAGGTAATGAAGCGTTTTGGCCGAGGGCCTGATCTGATGATAGATGCTTTCAGAGAGAATCATTTGTACAGCAGGAGGGCTGGGCTCCTTGCAAAAACACATCTGTGGATTCAGAGAGCCACGGGAATGCCAGGCCACCAAGGGAAAAAAGAAGACTTCCACTCCCCAGTTTATCAACAGCCACGTGGTGCTTGTTTCGGTTACTGCCAGTGAAAAGAGGGTTGGGTCTCCTTGGTTATGTGCAAGGAAATCCATAGGTGGCTGTTTCTAGAAGGTGACTCATGTGCGTGGAGTTTGCTGAGCTCTGGAGGAGTTCACGCTTCCAGCAGCATCGATGGGACCATCCCTGGGGAGCCCCTCACTCTGCTCCTTCCTTTTGACCCTGAGCTGAAGCTCTTTGTGCTGGTGCAGGGCACAGCGCTTTGGTGCTGACCAGAGATTGCAGGGTCTTCTGAGGAAGCACATCCTTGCTTTACCAGGCTGAAAAGCAACAGCCAGCACCAAGTGCAAAACTCCGGCCTGCCCCAGCCTTGCTCAGACTTGACCTCTTATCTGAAAGAGCCATTTGAGGTGTGACTGTTCATGCATATGGAAAGCAGTTGCTTTAAATTGGCTGGGGAGCACAGGAACAGAGGTGAAATGTTTCATATGGTGGTTACTGCTTTGTGTTGAAGGTTAGCTGTTTTTTCCATGTGTACCGTGTTTGTGTCCATCACACAGGTATGAGGATACTTTACTCAGTTTTTCCATTGTTCGTGTGTGTTGCTAATGTGGTTTTGTTCTACCTCTTGCAGGCAGTCACTTCTTCCATCGTAACTCTCTGTCCCCTCGAAGCCTGGTCTACGAGAGCGAGTTCTCAACCATCGAGCCTGCCTTGGACATGTACGACGAGAACAAAACCTGAAAGGAATCCATGCTCCTTCCTGGCCCTTTTTCCGTTTTTTTCATTTCTCATTCCTATTGTTGTGTACTCTTTCCATGGATCTCCTTTGTCTGAAGAAGAGCTGCTTTTTCCAGAACACGAACCCGCCTTCTCGTTTGCACAGACGAAGACCAGCTGTGGTGGATTCTGAGGGTGGCATCTTTGAGGTGACAAAGAGCTGTGACAAGCAAGGTTGTCTGATGGAAATTGCTGAGTAACAGCATGGGGAGCTGTGTCGGCCCAGCCACGGCGATGCAGGAGAGGTTTCACGGTGGCCCTAAGAGTTTGTGCTGAACTGCAAATGCGTCTCTTACACAGGCATCTGCTGTTTCCAATTTTTTAGTTGTCCAGATGGTTGGGCAATGTCAGAAAGGGAACTGGTTGTAGAGGAGATGGCCAGTGACTGGTAAAAGCACTCGTATATCTCGGTCAATCCATAACCTTACTGTGAAATAACCCCTTCTGAGAGGGACCTTTATAAGTGCATTGAGTTTCCTACAACCCACTTAACCCTGGACAGTGGCAAGCCAGTCTGATGTTCAAGCTGCAGAGAGGACCTGCATTTGCAGAAAGATTTCAAGGAACTTGATGGTTGGATTTTTTTTTCTCCAATTTGATTGAAGCAGGAGAAAAATGGTATACACAGAATATACTTTTGGTCCTTCTGCGTGCTGAAGTCAAGTGAGTCTCTTTCTGTAGAGAGGACATTCACAGAACCAGCACTTGATCTACCTAAAAACCATTAGACTTTTTGAAATATGCAGGAATCAAATTAGCTTTCTTTCTCACGTAACTTTTTTTTTTGGGGGGTGGGGGGTAAAAAATCCACCAAATTTTTCACTGAGGTTTTTTAAAAGCCAGCATGTTGGCATTACACAGAGAAGAAAAGAGGTAAGCTTCTTATCCCACTCTCCTGTTGAGATCTGCAACAGTTATTTAACAAATACGTTCTCTGAGCTGTGCCCTTTCCCACTGACATCAATAACGGGAATGCAGAAAGCAGGAGAAGAAAGGAAAGCAGCTACTGCTTTGACACGCTGCAGGAAAAATCAATTTTTACCAGCATGTGACACAAGCGGTGGGGAAATGGATATTGTTTGCAAGCTTCTGAGAGAACAATGCAGAAATGGAGAGCAAGAGAGGAACCTCTGGAGCCAAGTCATGCACAGCGTTCCTCAGCTGAGCCGCCATGGAGGAGCGAGCGCTTCCGCTCCAGCGTTTCCTACCGGACAATGCATAGCTGCTAATGAATGTTTGGATTTTTCTCCATTGCAGTCTGAGTTACTGTAGGTGTAGAAACTCATTTGTGTCCTTGTAATGTGAAACACAGTTTCACCCTCTGTATAGGAATCTTGAGAAATCAGTTAAGCCAAAAAGAAAGGTAAGACTTATCCTGCCATGCTTTAATTTCACCTGCTTTTGCAAGCAGGGGAATTTCCCCTCCTTTATAATGTTTTTAATTGTATAGCAGTCTGCTTAACATATATCCTTTTCTGAAGTGTGGTTCAGCTGTGTATTTAACATGGATGTTCAAGAGAAAAAGAAAAACCCAGCTCTGTAAAATGAGGAAATGAGCCTCTTTGCCGAGCATGCTTTGACTTTTGTTGCTGTGCGTCAGCTTTATTTAATCTGATAATTCAAGAGTGGGTGGCGTGAAGTGTAGGGAGGTTTTTCTCATAATACCCACATAGATATTTACCAAATGCACTTTTATTGCCATTCAGCTCGCTCTGGAAATGCGCTGAAGCCCCAGACTTTTTTAAGAGCACAATTTTGACACCCACTTTCTCCTACAAAGCAGAAGTGAAGGTCACAGGAAGTGCCCCAGGGGCTGGGCCAGCAGCGGGTCATGGCCAGTGGTCAGCATCCCTCCTCTGGTGTGGGGCAGGCAGCGACAGCTCCGCCGGCGAGCCCAGGCACAGCTCCCCATCCCGGCCTGGCTGAGCTGAACCCAGGCCCAGGCACAGCTCCCCAGCCCAGCCTGGCTGAGCTGAACCCAGGCCCAGGCACAGCTCCCCATCCCGGCCTGGCTGAGCTGAACCCATGCGGGGCTCGGGGGCGGCAGAAGGGCTGGTTGAGCAGCCCCTGTTTTTGCAATTACATCTGTGAGATCAGCAGGGACACGTGGGAGCGGCGCCTTGGGAACGCAAACCCCGAGAGGAAAATCACCGTCTCTCAAGGATGTTATGGGGCTTGTTTTTATCCGTGAGGGCAGTCAGGTTATGATAAACCCAGATACCTGGGTTACCTGGTTAAATGCCAACATGTCTTGTTGTCTTCCAGCCAGCACAGAGCTGCTCTGGTGGGGTTTTGGGTAGGACGGGCTCTTGTAGCACTGCGTGGGGTGCTGATGCCCCAAGCAAATCCTTCTCATAGGGGCTGCCCCATCCCAACACAGGGATTTCCCCTAAGGCCACCGGGAATGTCACTGGGGCAGTTTCAGCACAAAACCAAACCTGATGATTTCTCAGCTCCAGCTGAGCCCGTTTGCACGAGCTGTGTGCCAGAATATACAGAAAAGCTAGAAGAGGCATGGAAATTAAAAATTAGAAAGCACAAATCCCCCCCAAAGACAAAATAATAACTAATGTAATTTGTGCTCTGCTAAATCTTATTTCTAACTGAATATCTTGGCTTTAAGCAGGGGGAGGGCAGGTTTGCCTCAGTGGAGATCAGGGTCTGGCATAGCAATGTAAAAATAGATTTGCGCTGCAGCATCTTGGATAGGGGAGCAGGTATTTGTAATTGGCATCCTGGATTTGGGACATCTTGCAACACTGGAAAAATTAAAAGCTTGTTCAAGCAATCAGTCCCTACGTGAGTGCCAGGACGTGCTGGAGCAGGCCTTCCCCAGTTAGTCATATTTAGTGTGGGGAAGAGGCACCACAGCAACATGGGTGATTTTTTTCTGGGCTGTGCTGGTAAGTTTGAGGTTTTCCTTTTAATATTAATCAGTATATAAAAAAAGCTTGATGAGCATTGTTGTTCTTGTTCTGCTGCAGTGGTGCTGTGTGTGGTTGAGTCATTTCACAGAAGTAAAATATACAGCAACCTACCAAGCACTGTAAGTGCCAGTAACTTGGAAAATCATTCTCAAGGTTAAAAAAAAAATGCTTTTTTTTAATGGGAAAACATTCAGTTTATGACTTCTACATATAAAAAAAAAGCTTTTATCTCCAAGTGTTTTCCTAAAGTATTTAAACCCCAACACTTTGCCTTCTCTTTCTCAGCTTCCTTTTCTAGGAAAGTTTTGCATGTTCCCATAAGACATTTGTAAAATCAAGGTTTGCTTGTGTTCTTAGAGGATAATTGCCAGTAAGAAACCAGACTGTAAGTGTGCTTTTTACCTATAATACACAACATTAATTATTAAATTTGAAGCATGTTAAAATTTACCTAATGACCCTCAGAATTGCTCCCTCCAGTGAGCTCATGTGTTGGAATCTGCATTGTCCCTTTGCTCTAGGATGCTTGCCCTGGCACCTGAGGATGCTGTAGGAATAGCCAGGCATCCTGCATTAGCCAAAGAAAAAACAAAACCAGTTTCTTAAACATGTCTAGGACTATGTTATGAGACTTTCACACATCTGTTTTCTTTAAACACATTCATGTAAAATACTGCAAAGGCTTGGGAGAGCCAAGAGCTTTTTACCAGCTCCTGGAAAGCAGAGGGAATTCTGCAGGAAACATGGGTCACGCTGAGGCTCCAGGACTTGTTCAGTCCAATTTAGGTTTGAGGTAGTGCCACAGTCAGTTCATGAGCGGAAGGATGAAGGCACCAGGGTTGAGCTGAAGTTCAGGCAGCTCTGCAGCCTGATTACTGGCGAGTGAGTTGACTTAATTATTAAAAATATTTGTTATTTTGCTTAGCTAATAGTAATTTGTTTTTTACAGCACAGGAAATAGCAGAGCAGCTCAGAAGCCGAGGCACAGTGGGGCAGAGGGAAGAGCCACAGGGCTGCTGCCAGCCCTGCAGGGTGGGGAGAGAAGGACAGGAGAGCTCAGGGCAGGGACCTCAGGAAACACCTTCAAATTCCCGAGTAAAGCTTTTGCTCGTTTTTCACCCTGTGTTACCCAGCCATACTTGACCTAATTTTCCAGCCTGAGTGGTGCAGAAGAGTGTGTGATGTGCCATGACAGCTTGCATATGTGTTGTTATATTTAAAGATATCTTCACTTTTTCCTTTCCCTGCTAGACTTGCACTGCAGGGCAGCCTCAGCTCTGGCACACTCGGTGGAAACTGGTGAGCAGGGGAGGGAGTGAGAGAGGGAAAGATGTTCCAACTAAACAGGCTGGGGGGAAATCAGGGGAGAGGTAGCACTTCAATATGCTGGTGCTCATTTCTGCTTTTTTCCCCTTGTCTTTGAAATAATTAAGAGAAAAAGCTGTGCTCCCTACCCCTTCCTTGTGGGATGCAGTGATAAGAGCAGGACTCCAGTGGGATTTTGCTCCTGAGGCAGAGCCATGATGCTCTGTAACCCCCAGCCAGTGATATCCTCAGATGTTGATTAAAAACCCCAAATTCACAAGGGTGTGTCAGGTTTACCTGGTCCTTGCAAAGTGTTTTTTTTGAGGAATGAAATCTGGTCACAGAGCCTTTGCAAAGCACCACTAATTGACACCTTGTTATCTATCTTTCATTAACCTAGTCTTTTTAAAAGCCTGCGACATCCCCAGACACTTTTAATTCTAATCTCTACCTTTCCACTCCATCAGTTCCTACTGGCCTCCTCCTCTGGAGAGCTGGGTGAAGGTCCCTGTTGTGCAGGCACTGCTGTCCACTGTTCTCCAGCATCTTCTTCATCGCTGTGCCATCACCTCACTGTGCCATCACCATGCCAGCCAGCCCCTCCAGGGGGATGCATCACCCCAAACCAGTCACAGTCTGTGGGAGCACAGAGGCTCCTGGTGGGCTGTGCTCAGCCAAAGCAGGGTGTGTGGGATCTGGGCTGTTGTGGGATGCTCCTTCCCTGGATCACTGAATGGAGCATCCTTTTGCTCTTCTGCCCATCAGCCTCATGGAGATGCTCACATGAACAGAAATGGATGTGTAGGTTGTGCAATAACATATTAAATTGTTTTTGTTTCTTACTGCAATAATGTCCAGGGTCTCTGGACCTGGGGGTCCTGTGGTATAAATTGTTGCCCAAAAATAGTCCCTTTCCTAAGGAGTTAATAAGTATTAATATTCCTACAAAGTAAGAACTACATAGTGTTTTATTGAAAGTTGAAGCTGCTTAGAGTGATTTCAATGCAAGACTGAGGTGTAACATTAGCTAGTGTCATACAGCTGGGACTGGGGGTTTGCCCCCCAGAAATCAGATGGACATGTGTGTGAAGGCTCCCTCACTCCTGCTGGGCTATTCCTTTCTCCCCTTGTATCCAGAAGCCCCTCAGGAGCCAGGAGCTTTTATTCTTTTCCCTGAGCTCAGCTGTGTGCATTTATATGCCATTTGCCTTCTTTTTTTTTTCTTTTTTTTTCTTTTTTTTCTGCTTCTCACATATTTGGGGGCTCTCCTTTGCTTGGCTCTGATTTGATCTTCAGCTGCCCAGACCCCTCAGGGGGACAAGAGCCATTAATTCCCAGCAGAGCAGCTCTGCTGGGCTATGTTAAGGCATAGATCATCAGATTTGCTGTGGATCCCCGTGCCTGTGTCTGTAACACCCTCACTCTCTTTCAGGCAGTAAGAGCTGTAGGTGTCTGCAGCCTCCCCACACACTGGGCTGCACTGGGAGGGAGGATCATACAGAAAACAGCTCAGCAGCCTCCCATGCTCCAGCACAGGAAAGTCTGGGCGTGAAAGTAAACTTGTTCTTTGCTGCTGTTACATCAGGAATGTTTTATAGAGGGTTTGGGGCTGTCAAAGCAAAGCTCCTGGTGCAGGTTCATGAGGTCCCAGCAAGGCAGCGCCCCAGCCTGTTGCTTTCTGCTTGTGCTGGAAGGTGCTACATGAATGAGAGACTTCCCCATGCCACCACATCAGCAGACAGACTTTCCCCACCCTGTATGCCTAGGCTTAGCTCCCAGCACTGGTGAGGTCTGTCACACTGCTGCTGTAAAGGGGAATAACCTTTTGGAGCAAAAGGAGTGGTAGCATTGCTCTTCTGCTGTCCCATCAGCCCTGCTGCAGCTGGCAAGTAGATGTTAAATCCTAAAAGCTTCTCTGGATGGCCATGCTTGTCCAGGATCACCTGCTCGAGGCCATGGCTGACTATGCACTGACTCCACCAAAACAGGATCATTTTATCTCAGCAGAGAGGGAACCCCCCGGCCTTTGGGCACAGGAGACTGCAGCAAACAACAACACAAAACCCCAATTTGCGTGCGTGTAAAACGAAGAGGCTGTTGGGACTGGCTTGCTGCCAGGTGGGTCACACCGGTGTGACCAGGTAACCTGAACACGCCAGAGGCTGCCAGGGGTCTGGGGACACTGCGGGGACACAGGGACACACGGTGCCCTCCCGACAGCCAGAGCTCTCCAGCCCCTGTGGAAGTGTAGCTTGCCAGCAGCAGAACTTGTTGACATGTTTTGATGTAAGTATAACACTGTATTGTAGTTATGTGGTATATGCCAGTATGTTCATAGTGTATACCGACTAGTTAGGGTTTGCTAATGTACTACATTTCAATAAAAAGCAGTTTAAAAATACGGAGTTTGTGAGTTTGGTGTCTGAAAAGATGGGACAATAAAAGCATCACCCAGTGACTCCAGTCCTTCCAGCATTTCTTATAGATCTGTTCTAGAGGGTAGTGTGGAACACCATTTTCAGAGAGGATTTTTCCCACTCTGATGTAAACTTTTTTTTTCTTTTTGCCATACTAGTGTCTAGAAATCCCAGGCCATTAAGGGCCATATGGTTCAAAGTGGCTTATGAATATATGGAGACACAAATCCACCTTCTCACAGCTTTTGCCACTTTAAAGATTGCACAGAGTGAGCAAGAACAGCAATAGTTAAATGGGGAAGGATCCTTCAGCATCTTCTCCCAGTGCTCAAACCCTTCCCACAGGACACCCAGCCTTCAGAAACCACCCTGCTGCTCCCCAGAAACAGCCATGGCACTGAGGTGAAGGCACAGCCCTGCAGGCTGAGCCAGCTAATAAATATTTATATTAGAGTAGTGTAGAAGGCCTCCAGCTGGGATTAGGGCACTGCACTAACAAAGATAGATCATCCAGGGTTAAAGGATTAAAACCTAAAAAAACCATGGCATTCCTGCCTTCCTGGGAGCTGGGCAATAAGCACAGATATGGCAGATGTCAGTGTTCTCTGCTGCTGTAACCCTTTCAGAGTCTGCCGGGAGGCTCTCTAAAGGTTATTGAAACAAGAATAGCGGTTCACTAAATTATTGGGAAGCTGTTCCACAGCCAAGGGATGAGAAGGAACTGCATCTCCCCCTGTCCTGTGTGCCCCAGAAACAGCCATGGCACTGAGGTGAAGGCACAGCCCTGCAGGCTGAGCCAGCTAATAAATGGTTATATTAGAGTAGTGTAGAAGGCCTCCAGCTGGGATTAGGGCACTGCACTAACAAAGATAGATCATCCAGGGTTAAAGGATTAAAACCTAAAAAAACCATGGCATTCCTGCCTTCCTGGGAGCTGGGCAATAAGCACAGACATGGCAGATGTCAGTGTTCTCTGCTGCTGTAACCCTTTCAGAGTCTGCCAGGAGGCTCTCTAATGGTTATTGAAACAAGAATAGCAGTTCACTAAATTACTGGGAGCTGTTCCACAGCCAAGGGATGAGAAGGAACTGCATCTCCCCCTGTCCTGTGTGCTGCAGAGGTCATCCTTGGGCTGGGCCACAAGCTTTGCGTGGGCTGCAGGGCTGCAAAGTGAGGACAGAAATGGACCAGGGGGATGCCAGGACCCCCGCACTGAATTCAGGAGCCTGGGATGCTGGAAGTGCATGTTCTTCACAGCAAAAAGGGAAAATTAATTCCTGTCTTAATCTGAGAGATGGAAGCATCGCCAGACTGGGCAGGAGTGCTGGACAGTCTCTGCTGTTCCACTGCCCGGCCACCCCTGGGGTGGATATTTTTCTAATATCCTCCCCAGGATATTCTAAAATCCCCCTCCCCCTTCCCGACTTCAAGCCATTCAATTCAGGTGTTTTCAGTGCCACAGTGTCCAGCGGGAGGCAGAGGAGCCTCGCAGAGCGCGGCGGTGACCCCCGACAGCGCACCGCGGGCATCGCGGGGGCGGCTCCGGACGCGGGGCTCGAACCCGCGCCCTGGGCGCTGCGGAGGCAGTGAGGGGGCCGGGCCGCCAGAGGGCGCGGTGGCGGCGGGCGCGGCGGCGGCGCGGCCGCGGGAGGCTCCGGCCCGGCGCGGGGTCCGGGAGCGCGGGGCGGGGGCCGGGAGGGCCCGGCGGGGGGACAGAGGCGCGGTCCGCCCGTCTGCTCCTCGCTGTGTGTGACCCCCGAGCCCCTCGGCCGCGGTGTCCGCCCGGGGCCCGGGGCTGTCAGCGGTCAGGCCCCGGGAGCTGCTGCCGGGGAGGACGCACAGCTGACGGGATGCCCGGGACCGTCCTTTTCTCTTGTCAAAAATGGCTTCTCAGCCCTGCTCGCGTTGCTTTGAATTATTAAGGTGGTTCATTTGCATATTTGTGTGTCTGTGTGCCTTCCCAAGATGTAGGGGATGACAGTAAGACGTGGTTTATAATTAGCAGCAGTATGGAAGTTGTGCTGTACATGGGCCGGGGGTGAAGCTGTGTGGGTGCTGCCCAGTGGAAATTACCGCTGTGTGTGGGGGACAGCCGTGTTTGTGACATAAACTGCTAAAATAACATGACTGTCACCACAGCACAATGTTAACAGCAAATCCCCTCACTTTTAAAAACCCCATTTATGTGCAGAATGTTTTCAGTTATGTGAATTACAAAGATGTGAATGTTACTTTTGTCAATTGCACATAGCAACTGTCGTGTCTTAGCCCTTTTAGACAAACTCATTACAGAAGTGGTGCAACTGCTAAACATCATTGGCATATTTCATCTTTTCACAGTGTTCAAAATTACTGTGAACTGTTCTGTTTGATGTCACCTAACTTGTGCAGTTTTGCATATAGGCCTGTACTTGTATTCTACAATTTTCTAGTTTTTTTTCCAAAAAGAAACAACGCCCGGTGCTATTCTGGTGACATTTAAACTGATGTGTTCCTGATGGTGGAAGCTTTGAGCTATGTTTACTTTTTGAGCTGGTGTGGCTCAGTGAGAGTCTTCTTCAGAGCTCCTGCAGGTTCAAAGCCACATGTCCTTAGGGAGCTGTGCAGCTGCACAGTGACATCTCAGAGTCAGAGTGGGATGTTCAGCTGGGCTGGAAAGGTTTTTGAGTTGCTGTCAGTCTCAAGTTATTAAACATCTCATTACCGGCCTGTGTGTCAATATTTGACACATTCAGTATTGTCATAGGATGGATTATTCAAATTTAACTTTTAATCCATATCCTGCCTAAAACTACACAAGAAACCCAGAGCCCAAGCAGATCCTGCTGTGCTGGTTACGTATGTGTGTTTGTCACATGGGCTTGCTGTGGGTGATGTTTCACTGCAGGGACAATCAGTGGTATCGTCTGAATTTGTTAATTGCTACATAGATAGCCAGGAGAGATAAGGGAGAGGAAGTGGCATGTTTCTTGATAAGGAATGAGATGTGCTTGAGTACAGTTTGCACAGGCTTACCCAAACCATGAGAGCTGGGAATTGAAACTGTACCCCCCACAAAGTCAGAGCATCCATGCTCCCTCTCCAAGTTCCAATACTAGAAAACTTTTAATCATGAGTGTGTTACAAAGTTAATTTGCATGGGAGATGCTCATAATGCATTGTCTAGAATAACAAAGCAAATCATCTTATATATCTGTTTTATCTAATTGAAATAAAGGCCTCATTGAAGTAAATTGATTTGCTTTACAAAGTCTGGTTCATCAGCATTTACTCTGGAAGTGTCTCCTTTCTTATTTAACATCATATAAAAATATTTTGACTTCTGTATTGCCAAATTTTGAGTTGCTGACATCTTTGTTTAATCAAAGTACTACTGGGAACATCCTTGAAACCTGTGAGCACCAGTTTTTCTAGATCTACCTGATTCCATTTGGACAAGTTACCTACTTTTGGCATTGGTGATTCTGAAAAATACAGCATTGAAGACTCTTGTGTCTTTTAGCTTGGTAGGCTTAAAAATTGCTATTAGAAGCAAAAACCCCACAGAGGAAAACACATTTCACTTTCATTAGAAAACTCTTCTATGAAGATGGGGGACTATAGTGAAGCTTAGTAGGCTAATTTTAATTTTAATTGCCATCTAAACTTTGTCCATTACCAGTGGGACAGGCTGCAGTTGGTTTTTAGGGAATTTACTTGCAGTGACTGGAGGTAAATTTCTTAATTTTCTGAACTAGGTGCCACAGCTCTTCATCACAACTGTTCACAGGCTGTGAACATCAGCATTTGCTGCAGTGATCATCCTGTGTTTTTGCTTATCCCAGTTCTTTGTTTTGGTATGACACTGCTGTAATTTGTGTCTCTTTGTTTCCTAGGTCTCCTTGTGGGAACTCTAGACGTGGTTTTGGATTCCAGTGCCAGAGTTGCCCCGTACCGGATTCTGCACCAGACTCAGGACTCTCAAGTGTACTGGGCAGTGGCCTGTGGTATGTGACTCTTGTTGGGGACTGGATTTGAGTTATTCTCTTGTCTTTTTGGTTCAGATGGGCAGTTGTCCCACACAGGAGTATCCTGTGACTGCTCAGGACACTTCCAAGAGCTTCTGATGACGTAGTGGAAGATTCCAAAAATGACAAAACTCAGTGTTGTTTAAACTGTAATTAAGGAACTTGAAGCTCTGCAAAAGCTTCTGTTTCTGCAGATGTTAGGAATTTTCTTTCTTCCAAGATGTACCTTGTGTTTGCAAGGTTGTAGTGAGATTGTGCAGAGAATAATACCTGCTGGTTTTGGTGGGATGATGAATGTCCTGCTGCTGCTTACCAGGAGCATGGCACAAGATGGGAGCATGTAACATTATTCAAGGTACCAGAGGTACTTTGGGGGATCTCTTGATCCAGTTTATGTTTTTTCTATTATTTCTGGCCTGGAATAGATGTGTATATAGATCTGTAAAAAGGACTAGAATAGTATTTTTTTAACATCAAGGATCCTTGGCATCTTTTACTTGAGAAAGGTAACTGCTGGTTTAGAATATCATAATGCAACCATCTGGTGCCTGTTGGTGAACTTTGATTAAAGCTTTAGGTCCTAATGGTTGCTAAAGAGGAAATATCTCCAGACATATTTGTTAGATGAACTTTGTTTATAATAAGAACTTCCACTTCTCACTTTGTGCTGGAGACAATCTGATCATGAAGGAATCATTTGCTAGGCCCACACAGGCTGATGTCTTGTTTTTCCTCTTCCCACCTTCTCCCCAGGCAACCAACACAATATTCTCCCTTGCAAAGCTATTTAAATTCTGCAGAGGGGAGGTTTAGATGTTGCTGTGTTTCACAGAAACTCAGGTTCCCCTTTGAGGAGGGTGGAGGCAGAGAATTAAGAAAGACAGAAAACAAAATGGCAGGTTGGGAACTGCGTAGAAAAAAGGAGAATATTTAGTGCAGATCTGTAATTTTTTGTTATCTTGATGCTCAGTAAGTTATTTTTGTTCCATTTCAGGAGTATTTTAGTTGGTACCCTCTATATCTCAGTTACTTTTAAACAATGCAGCATGTGGAAGTGGGGTGGGCTGGGTAACACCCAAATGAAGTTTGATAAATTATTGTGCTGGAGTAAATATGTTGTCCTAATCCAAAGGTTGTTTTTTTAAGTCATACCTGGTTCTCATTCTGCTGTCAAAGTAAAAGTACTGGCATTCCTTTAACGTTATAAAATATATACTGCTCTCTAGTTTAAAAATGCAAATATTTTATTTACAGTTCACTGTGTATAATACTAGTGGGCAACAGTCTGGTCACACATGCAGCTTCAGCTCTTCAGCACTTTGTTCTTACAGCCCTTCTTGTAGGAATCACAAACTTTTACTCCTTCATGTATGTCATTCTAATATTCTTCTTACAAAGATGTCACTTAGTGAGGCCAGGCTTATTTTAGCAATTTGGCTGCTATCACTTGGTAAGAGATGTAGCTCATGAAACAAAACAGGACACAGACTTTATTCTGCTGCTGTTTCTGAACCTGTGGATTTTTTTCCACAGTTAAAGCATATAATTGATAATTGTGTGCCTTGGAGTATCCTTGGTTATAATGGAGACATTTTATTAGAAACATATGGTTGGTGTACATAAAATATCCTCGACATGTACACAGTTGGTGTGTGCAATTCATCCTAGTCACTGTTCAGTAATTATTAGTTTCCTGCTGTGAATTTGGAGGAAAAAAGACCTTGTTCTAATTTTTTTTCTTTGCTCTTGGCATCATCTTTCTCCCCTTCAATTAGGATCATCTCGTAAAGAGATCACAAAGCATTGGGAATGGCTGGAGAATAACTTATTGCAGACTCTGTCCATCTTTGACAATGAAGAAGATATCACCACCTTTGTCAAGGGCAAGATACATGTAAGTGACATGTTTCCCTGAAGGACTTCCAGATTCTGAGAAAGGACAAGGGAGATGGTTGTAAGACTTTTTTGTCCTTTTCAGTCATACATACGTGTGAAAGTGTCATGGAATGCACCAGCATTGTCAACATCAGGTCACAGTCAGAGCAAATACTGAACTAATATATTGGAAGGAGAAGCGTTAAGAGGAATAGATCTCAAGGAACAGCCTTCTTAGAATGTTCTTACTAATCCAAATATAATACCTCTTTAAAATCATTGCCAGTTATGCCTGTGATGCAGGGAGAATGGTTTAACCAGCATATAGCAACAAATGGAGGAGAGAGAATTCTAGTTTGCAAGCAATGTACTTGCCCTGCCAGTGGTCTGAAAGGTGCCTGGGTTGTAAAGGAACTGCACCCCAACTTCCACTAACTTTGGAATCAGGTGTCTGCTGGTTTTGCAGTTAACACACTTCAGATTCCCAGCCCACAAACCTTCCAGAGCAGAAATTTATAAATTGAGCTGCAGGAAGTTGCATCTTTTTCAGCTCTCCTGTCAGATTCTTTGTATTTTCCATGTGTGTCTGTGCATGAGAGAGATTGTGGTCATTTGTTGTCCCTTCTGGCCAGTCAAGATCTGACCGACTGCAGAGTTCTGCCCTTCCTGGCAGATGATCTTCTTCCAGTTGAAGAAGCAGGTGTGCAAGTGAAAAGAGACTTCAGTTCTCCTGTGTTCCAAGTGTTCCCAGGCCAGCCATGAGGAGCTCAGTCAAACATTAAACATGAGTGCTTGTGGCATGTGTTCAGGAGTGGATCCCAGACAGCCACAGTATCTGACTGCCCTGTCTGCATGTCTTTGCTGTTTCTGACATGACAGGATAAGTGCTGTGTCGTGTTCCTTTGTGCCTTCCAGATTGCTGCTGTGACCCTTTGCTTTGTATGTTATTTCTGTCAGCAGGCACCTTCACTTCTGTTTCTCCTCTCTCCTCCCACATCCTTGCAGGGCATTATTGCTGAGGAGAACAAGAATGAGCAGCCCCAGAGTGAGGAGGATCCAGGTAAATTCAAAGAGGCTGAACTGAAGATGCGGAAGCAGTTTGGGATGCCCGAGGTGGAGAAGTTGGTCAATTACTATTCCTGCAGCTATTGGAAGGGACGTGTCCCCAGGCAGGGCTGGCTGTACCTCACTGTCAACCACCTCTGTTTCTACTCCTTCCTGCTGGGCAAAGAAGGTGAGATAGGAGCCTACAAGTTGTGTTTCTATCACTTCTCATGATCTTTTTGATGCAGTTGATCTTTTGTGTGAGCTCCTTTTTAAGATGACAGTTTTTTTTTTCCTTTTAGGAATCCTTGAGCTCTGTCTGGCTCAGCACATAAATCAGTCCTTGTTTTCATAGGCACTTCAGTGCTGTTTAGACTGAATGCCTGAGTCATTTTTTAAAACATTTCCCAAGTTGTACATGTGTTTTACTCAAATGTTTTACAAGTTAGACTTGGTTAGAGAACCAAGCAGTATTTTTACCTTGGTGGGTCTTATCTGGAACACCTGCCAGGACCCAGTCTTTGCAAAGCCCCAGCTCCTGAGTCCAAATCTAATTTGCTGGAAAGAAAGAATGAAAACTTGAGTGATTGTAGTTGAAAGCATTTATTGGATGGGAGATAGTTCTTTTGGAACTGCATTATTTCTAGTCTAGTTAATCCCAAAGGTTATTTCCAAGTATTTTTGGAGAACCCAGTAAAAGTGTGAAGAAAAGAACTGTTCATGTGTAAGAGGCAGGGGGAAAATGCTGCTCCACTGAGAGCTTGCAGGCTGCTTGACTTTCATTTCTGTTTGGTTGTTGTTTTGCCTCAATTGTGATAATAGTATTTTTTAATTCTTTTTCTCAGTTACACTGGTGATCCAGTGGGTGGATGTAACCCAGCTAGAAAAAAATGCTACACTGCTGTTCCCTGAGTGCATTAAAGTAAGCACAAGGGACAGTGAACTCTATTTTTCCATGTTTCTCAACATCAATGAGACGTTCAAGCTGATGGAGCAGTTGGCCAACATTGCAATGCGGCAGCTACTGGATAATGAGAGCTTCCTACAGGACAAGTCTCTCCCAAAGCCCAGGAGGCCTCTTAAGAACATCTCTGCATTAAAAAGGTATTATGTTCTCAGCAGTGAGAAAAGAAGACAGGTAGTAGGGAATTGTAAAAATAAATCTGCATTATTTTGTAACTCCCAGGTGCTGCTGGGGTTTTCTTACTCTAGGGGCTGCATCACTTGCTTCAGTCATTAGCCTTCTGCTTGTTCTCTCTTTTTCCTCATCCCAAATTGGAGCTGAATTCACACACACCCTCATGTCTGTCTCATGCATGCCTAGGCGCTGTCAGAAGGAATTTTCAACTAGAAACTGCTGAACTTCATATGGAAAAAAAAAAAAAAAAGGTGAAGAAAGAAAATTACACCATCCCTTTGTCTGAAGTTAAAGATTTATAAAAAGAAAAAAAAAAAAAAAAAAAGTGAAGAAAGAAAATTACACCAGCCCCTTTGTCTGAAGTTAAAGATTTATAAAAAGAAACAGATTTGTATTGTAATAAATCCTCCCACTGGGGAGTATTCTCTGCAATTTCAGGATCTGATATAATATTTCAATTTTGCAGATGCACTTCCATGTTTTATTTTGTATTGCAGAACATACCTTGTCAGAGAGGCATGTCTGAAGGCTGAAAGAGGAGTGAGAGGAGGGGTGGCATCTCAGTTAGAGAAAGGAATACTAAGAATATACAGCACAGTCTGAAGGTTGTGATTGGAATGAACATTTGACATTAGTGTTTGAGTGGGTTTTTTAATTGAGTAAAAAAGCTTCAGGACAGTACCTTTTACTTTTCCCCAGAGACCTGGATGCTCGAGCCAAAAATGAGTGCTACCGTGCCACTTTCCGTTTGCCCAAGGATGAATGCCTGGATGGACATACAGATTGTACCTTGTGGACACCATTCAACAAGATGCATATTCCTGGCCAGATGTTTGTTTCCAACAATTACATCTGTTTTGCCAGCAGGGCAGAGGAGGCCTGTCATCTCATCATTCCTCTCAGGGAGGTGGGGATTTCTTAGCTGTATGTTAAGACTACAGGTCTCTCTTCTCTTCTGTGTCCTTCTGCCTGTTGTGCTGTGCTTTGTGGATAATGGAAAACATGGCAGATCCAAATGGCCCTTGTCTTTATGTTCTAGGTGACAATAGTTGAGAAAGCAGATAGTTCCAGTGTGTTGCCCAGCCCTCTGTCCATCAGCACTAAAAGTAAAATGACCTTCTTCTTTGCCAATCTGAAAGACCGGGATTTCTTGGTACAGAGGATCTCTGACTTCCTGCAGAGAACACCATCCAAGAAACCCTGCAGCATCGACAGGGAATGGAAGTGGAATGTGGCTGATCCCAGTAGCGAGGTACTAAGGAAATAGCTGGGAGGAACTTTATCAACTTTTCAAAGCAATGCTCCTTACAGTGTGTTTGCAGTGCTTGTCAGCAGCCAGTGCTGTCTCTGTTAGGTCATGAGCAGAGGAGGGAGTGTGAGCTCAGACATATTCTGTTCTCTTGTCCAGGAAGTTCCAGAGCTGCCTGCCAGCAGCCCCCTGGCTGTCAGCCCCACGTCTGCTCTCAGCCATCGACCCGTCAGCTTCTGTGCTGGGCAAGTGCCAACAGCCTCACAGGGACTGCTCAAACTCTTCAGGAGGAATTCTGAGGAGCTCTCTGGACCCAAAGGGGTAAGTCATATTTTTATGTAAAGCAATAAAGTATAAATAGTTTGCAGTAGATTGCTGATTTTCTGGCCTGCTCTAGAATGGAAATGCATTTTATCCCTGCTCAGTATCACTGCTGTGTGTGTCACAGTGGTAGTGCTGCATAGAGGTAACTCAACTGTCAGCTTATGCTGTTTGTACTGACATACCTGAGATACTTGACCAGAGGCTGGGAAATTAGTGTTACCAGTGTTCTGGGATGCAAATTCATGCCTGTGAAGAACAACTTTTCTTCAGAGAAAGAAAGCAGGGAACTTGTATCTCTGCTTGCTGATTAATCATCGTGATCCATGGTTCTGCTTGCATTTATGTGGAGATTTGCACAGTTGTAAAGACTTGATTTTAAGCAAGGTCATAACTGATGCAGAAAAGGGTAGATTAGTATATATACACTCTTTTCTTCAGCAGAAAGGTTTTAAATGTCACAATGTATTTTTCCTGTGAAGTGCAAGCCTGAGTATACCCAGAAATCGCATGTCCTCCAAACATAAAAATGCAATAATCTCCTAAAATAGCCATATTTGTTCCTATGAAGGCAAAGGAGAAGATGAAGGAAGAGTCTTGGAATATTCATTTCTTTGAGTACGGGCGAGGGATGTGTATGTACCGCACTGCCAAGACGAGGGAGCTGGTACAGAAAGGAATCCCTGAGAACCTCCGTGGAGAGCTATGGCTCCTTTTCTCAGGTAGGATGTTGTGCTGACAGCAGGAATAAACTTCCTGCACATCTCAAATGAAAGAGTGTGAATCTTAGCTAATTTCAGAAGAAATTCATGACAGTTTAATTTCATCTGAATGATACTTTATGGTGGCTTGCTTTATTATCCTAGTAGCTCTTTGGCCTCTTTTGTCTGTGTTTCAGTGTTGAGACCTAAACTATAACATGATTTAACAGTGAGTTCGTTGCTATATTTTCACATCTGTTTGTATTTCATGAGTTCATGTAGTGCTTCTTGGCTCCCTTATTTCTGAAACTGGGAATAAAATCTGTTTCAAAGCATCAAAGGTAAAACAGTGTTTGTTTGTCATTTCAGGGGCTTGGAATGAGATGGTGACTCACCCTGGGTACTACGCAGATCTTGTGGAAAAGTCAATGGGAAGGTACAATCTTGCTACAGAGGAAATTGAGAGAGATCTGCATCGCTCTATGCCAGAACATCCTGCCTTCCAAAATGAACTGGGAATTGCTGCCCTCCGGAGAGTCCTAACAGCTTATGCATTCAGAAATCCAACAATTGGGTACTGCCAGGTAGGAAAGAAGTCTTAGACTTACTACTCCTACACAGTGACCATGATGGATTTGGACTTTTTCTGCAGTTTTTTGTTCAGTTTCAAGCTTTTCCTTTATGTTGTCTGTGTAGTGGTGAGAAAGTAGGAAAGAAATGATGGTGCATCATCTCTTAAATATCCTTTGAATATAGTATTGAATATAGTATAATTATCCTTAGAATAAACTTTTCACAGTGCTGTTAGGTGTAATGTTAGTCTTTAATAGTTTTCCTGCTAGAGCTTTCCATAGTTCAGCAAAAACATCTTCTGGTTTCATTAAAAGGAGCAGTTATATCAGATAAGTGATGGTGCACATGGACAGTCAGTTAAAAATGTAGCCATTTCCTGGTTTGTGAAACAACTTGGTGGAAATTCAGGTTGGTTTTGTGTATTGCTGTGATGTTAGAGGTTCTCATTATGGTGTTCTCTTATGGCCAAATTCTTACAAAGATTCTTATGAAGGCTTTGACAACTATTCTTGTTCATGTTGTTTACTGAAAGTGCATGATGAAAGGTCATCAAATCATTTGCTGCCTCATGAACAGAGGAACTGAAAACAGGAAGAAAAACTGGCTTAAGGTCATCTATTGACTCAGATACCAGTAGAAGCTGGAAATAGATGTGACTCTTAGTGACAATTCATTCATGCTTCTAAGTTTAGCTAATCTGTAATAGCAGAGTTTTGCTGAAGACCTCCATGTTTTTCTCCTGTACCTTTGTTTGCTGTGCTGGCTCCTAGGCCATGAACATTGTCACCTCAGTGCTGTTGCTGTACTGCAATGAGGAGGAGGCTTTCTGGCTCCTGGTGGCTTTGTGCGAGCGGATGTTGCCAGACTACTACAACACAAGAGTAGTGGGTGAGTCCTTGTCAGATTCCTGCTTCACTGTGGATTTTCAGCTGCACCAGCATCTCCCAGAAACATTTTGTTGTTCAGAATTATTTAAATGATGCATTTTAAAGAAAATGAAGTGCAACTCTATTCCTTTTAAAGTGGCAGGGGTGTGATGGAGACATAGGAAGAGACACTACAGGCCTCCAAGGTAGTAGTTCTACCTTATAGTAACAAGGAACATGTCACCAAAAATTGGTATCAGGAGGGATCATTAGCAGTAAGGAGGAATATCTAGAAGAACATTACTGAGTTTTAGTTTTCCCCATCTGAATGATGTGTTAAATCTGTGCAACAGGCTCTCAGGGAAGGTTAATCAAAGCACTACTTCATGGGCTTTTAAAGTTGGTTTGTATAAAAGACTATAGTCTGGTGTAAATACCATAATGTCAGCAATCCTCCACCCTTCCATTCAGGCAAATGCACAAATGAATGAAAGGTTCTGTGTTGAGATGTTGTGTCTGCATGCTCTGCAATGTAGAAATAGTCTCATTGGTTTTATTGAGAACAGGGTAAAAAATAATGTCTTAATTTCAGTTATGATGTTCAGAGGAAATTTATATGAAATTTGTATGAAATTTGGTGAACTCATACTGTTTTGTTTAATAATTGCTTAGCTTGGTACATGACACCACCATTTTGAGTTCTACCATTGTTTTATTTGTCTGTTTCAGGTGCATTGGTGGACCAAGGCATCTTTGAAGAACTTACACGAGAGTATCTTCCACAGCTGTCAGAAAAGATGCAGGACCTGGGAGTGATCTCCACCATATCCCTTTCCTGGTTTCTCACTCTCTTCCTGAGTGTGATGCCCTTTGAGAGCGCCGTGGTCATTGTTGACTGTTTTTTCTATGAGGGAATCAAGTTTATCCTGCAGGTGTCATTGGCCATACTTGATGCCAACATGGAGAAGTTACTGCAGTGCTGTGATGAAGGTGAAGCCATGACTATTTTGGGCAGGTACCAGTCATTGTTCTTATTTATAACAGAATAGTAACAGTGGCCTTTTAGTCCTCATCTCTTTCTACCTAGTAGCAGGTCACAGATAAGACTCTAGGATAAAACTTCTACTCCAGAGAAGTTTGCTATTGCTTTCTGCAAGAGCTGAAATGAATTGTTGGCTCAGTTATGGAGGACTCCATACTTCTGGAGCTGTTTTGCATCATGATGAATTCCTGCATCTCAGTTTGAATTTGAATTCTTAAAGGTTATTTATTTGAAGTTTGCATATTAATTCTGCTTTACTATTTAGATTCTGGCAGGAATCACCTTCTGGAAACTTAAAGCATTATCAAGCAGATATCTCCCAAGTCTAGTAAATATAAGATTTTCTTGTTTGAAATGACAATATCTTCTATGTGCAGCAAGGTTTTCAGCGTGTTACTGGAAACCTACTTTTAAAAGAGCAAATACCCCCAAAATAGGGTGAAAATCAACTTAACTCCAAGTACATTGAGGGTAGCATTGCAGATTAGATGGGAAAAAATAAATTCTACTTCATGTTTAGATTAGTGATGCAAAGAAGTTTGGAGTAATGCATATAGGATATTATTTCTTTTTCTGGACACTGATCCTGGAATCTTGCATCTGTTCTCATTTTTGTCCACAGATATTTGGACAATGTAGTTAACAGACAGAGTGTCTCTCCCCCTATTCCCCACTTGCACGCACTGTTGACCAGTGGAGATGACCCCCCACTTGAAATTGACATCTTTGAACTCATCAAAACTTCATATGAGGTAAAGTTCTGGCTTGGTATTTTGGCCAAGAGATTTCTTCTCAACTAACATCCCATTTCATACATTGTGCAGCCAAAATCTAAGCCATGTTCATAGATTGAGATGCTTAAGGACTGCAGGCTGAAGCCATTGTTGCACTTCCTTGGTGTGAGTAGAACCTGACAGTGTTGGTTGTTGCAGATCACAGAGAGTCTCCCCAACACCAGAGGGACTAAAATGAAGAGTGCAAATAAGGAAGGAGTGATGGACTAGAGATTTCTATTTCTTCTCAACTAACATCCTATTTCATACATCGTGCAGCCAAAATCTGAGCCATGTTCATAGATTGAGATGCTTAAGCACTGCAGGCTGAAGCCGTTGTTGCACTTCCTTGGTGTGAGTAGAACCTGACAGTGTTGGTTGTTGCAGATCACAGAGAGTCTCCCCAACACCAGAGGGACTAAAATGAAGAGTGCAAATAAGGAAGGAGTGATGGACTAGAGATTTCTTCCTGCTTTGTAAAAAAAGTCTCCATTATTAATTCTGTTTGAGGATATTCAGTGCTAAGAAGTTAAGGAGGGAAATTCAGGGTAAAAATTGTGAAGTACTCTGCAGAAACATGGAAGAATCCCAATTCACATGCATAGGAATCCTGTTCTGTGAACTACATTATAGTAATAGAAAGGTGACCCCAGAATGGTGCCAAAGCTGTTAAAATAACTCTGCACTGATAGAGGTGTTCCTCACAATTCATACTGAGAACAAACTCATAAGAAATTTGTTTCTGAATGATGGAAAGAACACAGGCAAAAGAACTGGTGTTTGGCAGTTCTTCTCTGCTAAGTGTGGGATCCTTTCCCTCTTTATCTTGTTTTTCACCCCATCCCCTTCTGGCTGTTTAAAGTCAGGCAGCTGTCATTTTCCTGGGTGTTTGTGTACTTCTTCAAATCTGCCATCTCTGTTTGTTCTTGGCTTCTTTTTATAAAAGTGTCACTGAATTCATATTACTTGTCTGACCTAGTCCATAGAAAAGCTTCTTGACTGTGGTGTTTCAGGCTGAATCTCCTGGGGGTCCTAGAGGAGAAAAATGACAGGGCTGGAAGGAATGACAGTCTGTTCTCTTATCTCTGCTGCAGTACAGGGCCTGTATTTCTGTCAGTCCTGACAGATCCTTTTTCAGCTTTTCTGTAGACTCCTCTGATGTTGGATTTCTCATGAGCTCTGAATTATTCCTCTTGCAGGACAGGAGTGAATAGGGAATAGAGCCCAAGTTTATTCTCATCTTGCTGCTCATAAAAGGCTTCTGGTGGTTTTAGGTCATCTCTGAGGGGATAGTACACTTGTTAAGGAGTGTGTAATTGCAGATTGGTTGTTCTCTCTTCAGGAGATGATGTTGACCTGATCTGTTCCTTTCTTGTAGAAATTTGGCAATCTGAAGGCAGATGACATTGAACAAATGCGTTTCAAGCAAAGGCTGAAAGTGATCCAGTCTCTGGAGGATACAGCCAAGAAGAGTGTGGTATGTGACTCCCAGACTGAATGAGCTACCAAATGGCACCTTCATGAAAAGTGTTTTACTGTGAGCATTGAGAAACTTGGTGCTGTAGCAGACTGAGTTTTAAGTGACTGAAAGAATGATTGAATGAGATGTTTGGCATGGAGGCTTTGACATAACCTCCCATGCCTAGTGCTGTCTGTTTTACTGCTTGTCTGGAATCTTTGAGAAAAGCTGGCTAGCAGATAATTATTTTACTGCCATTTAGGGAGTCCATTAGGGAATTTTGCTGAAGGGTTCATGGCCAAAGGGGAGTGTCCATATTTATTGCCATTATCTCCCATGTCCTAGGTGGAGAATCTCATCAGGGTGTTTATTTCACTGTTGCTCTTTAATGCATCCAAGTCAAACATCTGAAGATAAAAACAAGAGGAAGGGGTGACACATTCTGCTCAGACAGGTCTGCACAAACAGGAAATAAGCACAGTAAACTACTGAAAATGTCAGCAGTTTCTGCTTGACTGCAAACTGGTTTCCAGGGGTATTAGAATGGTGATGTTTTTCATCCCATTCTTTGTGATATCTCTTTGCACTGGTTCTCTTCTGTGTTACACAGGTTTTTCAGTGAGTTGTATTTGATTTTTCTACTTTTGAAATAAATTGTTCTCTGTGTTTTAACTACAGGTCCGAGCTGTGTCTGGTGACATTGGTTTCACTATGGAAGAACTAGAAGAGCTGTATGTAGTGTTCAAGGTAAGAAGTTTTCCTTGAGGGTGAGGAAGAAATGTTGTCACACACAGTACAAATAGCAAAGTAAGTTGAAAGGGAAGCAATGACTTTGCTTTAATTCTTAATGAGACCTATCAGAAACTGATGTGGCATTCTGTTACACATGGTGCCAGTAGGACTGGCCCTGTTACTATCTGATTAATTATTTTTCATCTTTTTCCCCCAAAGGTGGCCAAATTCACACTATTTGAATGATACTCAGAAAGAAACTGTAAAGTCAATGGAAGAGAATGTAACAAAGCCCTGAGAACGGGGAGCTAGGGTTGACTGTACCTCAGTTTTTAATCTCAAGTTTCCCATTGACCTCATCTGTAATTGTGACAAGATTACTTAAGGGCTTTGCCCCTATTTGTCAGCATACATATTTTTAAAAGAATGGTATTGCCCAACTGCATTTACCAAAGTTTGTTGTACTCTGTTTTAGACTCAGAAAGAGAGGCTTAGTTCTAAAACCTGCATGATCCCTTTGCAATAAAGCCTGAGTATTGTTAAAATCTGAAATCATGTATTGTAGTTTTCACTTTAAATCATTCCTTGTTTTTCCTGAAATCTGTCTCTTCCTTCATTTCATATTATTTTGTAGTGAAGTAGCAGTAGGAATCACAAGGCAGATAATGTTTCCTGAGAGGTCTCTTGTTTGCTTCCTCAATGCTGTTGTTGAGCTGTGACAGTCTCCACTCCTGTGGAGCAGCATCATGTGCCCTGTTAATCCTTTCCCTCCAAAGGCCAAGTACCTGATGAGCTGTTACTGGGGGAACAACCGTGCGGCCGCTGCGCGCCGGGACCAGAGCCTGCCCTACCTGGAGCAGTATCGCATAGACGTGGAGCAGTTCAAGGAGCTCTTCATCAGCCTCACCCCCTGGGCCTGTGGGGCACACACCCCTGTGCTGGCAGGGCGGCTCTTCCGCCTCCTGGATGAGAACAGGGATTCTCTCATCAACTTCAAGGAGTTTGTGACAGGAATGAGTAAGTGTTGTTTTTGGAGAAAATTAAATGCTGCAAAAAATGTGTGTGTCTTTTTCCACAAAGAGAACTGAAAGGAGATAATGGTGTGTTCACTGTCATGAAGGGGGAGAGTGGCAGGAAGCCTCAAGCTGGACAAAATACACTTTTTGGTATGGATTTCATTGTTGATTCCTCACAGGACTTTGAGCAGTCATTGTATGGGAATTCATTCTGGTTTGAACCTGTGAGCAGAGGGTGATTCTTTATCATTAAAGTACTATTTTTCTTAACCTTTTATTTTATTTTCAGGTGGTATGTACCATGGTGACCTCACTGAAAAACTCAAAGTACTCTACAAACTGCACCTGCCTCCTGGTGAGTGACTGCTTCTGTGCACTGCTGTTATTGAACACAGGCTGCTCTGACATCAATTGACATGGGGTGCCTCAGGAGTTTTGCTAATGAAGTGGGTCATACTGCTGTTCAATTAGAGATGTTAACATTTGTTTCTCTGTGAATACAGCTCTGAATCCAGAGGAGACAGAGTCTGCTTTGGAGGCCACAAGTTATTTCACAGAGGATGTGACAACAGAAGGTAATGCACCACTGCTGCCTGTAGGCAGGAGTTGCAGCATAGATCCATGAACTCTGAACTGTGGTGTTGCACAAGGCATGGTCTCATGCTGGCATGTGTTAGGATTGCCAGTGTGTTTGAGTTCACTGTCTTTGTTGCATGATGGGGAAGAAGTTTGGAGCTAAAACTCCTTGGTGTCCATTCCATGCAGGATACAGTATGCTCTGAAGCATGGGCACAGACTGCTGAGGAGGAGCAGTGTGCTTTTACCAGCCCCTGTCTCCCACCATGATTTAGGTTTTTTCATACAGGTCTCATTGTCTCTCTTCTTGTTTTTGTTTCCTTCTCTGTTTCTGTCTATGTCTGACCTTTTCTTCTGTTTTATCTGGGATATTGCCCCCTCAACCCTTTTTTCTGCTGCTCAAGTATCTCCTTTTGTCTCAGAGCTGGATATCTGCCTGCACTGTGAGTCTCAAGGTCAGTCCATGGATTATGTGCATGCATTGAGCATGGCTGTGGTGCTGATACCACCTGCCAGCCCAGTGTGCTGATGTAAATACTCTGAAATTATTGCTGCTGCTGCTCCTCGCTCATGACACTCTCACTATTAATAAAGTGCTATAATTAATTAAATATCTTTCAGTATATTCTGCCTGTTGAGTTTCAGCCTTGGTCAAAATAGGTTTTGTCTGGCTTCTTTCAGTGGAATTCATCTCATCCTAAAAACTGCTGGTCAAAAAGATGCTCAGAACAGAGTAGGGGGATGTTAGGCTTGCTGGCCTGGGGAGGTGATCCCTGTGCCTACTCCACAGTCTTCCAGTTTAAAAGAATGAGGATGCAAGCCACTGAATTGCTGAACTCTTGGTAGACTAGTTTACTGCATTTCTTAAAGTACAACATTAGGGATTGTCAGATAGGAGTTCAAAGTATGTCAGTCATGCTAAACATTTACCAAAATACAACAATGTCCAACAAAAATCTAAGTACAAGAGGTAATTATGCAGTTTGGTGCTAGGTGGCTGATTTAACAATCTGAGTTGAACCAAGACTTCCTATTTTCTCTAGTGACAATGCAGGGAATCAGAAGTTCATGAAGTTAGACTGCAAATTGCTCCCAAAATGTCAGTTCAGGCAGTGACTAATGAGGAGTGTAGACATTGTCACATATGTGCCAGAAGTGGTTTGGGTTTTTTCCATTCATTATCTTGCTTTGAACAACTGAACATCCTTATCTTTAAGCCATCACACTGCTTTTCTATCTTCCATATCTTTGTTTTCACACTTTCTTTTAAGACCTCTGCCCTCTACCTCAGCTCTTCAACCCACTTTTTGTGTGGCTCTTTATCCAGCTCATCCCATCAGCCTTTTGCTTCCATCCTGTTCTGTTCAATCCTCTAACCACGATTATGGGAGTGTGAGATCTAACTTCTATTAAATGTATAATATATCAAATGTACATATATAAATGTATTCCCCTATTGTATAACTTGAATTTGTATATTGAGTTGTCTTAAGTTCTTTGTGTGTTGTATTACTGAAAATCGGCTAATAATTATTTTATAATTCTATAATTCTTTAGAAACCCAAGAAGATAAAGGAAGAAGAAATGAGAATGGCCCAGAAAAAGGTAATTTCATCATCAATAGACCACATTCTAATCTCATCTCTCTCATATTATGACCTGTTCATTGTCTCATGCTGATAAAGGAGACCCTGCAAAGTGTCCCTTGTGGACAGAGGTAAAGCAGGAGGTGAGCTGGGAAATAAGCATCCCTTATGCTTTACTGCTCCTACTCTTTTACACACCAAGATCACAGAATTTGTAATTCATATTGGGTAAGTTGTCACCTCACAGAGTTTGTCTATGAGAAGTCAGGCTGATGCAGCACTGTTAAATTTTTTGCTCTACTGACCTGCGTCAGATAAACCAGCAGAAAACAATGCAACCTTCCTGGTAGATGCTTTCCTGGGCTGTCAATAACACCTTCTTTAAGCCTGATTTTTGTTGGCTCAGCATTCACTTTTTAAGTCTGAAACCATAAACCACCTGACTAGTGGCTTGTTCTTGCCTTGCAGAGGAGAAAGGTACCAGTCCACAGGACTACAGATACTACCTAAGAATGTGGGCCAAGGAGAAAGAGAACAAGAAAGAAACCATTAAAGATCTCCCCAAAATGAGCCAGGTAAGAAAGGAGTATGAAGGTTTCCAGTTGGATCGTTGGCAGTTTAGTGGAATTCTGCAGTATGTGCAGCCATTGTGCCACTATGTTCAGTCCTGTCCCACAGTTTTCCCTGTTGTTCTGGTCTGGTGAGCTTTAGGACCTCGAATTCCACACATTTCTGTTGAATTCTGCAGTGGATATGGACAAACTGCTTGGTATCAACCAATCAAATGTAATGGATTCACTCAGCCTCACCTCAGACCAGTTTTCCTGTAAGAACTGCACTGTGTTTTACCTCCAGAGCAGGATGTTTCAAATATGCCATCAGTCACAGAAACTTTTTCAACTTTTTTGGTTTTGCATTGTCAAGTTACAGCTGCTTGGTGGAGAGTGAAGAATGTGGTTACAGAAGAGAGAGTCAGATGACTGGTGTGATCTTTTCTGTCTCTAATTTCCTTGATGGGTGCTACTTAAACCAGTTCATAAAAGCTTAGAAGCTGACCACAGAAGAGTAGCAGAATAGAAGTAAAACTTCAGGTTTTCTTAGCGTTAGTGAATATGTGATTATTCTGTTCATCTGTCAGCAGAAAACCCACCACTATTAAATTGCTAGCTGTGTCTCAATTTAGCCACTACAGAGAGGGGGGAGTTTGTGTCAGACTGTTCTGAATCAGTGCAGTAAGTTGCCACTTGGTGGGGAGGCAAATAAGCAATGAGTCATTTGAGATAGTGCCTGTTGCTTCATCCACCACTGACAACTTTTTTCAGCCTGATACATGATTATTTGGTCTTTGTCTTTTAAAGGAACAGTTCATAGAGTTATGCAAGACCCTTTACAACATGTTCAGTGAGGACCCCGTGGAGCAGGAGCTGTACCATGCCATTGCCACTGTGGCCAGTCTGCTGCTGAGGATCGGTGAAGTTGGAAAAAAATTCTCCAACAGGCCCACGAGGAAGTCTGAGGACTGCAAAGCAAACAGTACCCAAGATCCTGTCAGTGAAGAGGAGTCACCAACATCTGAGCAGAGTCAGAATTCAGCAGTGGAGCAGCAACCCCAAGCTGACCATGAGGACAAAGCCAGCGTTGATGCTCAACCTGAAAAAACCCAGCAGGAAAACCAAACTCTAGGAGATGGGTCAGGGGAAGGACAAGGCTCTCCTTTACAGCTGCTATCAGATGATGAAACCAAAGATGATATGTCCATGTCTTCCTACTCCATGGTCAGCACAGGCTCCCTGCAGTGCGAAGACATCGCCGACGACACGGTGCTGGTGGGCTGTGAGGGCAGCAGTGCAGCTGCCAGGTATGGCAGCACCATTGACACTGACTGGTCCATCTCCTTCGAGCAGATCTTGGCCTCCATGCTGACAGAAACAGCCCTTGTGAACTACTTTGAGAAAAAGGTCAACATTCTTCAAAAGATCAAGGATCAGAAGAAAGTAGAGAGGCAGTTCAGTTCATCCAGTGACTATGAACTTTCCTCTGCATCAGGGTGAGCTCAAGAAATCAGGAGTTGTCTTTAGGAGATAAAATAAGAAGATAGTGTGGCAGATGGCAGGATGGTTTGGTATTTTCTGTTTGGGTTTTTTTTTTGTTTATTCAGAGACCAGTAACTACACAATTACAATAGAATCCAGTTGATAAGGGGCTCCTGACAGTGACTGTGTAGGTGTTTCTTTGGCTACTCTGGCTGAGAGAATTAGATTTACATTCTTGAGAGCCATTAGAACCTAATAGCCCCTGACATATAGAATTACCACCATAAATTATGCATGTCTGCCTTTTGCTATCTTTTATTTCAATGAAGTTTTGTTTCAGACAGTAACTGCTCCTTGCCTGCCCTTGTTTGCTGTAGGTTCCTGGGTAACTTGCACAGCAGATGCAGCCTGGCTTGAAACCATGCTCACCTCTGGCTGCCAGTCTGAGAGCTAATGCAGTGTAGTCGAGTGCTGTAGGACTCTGACCTAAAAATAATCTTGTACGTTCTTGTAAGCTGTTCTGTGACTCAGCAGCTGTAAAGCAAATGTGCCCCACTGCTCCCAGCACCCTAAGATCTAAACATAGACATTGCTCAGACCTGCAGGTTTCTTTCACATTTGGCATTTTCATAGTGTACGATCACTTACTTTCTCCTTCAGAATTCAGGAATTTTCAGGCAAACATGGTTTTCTAGCATTTGCTTTTCTATTTCTTTGAAAGCTATTGTTTTTAGTTTGTCTGGGAAGCCACAAGCTCCTTGACTTCAGTGCAGAAGTGATACTGAGTCAATCAGTGGGCCCATGATGGTTATAATGAGGGAATAAGTTCCTAAAATAGAAGTCAGTGAATCAGCCTCAGCATTCCAGGAGAGTGGCACACTGGTCTGCTGGACTGTCCCTGATGATACATTCACTATTTAGTGCTGATTCTGTTTTTCCTAGCTAGCGATGGTCCCCTAAGGAGGACGTCCTAGGAGGAGGATCCCTAAGAATTACCTGATCAGTCAGCCCTCACAAATGCTTGGGGCAGAAGCTGTGCAGGAGCACTGTGCCACCCACTGCTGCTCAGTGTCCTTCCTTGAGAGCTCAGCAATGGCTCTTAGAAACTATTGCACATCCAAGGGCATTTGACCTAAAGGGGGAGAATACAGAGCAGCATGGCTCTGACATCAGCCCCTTGTGGGAATACCAGAGCTCATTCCAGTTAGAGACAAAGAAACTGGGAGACTTAGTGAGTGCTCTTTGAAATTAAACCCAGAGGAAACTATGAGTAGCCCTTCTGGTAGCAGGGTGTGTTCTCCAAGGGAGAAGTAATGCTGTTACTACAGATAAACTCATCTCAGCACAGAGGCAGTGGCCTTGCAGGGTCAGGGTGAGGGACTTGCTGCTTAGCCAGAGCACACCCTGCACTGAAGGCAAGGTGTGATCCAGCTTTTGGCTGACACTTGGGATCTAAAGGTAGGAAGGACACATGTGGATGTTCCCGTTTGACACTACTTGGTGTGCTACTCAGTGTTAATTCATCCTCATGACATTTTTGGTCTGTTCACAGCTGGTACATACTTCTTATTTCTCTGCCTCCTCTGTCCTGTATCACTGGAGAGCAGCCATTAGTAAAACTGCTTTTACTAATTATTCAGTAATTTATTGTAATTTTTTTAAGTACAAATAATACATGTGATTTTACACTGTCTGTCTTACTTGTCATGTATTCAATAAATGAATCAGAATCCTATAGGCTATTTGGCTGTCTTTTATTTCTCTCTGAGCTTGTGGAATACTGCTGGTTCTTTACCCAGTTTCAGAAAGAATGTGTCACCAAAACTGTGGAGGAAAAAACCCTTCCAACAACATTTTTAATGTTAGAGAATCAAGGCATTGCAGCTCTGTCCAGGCTGGCTGGTTTCGCTGAGGGGCAGGGGGATGCACTTCACACAGGTGTAACACGGTACGGCGAACACCGCATTTCTTATAACTGCCCTTTGAACCCCTTTTACAACAGAACAACCAAACCAACAATGCTTAACAATTACCAACTGTTTTACAACTGGTTTTGACACGGACCCGCACATCTCCAGGTCGGTGCGAACCTGACCGGTGCCGACAGGAGGGTCAGGCACCGCCGGGCCCGGCACAGCGGGGTCTGCCCCGGGAAGGGCACTCGGCAGTGCCCTGATGGGCTTGGTTTGTGAGGGGGGAGAGCCCGTCCCGGTGCCGGTGTCGCTGCCCGGCCGTGGTTCCCGGTGTCGCTGCCATTGCCGGTGCCATTGCCCAGTGTCATTGCCCGGTGTCATTGCCCGTTGTCATTGCCCGGTGTCACTGCCTGGTGTCACTGCCCGGTGTCACTGCCCGGCCGTGGTTCCCAGTGTCGCTGCCTGGTGTCGCTGCCCGGTGTCGCAGCCTGGTGTCATTGCTGGTGCCGGTGTCATTGCCCGGTGCCATTGCCCGGTGTCATTGCCCGGTGTCTCTGCCCGGTGCCATTGCCCAGTGTCGCAGCCCGGTGTCACTGCCCGGTGTCTCTGCCCGGTGCCATTGCCCGGTGCCATTGCCCAGTGTCACTGCCCGGTGCCATTGCCCGGTGCCATTGCCGGTGTCACTGCCTGGTGTCATTGCCCGGTGCCATTGCCCGGTGCCATTGCCCGGTGCCATTGCCCGGTCACTGCCCGGTGTCATTGCCGGTGTCACTGCCCGGTGTCATTGCCCGGTGCCATTGCCCGGTGCCATTGCCCGGTGTCATTGCCAGGTGCCATTGCCCGGTGTCACTGCCCGGTGCCATTGCCGGTGCCATTGCCCGGTGCCATTGCCCGGTGCCGCCGCCGAGCGGCGCTGGCGGCGCGCCGCGGGGTCACGTGGCCGCAATGGCGCAGCGGTTCTGGGTGCTGAGGTGCTGCAGCTGCCGCCGCTTCCAGGGGCAGCAGGTGGGGCCGGGCCGGGCCGGGCCGGGCCGGGGGCGGTGCGTTCCGGGCCCTGACCGACCCCTCTGTGCCCTCCCAGGCCAAGCGCAGCGGGCGGTGGAGCTGCAGCGTGTGCGGGCAGCGGCAGGCCGTGCAGAAGGTGAGGGCAGCCCTGCACCCCGGCCGCGTGTGGTGACCCTCGGTGACACCGGGGCCGTCCCTCACCCCGCGCTGTGCCCCTCGGGCTGCGCCCTCAGCCTGGTCCTCGTTCGTTCGGTGCAGGTTTACGGGCAGGGCTCGGGCCTGGAGTGCCGGCGGCACGTGCAGAAGCTGAACTTGCTGCAGGGTGAAGCAGAGGAGGCGCTGGGTTGGACATCTTGGTACCGCGATTGACCTTTCCCTGCTCCTTGCTCTGGCTGTGCTGCAGCTGATGAGCATCCTCACCCGCTGGGTGCAGCTGGCCGGCCTGAGCATGTCACAGCAGCGTTTTCTGGCCTTGACCGTGCTGGTTTTGGCCTCTTTGTTGGGGGTTTAGTGTCCCAGAGTGTGTCTTTAGATAAGGATTTCTTTCAGATAATTATAGGTGATCAATAGCATATGTTGGTCAGGCCTTTGCTCGTTAATATGCACACAATAGGGTTTGGGTTTGTTGGGGTTTGATTTTTTTTTTTAATTTGGTCTTTCTTATGTACTGTTTGATGAGCTGACTGTGGAGATGTTCCTTTTACAGATTACAGTCTTCATAAGATTACATCCTCAAAAAACATAAATTTGAAGAAGTTGCTGCCTAACTGTTGGCATTTAGGGGGTTCACACTGTGAATCTGTTGAGTAATCACTGTTGCTAGTGATAAAAGAATTGTTCAGGGTAAACACTTCAGTGTAATTCCTGCTGGGCTGGAAAATCTGAGTAGCACCTTCCTGTTTATTTCTTTTCTAAATCTGTTTATAAATCATGTAATCTTGAAGTGGTCTTGAACTCGTCCAGTCTCCTTTTTACTCAAAGTTATTTTCAGAGATCGGTCAAGGGTAGTTATGTAACTTGGTTGTGACTACACAGTGCTTCACAGTTAAGCTTGGGGAAGAAAACTCATTGTTCACTTTATCAAAAAGTGTTGCTATTTTTATTCTCAAAGAATTGTGAAATTCAAAACATTATGAAACAACTTCCCTTTTCCTTGCTTTCATGGGATAAAATGAGTGAGTTTAAACTGTTGTACCAAACACTGTTATATCCCTAGCTGTGATCAATTAAATTTATAATTTCATAATTAGTGGCTGTAGCTCAAACTTGCAACTTTTTATAGCAACAAGGAGGGCTCTAACTAGAGCCTGTAACTAGATTTAATCAAGTGTTTGTGCAATGTATCTTGTAAAGCATTCATTTAGCATAAGTTTTTCCATAGATCCTGTTTTTCTGATATCTCTCCTATCCAGTGTTCCTATCCATGCTTTCTGTTCAATCCCTTGTGCTATGACTGGGTGATTTGAAGCCGATAAATCAACAGACAGCAGCGTGTTCCAGAAATTGTAGTTTAAACCTCTATTTTAGGTGTGTAGAAGACTCTGTAAATGACAGCAAAAATAGAGCAGCACAGCATGAGGACAGTTCAGTCCAGCAGGTAAGATCCCTGCAAAGCTGAGGTAAATACAAACCCATTCTGCCCTGGGTGAATGCTGGTGAAAGCAGTGATCCCTTTTTGTGGTTCAGACAGCTGAAAGGGTGTATCAAATCAAATCAGAGATGTACAGGGGTGTACACAGAACCTGCTCCACTGGGGACTGAACCTGGAACGTGGTACAGGAGCGTGTCCTAAACTGATTCATGATTTGAGGCATTCAGCACACGTGTAAACAATACCAAAAATGAGAACCTCCATGTTTTGCTGGTTTTAGTAACTCTCCAGTGTTGTAGGAGGGAAGGACAGAAGGCAGTCGCTGGAGTAAATATCTGGACCAGGAGAGTGAGGATCAAGAAGATGAGAAGGAGGCAGCTCTGGAAAGGCAACAGTTCTGTTCCCAGAGAAAGAACACTGTGGGAGAACAAAGGTACAGAGAGAACTTGGTTTTGCAATTCCTGCCCCCGAGTGGTGACACTGGATTTGGAGGTGTGGGAGGGAGCTCAACTCAGATCTGAGCTAAAGGTGCAAGTTGCAGTGTATGACCTGACCTGAGCAGGGATTGGGTATTTGGGGATATTGAGCCACCCATTTTATGAACTTCTCTGGTGATTTGTGAAAAGAATCACAGTGGATCTAATCTGTCCTCTTTGTGAATGGTTTTCTTGGCCAGGAAACACCCGAAGCGCTTCCTCTCCAGTGCTGCTCCAGAGCATGCAGAAGAAAGTGGAGCTTCTCAGCTTGTCTATCAAGCCAAAAAAGTTAAAACCACTGAGGTATTTTACTTATAGAACATGGTCCTGACCTCTTTTGTATCATCATTTTGAATTTTTATGAGTCTTTCTCTGTTTTTCTCCAAGCAAGCCAATGAATGACTGAATGACCGGGGAGAAAAAAAAAAGTATTGGGGGTTTCCTCTCAGAAAGATTTTATTTAGACAAAGCCAGTGCCACCTTTAATGCTTCTATGCTGCATTTATAACCAAGGTCTCTCCTTTCTTACAGTGCAAGAAAGGCTTTGTAGCAGTGCCTGATGGACATGATGGAGATGCTGGTTCTGGAGGCAGTGTGGTTCCTGCTGTCTGTGAGACTGTAGTGCCTGAGGAGAATACACAGCCCCCAACTGCTTGTACCAAACCATCCAAGTGGGGAAAATTTCTCTCAGTATCTGACAGCTCTAGTGAAAATGCTGCTGCAGTTCCCATGGCACTGCAGGACAGTGGAGGTTTGGGGCTGGACAGGACAGCTGCTGGTGGAGCCTGGAGGTGCTCAGAATGGGTTGGAAGAACTCTGCCTCAGGCTGCAGGGTTTGAGTTTAAAAAGTGTGTTGCTAGCACTGAGGATCTGGCCTCATCCCTGGCCAGCAGCAGGCGGCCAGTTGAGGATGTGCTCAGAGAACCTCCCAGCCAGGTGCTGAGGGTGGGATCTGCTGCAGACACCACTGCAGGAAGGTGCTGCTTGGATACCATGGGGAGGGCAAACACCCTTGTTAACTCTTCCCCTAGACCAAAGCTGAGCAACACTTCTCGTGAGCAACTCTTCTGCACAGGTGAGGAGTTTGATGATGATCTCTGAAGTTCAGGCACCTTTGGTACCTCTTTCTTGGCTGTAATGCATTTGAGATGATGTTTACTGATACACTTTTGAACTAAAGGTTGTTTCACTCAAAGCCATAGAGAACTGCACTATTAAAGTTGTTTACTTGCTTGAGGGTTGTTTGGGGGGGAAGGGAAAGAGGGAGAAGAGACTGTTGCTCTCAGGTTACAGGGTTGTCCAACAACCTCAGCAGCTAGAAATAGGAATGGAATTAGGTCAGCTTGGGGAGAGAAAGCTCCCAGGCTTTAAGGATTCCTGGCCTGTACAATTAAATTCTGTGATTGACTCCTCCTTACAAACTACAGCTCTTTCTCCCCAAAATACATCTTTGTTGAAATCTGCCATAGCAACCCTTTCTTCCAGAGCTGTAAGCAAGCTCCAGAGCCAGCAAAGCATTGGATTTCTCTTCCTAAGTGTAGTCCTAGGTGTACACCAAAGTATGAGCAGGAAGGCACTCCATGTTTTCAACCTCATCCATAAATAATGTAGCTGTGATACTGAAATGTTCCACAGACACATGACATGCAGTAGTAATTTATTTTTCCTCCATTCTACAAGCACTTAAGAACATGACAGAAACCCAGGGTAGGAAGAATACGATGAACCACAATAGCTCATGGTGCATTATCTGCTTTCAGCTAGAAAAGTGCTTTATGTTACTACTACAAGTGAGGTGGCTGCTTAGAATACTGGATGGCATCTAGTGCTGCCCCAATGTCGCAGTTCTTGGTCTGCAGGAGCCGAGTGAGCCATCCACCCTCATCAGAGAAGCCCATGGAGAGCATCTGGGACAGGGACTCGATGAGGCGAGGGTCAGCTTCTGTGGAAAGAAGAATGGAGTTCAGCTATTTCATGTAATTGGAAAACCAGACAAGGCTTTAATAGCACTTTGAGAGGAGACATGCTCTTCTTTGTCTCCCAGGAGTGCAGATGTTTGAGATAAACAATATATAATCAGAGCTAAGGAAAGTGCTTAGTCAGGCTCAGCTGGCCTTGCTGTGGGACTCGGTGCTGCTGATGGCAGTTGAGGGACCTTGGATACTGTTACTGGCTCCCAGCAGCAAAGCCACGGGATGTACTGGTCCACATCCTGCATGAAAAGGCTCTCTGAGCAGTACCCAGCAAGGACATGGCTGAGGACAGCACCTACTCTGTGTTGCTCAAATGGCATATTAGCCCAAGGTCAGACACGTGGTTAAGACTTAGCAGCCCACATTCACCTGATCATCTCTAACAGGGTGCAAGAGCTGCCAAACCTGGCCAGGTCAGGGACAGGTTTAGCTCTACCTTACACAACTTTGGTTTTTACCACCTCTAAAATCAGTCTGTTTGTCAGGCCAAGCTGGCAGTTCCCAAGCCAAAGTTACTCTTAGCTATGGGACCTGCTCACACTCTCCTACCTGGGGGCAGGTGTGGGTAGAGAGCAGCTTCTCTCAGTCCTGTAGGTCCTGGCTGGGGAGGATCCCGAGGCACATCCAGGGAGCTGGGACCGTCTGTGTCTGGCATTTGCAGAGACTGCAGTTCACCTGTGGAAGGATCCACTTCTTTGGACGATAAGTGGGTCCAGTCCTCCTCACCCCCTGATGAACTGCTAGACTCACTGTTTTCCTAAAATGGAAAAAAAAAAGGGTCCAGGTGCTGTAGTGCTTTCCAGGCAGTAAGCACACTCCTACTATTTGCCTTGAATGTAAAGAATTACATCCACAAGAAGTCCTACCACCTTTGCTGTAAATCTGTAAAGGTGCTGTATATCACTTTATCTGCTCTCATCTTAATATTCACTCCCACAGTGCATGCCAAGTGATTGTATTCAATTACTGTCACAGTTCCTGTACCTGGGAGTGGAAGATGCCATCTTCCATTGGTGTGGGCACAGGATCGACCACCATGTCTTGCATCTGTCCTGCAATGATGTTTACTTGTGCAGCAGACTCTGCGTTACTCCAGTCTGCTTTGGGCTGAGCATTCTGGGTTGGAGCACTGCTGGGTGCCTCAGCATTGGTGTTCTCTTGGTTGGCAGAAGTGGGAGTCACTTTGCTTCTCTGTCCTCCATGTTCCACATCGATATCAACTTCAATACCTAGAAAAGCATTTGAGGTGGACAAAGTCTTAAGAGGTTTTTCCAAAGCACAGTCCTAAATGGATCAATCGTGCTCTACACCCTTAAGGTTTCTGCCATCCTACAGTCTGCCATGTAACATGCAGGAATTAAAATGCAAAGCCTTCTTTAATAATATGTCCACATAAACCAGGCAAAACCCAGAGTCACCACTGATTGAAGTTAGTGTTACAGTGCTGACACATAAAATGAGGACAGATTTCATTTCTCTCAAAGAAAAGGTACTGAGTGGCTGTTCTAAGCCTAAGCATTATTAGTATCCAAGTCTAAATTAAGCCTTTGAGGCTTAGGATACAGGAGGTAGTGCCAAGACCAGTCACAACTGACTGCTGCTGCTGTTAAACAGACCTGTAAGCCAGTCTCAGGGACTGGTAACAAACTGTAGGTCACTTACCCAGGGGACTCAGAAAAGCTGCAACACTCTCCCCAACATTCTTTAGGAAGGTGACATTGGGGTCCTGAGGCTGGCTGTTAGTAGAAGCTTCTAGAAAAACAATTTCTGTTAGCACACACAGGCTCGGAGGGAAAGGGCACCTGCAGAGGGTGTGTCCCCACAGGAGCTTAGTGCTCACTCCTGTCACTCACATACATTACAGAACAAAGCACTACAGAGAAAAACTAACTGAGCTACCTCTGGAACAGAAAGCCAGCATTAGCATTGTTATGGCTCATTACCCATGCTGAAAGGCAGATCTGGAGTAGAATGGTGACATGCTTGACCTAACAGCTCAGCTTGGTTGGGTTCCAGATACTTTATCTGCATCCCCATTGACTGCAAGGACCCAAGCACACCTTAAAGTAATGACACTTAGTGCTGAAAGGTGCCAACTGTTTAAAGCAAATTAGATTCGCTCCTTTGTTTGTTTTCCCACCCAGACTCTACCCTGTGCTGCAGAACCTCAGCTGGTCTGAGGCTCCACCACCACCCTGTCTACCAGGACATCTCCTCTCACCTTCTGCAGCAGGTGCACTGGGGGCTGCAGTGGTGGCCTCAGCTTGCTCTGAGTTCTGGCAGGGAGCTGCAGGCCCAGGATACCCCCAGCAGTGCATCCATGCAAAGGGTGGGACACCATGGCGCATTTTGCGGAGCCAGCGTCCTCGGGGAAGCCACTGTAAAGGGTGACATTCATGTGACACTGGGTTCTGAGCAACTGAAACTCCTCACTTGAGTTTGAGGACTCTCCCACTCGTCAGTTCCCTGACACAGATTTTGCTCACCTCAAATGGATTGAGCAGTGGGCTTTGGAACATCACCATGTTGTGCTCCTTGTGGATGCCCTTCCCCTCACAGGTGCTGCACAGGTCATAGTCTGGACAGACACTGCACTTGAACCTGGTCCCCACCACAGGTCCCTCGCAGGCGTCACAGATGACGTTGGGGTGCACCATGCTGCGGGGAGGCTCCTGGCTGCACTGCGAGCGGTGCTCCCGCTTGCACTCCCTTTTCTCTGCAAAGGAAAGGAAACTTCACATCAACATCAGGTTACTATTTGCAGCCTGGAAGTCAGGCAGAGGAGGAAGCACCAACAGCCCATCAGAGCAGTGTTGACTTACTAGGTCAGTTTATTTTTACACCGGCTGTCAAACCTAAGCTGGGCTCATGTAAGAGACCTTAAACCACGTGCAAAGAGGTTTTGCAAAGATACCTTCTACTGAAACCAAGCATACCTTATCCTAAATATCTCTTGGCATGCTTAACTGAGATTAGCACTGCACCACCTCATCTGGCTTCTCATCCTACCTTCCCAAGTACTGCAAGAACAAAATGTTTCTGGAGAAGGAGTTAGGAATGCAGATGCCAGGAAGCACAACATGAGAACGGGGACAACAGGTGTGGCTCATTAGATGGACTGCAGATAAAGCTTTGAGGGCTTCTACCTGAACACAACCGACTAGGGAGCAGCTATCCCCTGGGAAAGGGGAATTAAGGCTAACATGTTGTGCATATTTAGGATATCAGTGCTAGTTGAGCGTATCCAGGGAACGAGGATGACAACAAAGCCTCACAGTGGGCCAGCTGATAGGGCTAGGAGGAAACCAGTGGTTTGTTTATCCCACCTCAAATTCGTGTTCTGTCATATTACACTGCCCTTTATTTAACCTCCCCCGCAGAGGCCGCAGTCTCCACCAGGCCCCCGAGGCCACGGGAGGGGCCAGGGCTGGCTTCTCCCTTCGGGCAGCTTCGGGAGCGCTGCCAGGCAGCGCTCAGCCCGACCCGCCGCGCCTGCGGAGCTGCGCGCCCGTACCTTTGATATAAACACGGAACACGCCATCCCGCGCGTAGGGCATCGCCAGCTCCAGCTCCTCGTCGGTGGAAAAAGCGACCAGATCCCCGTCCTCATCTGAAAGGGCGAAGCGCAGGATGAGGGGCCCGGCCGGGTGTCACGAGGGGAACGGGGTACCCAGAGCCCCGAGACCTGCCACCCCCGGGCCGGCCCCAGCCCCGCTCACCCTTGTAGTGCATGCGGAAGGCGGGCGGCGGCCCGGCCCGCAGCAGCCCCTGGAACAGCTCGGCGACGCGCTCGTAGATGGCCCGGTAGCGGGCGGGCGGCGGCAGGGTGAAGCGGCGGATCTCGCGGACCGTCCCCTCCTTGCCCAGCAGGTAGGCTTTGACCGTCAGCGCCGCCATGGCTGTGGCGCAGCAGGAATTGCGGCCGGGAGCCGGGACACGCACAGACACACAGAAGGCGGAGAGAGCGGCGGCAGCGGCGGGGCGGCCGCGCTTTTATAGCCGTGGCGCAGACCACGCCCCTAGTATTACGTCACCTGCGCTCCGGCCCAGGCTCCGCCCCCGCCCCCGCTCCCGGTCCCGCTCCCGGTCCCGGTCCGTGCCCGTCCAGCGCCAACGGGAACGGTGTCCTGCAGCCGGGAGAACTGTGCAAGTGCCCGTGTCTGCTCCCTGCCCTGCTCCGCCCCGGGGCAGTGCGGCAGCGTTTGGCGGAGCGGGGTTGTTGTGGTCTCCAAATCACCAGCGGGGCGGCGGGGAGCGAGTGCGACACAGCGACCTCCTGGGTGGCCTCCGAGACCCTGCGGCGGGGAAACACCACCCCACGGGGCAGCGCTGGCCCTTCACTGCTCGGCAGCGGCCACCAGGATCCACCGGGCCAGGTGCCACCATCCCGGTGCTGCCTGTCCCTGCCTCATGGCCAGCAGGGCCAGCTCCCTTGGCCATCCCGGTGCTGCCTGTCCCTGCCTCATGGCCAGCAGGGCCAGCTCCCTTGGCCATCCCGGTGCTGCCTGTCCCTGCCATCCCTTGGCCGGGGAGCAGAGGTGGGAGCCACGCGCCAGCCCCGCTCGTGCAGCACTCACCGGAGGGGTTTGCATGCCGAGCATGACAGGAATAAATAACTCTTCCCTGAACCCCGTGTTTCGGAAGGGGGGGCACTAAAAATAAGGTCACTGGTGTAAACACAGCTGACATTAAGGAGGATGTGCTGTGGCCTTTCCAAGCTGGTTGGCAGCAGTATTTTTTTGCAGATCAGATACAGTTGACAGGCATCTTAATCCAGCCACGGGAGGGTTCAGCTGGCAGAACACACCGTCTGTGCTGTCCAAGCATAATTAAATAATGATGGATCAATGATTATTAGGTTCCTTGTTGGTGTTAATATCTTCTCACCCAAGGGCCTGACCACTCTGACTCTTGGTGCTATATTGCTTGGTTTAAGATATTAAGAACTTAGGAGAAACTATGTCATGATTTATCATCTTCTGTAATCAAGAGAAACATAAATTTTAATTTCAACCATCAGAAGGTAGTTCATTTCTTGACCTAAAGTATATATGTTAAAGCACTTGGCCTTTCATGTAGACACATTTTTGGCATATGCGTGGCAATGTTGAAATTGCAACCCTTTCCTGGAAAATAGTATTTACAGTGGAAAAGTTTGCCCCATTTAAGTTAAAATGCTTTCTAGAAAATTCAGTTTCTAGGTATGACATGGCTAATGTTTCCACTGTAAAGCAGTGGGTTAAAGTTTAAACACCAGCAGACTTAGGTGGAAGCATGGAGGATGCTGTGTGGGAAATGATTCAGCGGCTTTTACAGCAGGAAATATTGAAAGGTTGGGGCAGGCAGCAAATCTGTATGGCGTTCACCTTCCCTTTTGCCTGTTTATTGTGTGTATCCTTATGTCTGAAAATGTCAGTGAAAGCTGATGACTTGACTTTGTTGGATTATGTTTTTTCTCCATAAAATCTATTGTGGCACCAGGAGAAGCAGGAGATGGAGTACAGGACACTCTGCCAGTGTTGGATGTGCCTCAGCAAGCAGCACCTCCAGCATGCCCATCTCATGTCCTGTTTTTGGGGACCCCGAGGGTCACTTTTGTCCCATCTATAAAGCCACAGAGTGTATTTTGAGACCCAGCTCCAGCACATTCATTCCTTAGGTTCCAGGCTGTCCCAGACAGCTCCAATTCCTATTCCCTTCTCCATCCCTGCCTGTGTTTGAGGGGAGTTTGAGGCATGGGTGGTTGTCCTCAAGTTGCTGTGTCTTTTTACATCAGTTCTGTCTCCAGGCTAATTGATTGTTACATTTATCAATCAATGCACTAGAGTAAAATCAGAAATCTGCGTTTTCCTCTGTGTCCACTTGAGTCCATTTCTCCTGGTGGGACATGCTGAGTCACGCTCAGCCTTCTGGGTGTGACATCATGCACTTTTACAAAACATAAGGCAAACAGGCTTTCACCGGCCCGTTGTTGGCTTACCTCACCGATCACGGGACGGGGGTGACTCAGCCTCCTCCTCCTCCTCCTCGAGGTCGGGGATTTCCTCCCAGCAAGCCCTTCTCAGCTCAGACCATTACCTCCAGCCCCTGCCCGGTCCTCAGCCCCCTGGAGAAGCCGTGTGAGGAGCTGTGCTCTGGTCCCACATCCACTTGAGAAGTTTCTCATTCTGTTTGTAAGTGGATCTGGATTTCGGCATTCTCAGCATGAAGTAGTGGCTATGTGGATATTTTCTTATGATTCCTTAGGAATGCCATAGCATCACAGCAACCCCTTCCCCAAAAAGTGCCTTGTTGGCCCGGGGTGCTGAGCAGCCAGCTCCACAGATGGATGTAGCAAAGGAACAGTAAAGGGAACAGGGAAAAAAAGCTGTTGGAGTTTAAAAATTCAAGTTAGAGAGGAAAGGCTTAAAAAGGAGCAATTAGCATCCCTTCAGTGCTCTGCTTTCTCTCTACACCCACTCCTGCTGGGAAATGTTTAAAAATATTTGGTGAGGTTTTTGTTCTGAGGGCACAATCACCAGAAATATGCCTTCTGTCCAAACTTCTTATGTTTGCAGTAAAGCCCTGGGGGGAAGAAGGTGGGCTGGAGGAGGGGAAATGTCCAATCTTTCCTTGCTTGCAAGCCACAGCAGAGGCTGATGAGGAAATTTTCCAGAGGAAATTTTCCCCCAGATCATTGCTCCAGCCTGAGGCTCCCATCACTGTCCCAGCAGTCCTGGTGAGGAGGGGAGGGTTTGACTCCTGTGTCCCCCGGCTCTGCAGGATGTGTGTGGTGATGGAGGGACCATGCTCAGCTCTCCAGGCTGCACCAAGCTCCCCATCCACACACAGCAATCCCTCACGCTCCTTCCAGAGGCTTCTGGAGAGCTGCAGGATCCTCCAGACACATCGGGTTGGACACGGGTGACTCAGCCCGGTCCCATGACCTCTGCTTTCCTCCTCCAGCCCAGTGAAAACCCTGCTCATGCCTCGGAAGCAGAACCCTCCTTCCTCATTGGCACAGGCAGAGCACAAAGCCGAGCAGGGAGTTTTTTGCTGTCTCATTTCTGATGCTGAGCTTTCCTGAAGTTTGGCTGTGCCACATCAGGTGTTTACACAGGCTCAGCAGCTCCTCATTGCTGGAACTGTTCAAGGCAGAAAACTCTGGCACAGTTTTTTTTCACTGGGACACAGGAGCAAATAGGAAGAACAGGTAGAGAGCAGGCACAAGGTACAAGCACACTAGGAGTGTCATGCAGCTCCATAAGGATTTTGTGTTCCTGGAGGTGAAAAAGCATTTTTTGCAACCAATGAAATTTCTTGGAGCTAGTGTTGCTTTGAGAATCTGACTTGTAGCTTTTGCCCTGAATTAAATTAAATTAATGTCAACACTTTGAAGGTAAAGCACCTTGTTGTCATTTTCCTCTCTCATGGCTAAGGAGATTTGGAAACATTTATACAGCAGTGAAACAAGCCATGGTGATGTTTGAACACAGCAGCCTACAAAACACAGAGAATGAAATTATTTTGTTTCTTGCATAAAGCAGCCTGGGGAGGATCAAGCCTAAAGATGGGTCAAACTCTTTAGAGCACTAGATAAAATCAGCTATCAATCTGGATTACATTTTATACCTAGACCTAATAAATGTTTTCTCTTTCTAACTTTTGTAATGGCCTCAGGATCTGTGGATTGCTATGGGAGTGTTTCTTATGAAGGCCCCTCATTTCTGCAGCATGCTCAGCATTGCCAACATCATCTGTACAAAGATTAAAAAAACCCACCCTTTTCTCTGTATTTGCCATTTGCCAGGGGTTTGGTTCTCTGCAATTCACATTTTAATCTTTGCTCTGCAAAAGGACCAAAGCTCAAAAACTTGCTCAAAATTTGCTCAAAACTTGCTCAAAATTTTAAAAACAGAATAAAAGAGAAAACTGGGAAAAAAAGAATGGACATCAAGAATAAAAGAGACCTTTGCAGGTCTGAGAAAAAAATAGCAGGTGCTACAATTTGGCTGAGTCCCTCATTTTTTCCAAGAGCACCCAAGGTTTTTATCATGAGAGGGTGATATAAAGCTCATTAATTTCTTCAGACTTTTATGAAGACAAAGTATAACAGCAGAAATTAGATTCAACTTTATCCTTGGGAAAGAGTCTAATTAATTGTCTTGGAGAAATTATTAATGTTCCTCCCCTCTCTTCTGCTGCTGACGCACCAGATAACCCGAGTGGTGGGAGCATTTTGCACCTCTGAAAACAAACAGCCAACATTTCATGGAGTACAATGTTTCCCCACCAGCAGCTCTTGCTTGTCTGCCACCTTTAGGGAGGGCTGCCGTGAATTCCTGCGGACTCGCTGCTGGCTCGCGTTCTGGTGGGGACAACGCTTTGTGAAATCCAGATCAGGATGCGCAGGTCCGGGTACCGCCCCGAGGGGTTTTTTCAGCGTTCCGGAGAGTTCTGCTCCGGGCATTTCCCTGCTCAGGGCAGTCCCTGCTCGGGGGTGTGCTCTGTGCTGGGCCCTGTGGCTCCTCCTGGCAGAGGAGGGAGGAGGCAGAAACTTTTGTTGCCGTCCAAAGGGCTCCCTCTGCCGATTTCCTGCCCGGATTTTCTAACCACCGGCAGAGGCCATTTCAAGATCTGAAAAACGTGCTTTATTTCATGAACTGCGGGATATTCTAAGGATGCAGTTAGGCAAGACTGCAGAAATGGGCGAGCTGTGCTTTTCCTCATAAACGAGGCACCCAGAGCGCCTCGAGGCAGCCCCTGCGCCTTGCTGAGCGCTGGGCTCCCTTCATCACCTTCCCAGGAGGAAACACAGTGGGTGCCTGTTTGGCAGATCTTCCTTTCAGGAGAATTCCCGTGTGTGCTGGAGTGCTGCTGGGCGGGGATGTGCCCGCGGAGGGCAGCTGGCTCCCGGCTCCTCCCCGCCTGGGATGGCATCCGAGCCCTGCCAGCGCCTGCCCCGCCTCTGGCACGGCGCACGCCTCGCTGTGCACCGCACCCGGCTGGCCCAGACACTGCAGGCAGCAGGCTTCGATCGCTGGAAGCCAGTCCTGCGGCGTTTACATCTCTGAGAAATATTTACTTGCTAAAAGGGCTCTGGGGAATGGGAGATGACAGCTTTCGCTGGTTCAGGAGTTATGTACCCGTGTACAGCGCACCTGAGCTGCCTGACCTCGTGCCCACTCACAGAAACAAGTTCAGATGGTGAAAGCAAATAAATGCCTGTGGAGCCTGACCTCACAGTACGGTCTGTAATGGAATAAGCTGAACCCATTAACAGAAGAAAACAGAAGCAACATAATTTTGTAATCTGATTTCTTCTGTCCTTCACCCAGGCAAGCAGCTTGAGGTCATAACCCCTGGATGCCAGGTGCTTTGGAAGAGGGACAGCGTCCTTCCAGGCAGCAGCTTCCGCTTGTGATGTTCTTTGGCATTGATTTTCTCTCAATAAACATTGGATGCTGTTTCCTTAACCAAGATGAAACGCTTTGGGAATGGCAGCGAGGATGCGCTGCACGGCTCCTCATCCTGCAGCCCCAGCTGTGCACACGCCGTGGGGACATCCCTGTGCCCGGGGGCTGAGCACACACCTCCCTCCAGGGCACCCACCCGTGACACCGCGGGGCCACGCCATTCCCGGGGCTCCACCTGCAGGGATTGCAAAACCCTGGCACGGCCACAGTGCTGCACACCCCCACACTGCAGACAGACGGACCTGGGTGCGTGCTCACACACACAGACAGACATATGGACACAGAGCGACACATATGGGCACACACACACGTACAGACCCACGCAGGCACCCACAGGTTCATCTGTAGCTCTGTAGGCACATACGGATGGGCATGAGGAGGCAGGTGTGCGTCGACAGGAGTAAGCCAAGGTTACAGGTGTGTGCATTGATACATGGAACCCGTGAGCTTGCACTCTTGCACACACGTACACGGAGGGACATGGACAGACACACACACACACATAAGGGCACACACACACATACACACACAGACACACAATCTCAGACACAATCTCACACCGTCACATGCTCACAGACACAGATACACACACACAGACATGTACAGACAGAGATGTGCAGACACACACAGACACATGCACTTACACTCACACACACACATACTCATACACACCCATACTCTCACATACTCATGCACACCCATATTCTCAGATACTCATAGACACACACACATTCTCACTCACACTCACAGACACTCATACTCTCACGTTCTCACACACTCACACACTCTCACACATTCATACACACACAGTCACACACACTCATACACACACATTCTCACACGCTCACATACTCCCACACAGACACACACATTCTCAGACACTCACATACTCACACACACTCATACTCTCACACACACACTCACTCTCACACTCACACTCTCACACTCATACACAGACTCACTCACACACTCATACTCTCACTCACACACACATTCTCACTCACACTCACACACTCATACTCTCACATATTTATACACACACATTCTCACACACACTCACACACTCATACACACACACATTCTCACACACTCACTCTCACACAGACACACATTCTCAGACACTCACATACACACACTCACTCTCACAGACTCACACTCACTCTCAAAGACTCACATTCACACACACTCACACACACACTCACACACACGTTCACACTCACACTCACACTCACACTCACACACAAACACACACACTCACACACAGACACACTCACACTCACACACTCACACACACGTTCACACTCACACTCACACTCACTCTCACACTCTCACACTCACACTCACACTCACACTCACACTCACACTCACTCATCCCGCCCCTCTGCACTCCCTCATTCCCCCGCACGAGGGCGCCCTTCACCCGCTGCCGCCCCGCCCCTGGGCCCCTCCCTTTCGCCGCGCCCGGGACATGCGGCCGCCCCCGCCGGCGAGGAGGCGATGAGGCTCCGCAGCGGCACGGCGCTCACGCTGCTGCTCGGCTGCCTGTGCGCGCTGCTCTCGCTCTCCTGGTACGGCGCCTTCGGCGGGCACAAAGGTAAGGGGGGCTCGGCCGCCTCCGCGGGGACCCGGCCGCCGCCCCGCCGCCGGGGAGGGCGTGCGGGGACTCGGCGAGCCGGGCCCGGCTGCACCCCGGGGGTGCGTTGGGATGCAGAGCCGGTGAGCATCCTGCGGGATCCCTAAGGGCAGGATCCGGCTGGAGCCCCACGGTGCGGACTCGGCGGGGCTCTGTGCGCCCCTGGCCCCGCGGTACCCCCTGGTCCCCACGGGACCGCGACCTGTGGAACCCTGGAGCGACTGCCCGTGCCCGGCTGGGCGGGAGGTACCCAGCCGGCGTGCTGTGCCAGGGGTGCCCACGGAGGGTCGGGGGGCTCTGGGTGATGGGGCGGGCTGTTGTCCAGGTCGGGGTGGCTTGGCTTTGCTTTGGTGATGTGCTTCTTTGCATCCCCATGTTTATGGCCAAAACCTTCATGGGCGGTGGAGCCAGGTGGGTTAAATCTGCGTGGTAGTGCCAGCAACTGGGGGAAGCTCTCAGATGCTGGGGGTTCTTTGGGCAAACTGGTGAGGGGAGATCTGAGCATCTCTGCCTTCTCTAAATGTGTCTCTTGTGGCTCCAAGCTGAGTCCGGTAACTTCAGCGCGTGTGGGACAGGTGTGACAGCTGTGGCTTCAGCACACAAATATTGGTGCTGGCTTTGCACCGAGTAGGCAGCTGCAGAGCAGAGGTGCAGGGCCCCGTCCCACCGAGGCTGCAGAGGAATCCTGTGCAGGTGTTACAGAGATGCTTGCTGCTTGTTTTTCCTGACAGCACAACAGTTGCTTTTCTCCACCCAGTCTCTCACTCAAGCAGTGCACTGGACTTATTCTGACCTGGAATTGTGACAGTTGCTTCTGAATTGTGTCTCTGTACTGTGTATGAGTGTGTAACCTCCTACACCTGTGGTAATTGCTCAGCTCTTCCAGTTCCTGCACTTTTAGAGGTCATTAAAGGTGTGTGGTCCAGCCAGGCCTTGACTCTCTCCTCCCACTTGCTATAGAAGCATCTCTGCCTGCCACAGGTGAGAAGCAGCTTTTGCTGAGCAAAGCTGTGACTTGCTGGATTTGCAGTCCTGTGGCACACCATGCACCATCACAAGGTGCAGCTTGTGTGTAGTGCAAGGCCAGCATCAGGGCTGGGCAGCTCTTGGGGAAGGTTTTTGGGGCAGGATGACATGAACCCACCCAGCCCCTTCCTTGGCAGCAGTCTTGGAGTGCCTGGGATTTTGTCCTGGCAGCTGCAGGTGTGTGACAGGTGGCTCTTGGAATCCTCTGCCTCATTCATCACTGAAAGCTTCCCTGTTGTGCTGCTAAGGTGATTTGAATCCCACCAGAGCTGCCTCCTGCAGAGGTTTGTGTGGTGGGCGTTTGCAACGCAGGGGTGCTGCCTCTGTACCAGGGATTGCTTTGCTTCTGCTGGTGGTATTTTTAAGTGGCCAAAACGTTTGCAGACCCAGGTGTTGCTGTTGTGTGTTGCTTTCAGACAGAAGTACTAGACCACAGTAGTTGTGCAGGGGCACAGGAAAGCTCTGAGAACTGCCCTGTGGTTACCACTGAGCAGTGGCTTTGCTTGCAGCTTCCTCTCATGAATAGAAAGCAGCGTGCAGTGCTGTGTGGGCTCCGAGCAGCCCCTCCTGCTTCCAGAAGCAGGGTGGCCAACCCCACTAGGCAGTCTGGGCTGTGTTGTCCTTTGACACACTTTAATTTTTTAACAAGCAGCTTTTCCCTGTGGCTCATGCAAGTGCCAAAACAGCACCCCTGGGTACCAGTGTCCCTGTCCCTCTCGGCAGGTCCTTCTCTGGGATGTGCGTTTTCCTCTGGCAGCAGCAGATTGTGGCTGCACACAGCAGTGGCCACAGCAGGGCACGGCTGGCTGTGGCAGCACAGCAGCTTTCAGCTATTGTGGACATTTACCTATCAGTAAATGTTTCAGTACAGAGCTGGAGAAGACCTTGAGAGGTCATTGAGTCCATCTCCTGCCCTCCGCAGGATCGCTGATAACCAGCCCCTTCCTGACAGATGTTTGTTGTGTTTGTTCTTAAAAACCTTCGATGCGGGGACTCCTAAGCTCCCCAGACAATCTGTTTGACATTTAGCAGCCCTCATATTAGGCTTTTCTTATGATTTGTACAGAAATGTCTTTTTCTTCAGTTTAGTTTCAGGATTGCTCTCCTTTTTTTCCATCTGTTGGGAATAGGCAGAAAAGTTCCTTCTGTCCTTCTTTGCAGCCAGTAGATATTTGGAACTTGCTACCATTTCCCTTACTAATACAGACTAAACCACACTGGTTCCTTTGATCACTATTTTTTAGGTCATGTATTCTTGGTCGGCAGTTGCTTGTTACTCTCTTCTGGACCATCATCCTTAATGAGGGGTGATGCTTAACCTGGATAAAGGGCTGAAGTTGCTGCTGTATTTTTGTTTGGAACACTAAGCGTTACTTTGTAGCTTTTACTAACAATGATCCTGTTTATACATCCCACTGTGTGTGCGTTTCACTTTTGCCATAGGTGACTCATGTTTATTTTTTATCCTGTCAACCCTTCAACTGTTCCTCTCCAGATGTTGTCCTGCTTTTCATTCCTTATCTTGTGTTTGCCTGGTTAATTATTCTTACCAATTGCATTACCTCACACTTGTCCTTCTTGAACTGTATCCTTTTTTTTTTCCAGACTGCATCTTGTAAATTATCGTGATTGTTTTGAATTCTGATCTTGTCCTCCTGCATGCTTGCAGTCCCTCTCAGCTTGGTGTAGCCTTCCAGGGCAGTTAGCCTGTGTCTCTGCCATCAGCCAAGTTGTGGATGAAAACACCAATTGGTGTTGGGTCTGGGATGGGTTCCACTGGAAGCAGCTTCAGCAGAGCCCCCCAGTCTGTGCTCAAAGAGCAGTGCCCCACTCACAGGTGGTCTCCCAGCAGTGGTGGTCCTACCTTCGGGCAGCTCAGGCCAATCCCTGCATCCCTGGCTTCACTGTGGGGATATCCCTTCAGACACCATCAGATGTCTCTGAAATCTTTGTTTCTTCTCCTTCCTGCAAGTCCTAACACCCTGTCACAGAAAGAAACATGATAGATTTGACGTGATTTGTTCTTGATGAACAGAGGTTATGTCTTGCTGAAGTTCTCCTTTTCTTCTAAGCATTTTAACTGAAGTTAACCTGATTATTCTATAAATTCCTGCTTCCTTATTCCCATACCTGTATTTTTCAAAGATAGGCTTTGTGTTTGCCAGTCCTGTGATATCACTCATGCCCTGTGAGTGATGGGACAACTCCCAGTGCTCCTGAGTTGCTGATGTCGCTGAGTTCTGGGGAAGTCTGGCAAGGTGTCCGCATTGCCTCTAGTGGGGAATAATATGATATTAAAATGTAAGGCATTGCAGAGTCTGCTTGTCTTCCCACTCTGTGTTGGGAGGACAAAACAATTAATTGAAAGGAAAAAAAAACCCAGAACAAACCATCTCTAGAGCTGCTTTTCCGAGACCAGCTCAGGGCTTGTTTACCCGCTAATGGTGTTCTGCTGTGCTGTGTTTATTAGTAAAGTTTTGACCTCATGGTCTGCAAAAACAGATGCTGCCTCTTTCCAATTATAAATGGGGTTTGAAATAGTCTGCTGGAGTGGGAAGAGAAGGGCAGCCTCAAATAGCACAGGCGCTCACCCAGGCAGCAGGTGTCCAGCATCACGTCCTGTTCGGAGGTGGGCCACGTGCTGTGCGTCATGGTGGTGGGTGTCTTGGCCAAAGTCTGATATTCTCTCTTTGCTGATTTTAGATTTAAATACGGTTTCACTTCCCAAAACCGTGAGCTGCCATGCAGAAAGCTCTTTTGTAACCTGGTGTCAGGTGTTGGACGTGTAGGACTTGACTGTGGAGGATCAGGCTTTGGGAAGGCACAAGCAGGTTCAGGTGCCCAATGTGGGGACTCTAGGGGACTCAGTGAGGGATTGGTAAAACCAAGAACGTTTCATGACTTTAGGTGAGTCACAAATACAGGTAGGATGAAGGCAAACAATTTAACCTACCAATTAAATTGTTGTGGTTTTTTTTAATTTCCAGTGGTGAAAACTCTTTAGTTCTCATCCGTAATGTTTGTTCTTATCTTGACTGACTGATCAGCCATGTGCTGTTTATGCAACCCTTCTCTTTGCCCTTTGCAGCTTATGCCAGAGCCATAAATGCTGGAGGATATTTGATTTTTAATTGGACAGGAAATTTTAAATCTTGTGTTGAACCTCTTAGGAGACTCCCATTGGAAATGCTGTGTGTAGAGGCTGGCATGTTACCTCCTCGGTATGGCTGTGTAGCTCAGGGGAGGCTCTGTACCCATGCTGCCTGTGCAGGCTTCCCCTGGCAAGTTTTTTCTCTGTCAGCTTTTAATGATTTCTAGTTGCTCACTGCCAGCCAGCTCCTGGCATCCATTGTAAAACCCCAGCTGCAGCCAGCTCTGTACCTGCGGGTTTGCCTGCAAAGGGGGTTGCTGTTTGCGTGGTGGCTTCACACCCCTGAGATCAGTTGTGACTGTGGTATTTTGGATGCTGACCTTGTGGGAGCTGTTTTTCCTGGGGATGTTGTGAAGCGCTTCAGAGCAGGCGTGCAGAGCTCCTTGAAGGACTCAGCACACGCATCCTGCTGGGTGTCTTGGTGCAGGTCTGAGCACAGGGTTTCTCCCTTGGTGTGTGGGTGTGGTGAGGAGCAGGATGCTGGGTTTGGTGGCTGTGGGGCCCTGCCTGCAGCGTGGCTGTTCCTCTGGAGCAGCAGGGAGGGCTCTGTAAGGAAATATCCCTCGTGCAGCGCCGCGCACGGCGGGATGCTCTGCTCTCTGGGGGTGTCCTTTGTGGGAAGCAAACTTTGTCCTGGAGGGATGTTCCTCTGAGTGTGTTTACAAAGTCTTCTTCTATAGTGCATAAAAGCCGTGAACACTAATCTGCTCTGGAAGCAGCAGAGTCAAAGCTTGATATTGTTAAAGACGAGCCGTGTCCTGCGGCATGTGGGGTTCCCGCTGCTTTTTCATTTCTGTTGCCTGCACCAGCTTGACTTCAGGTTTTTGTAGTTTCTTTGAGGTCTTGGGCACTGCCTGCAGCGAAATGGATACGAGTGAAAGCCCTGGTTTGAGCTGGGATCACTGCACGGCAACCCTTGCAAACGTTTCCCAGGAGGAGAGATGCCAGCAGGAGACCCAGCAAGGGCTTTTGAGGGCTGAGGAGGTGCAGGCAAGGACCTGGCTAGGGGGCCATGGAGTTTGGAAATCTGTCATTAAAATGCATGGTGAATAAAAAGGTGTGCAGGAGCATTTCTGAGAGACTTTATGTGGCCTGGGTGGTGCTCAGCAGACATTGTGTGAAATTGGTGGCTGGAATGCAGCAGCATTTGCAAAATTACAGCGCCTGTGACTTGAACAAATTCATCCCAAGAGCGAGGGGCACTGTGTAATCTGTTGAAATGCATTTATTAAAATAAGTTGTTCATTGTCTGGAGTCATCTGTATATCTGTTTTCGTTTATTTGCAGTTTTTTAAAGGCCTTTAAATGGGCCTCTTGACCTGTATTGTGTGTGTGGTTGCTGTGTCCCATTGCTGCTCCCACACTAAGAGCTGTGGCTGTGTGATGGAGTTGAAGTTACAAGGGCTCCCTGCTAACCTGTGTTCTCCAGCATAGACTTGGATTCATGCCTTGCTGTGCTGTGTCCCTCCCAGTCTTGGAACAATTGACTGCCTGGTTTCATGCCTCAGTTCCCATCTGCTCTCTGGGGACAGTGGCATCTCTTGTCACAGGGGTTTGGAGGACACTGCCACGCTTCTGTGACAGCAGGGTCTGTGTCAGTGCACAGGAGAGGAGGAGTCAGAGGAGGTTAACACACCCCCAATTACATCAAGTACTTCTCTTGGTTTACTTCTGTTGGAGAACAAAACTCATTTGTGATTCCCTTTGATTCATCTAAAACAAATCATTGATTTGTACTTATATCCTGAATGTTCATTGATTATTCACTTAGTGTTTAATGTAAAACACATCTGTAGCTGGCTAATTTAAGTGAAGCTGCCAGTCATCTCCAGAAAGCCTTGAAGACACTAAGTGCTGGAGAAATTGCTTTAGCAAGGCTGCTGCAGGTAGGCTTGGATTATCCATGGTTCTCCCTCTTCACATAACCCAAACCAGTCACCAAAGGACCAATTTTTCTGTTTGTGGTATAAAGAACCCTACTGGGGTGCCTGGCTCAGCACAGGCATCCACAGCCACCAGGACTTTGAAGGAAGCCCTTGAGGCTGAGCCACCTGCCTAAAAATACTTGGAGATGATGCTTAATGTTCTGGGTGAAGGTTTTCCATGTCATTATTGCGCCGATTCTAATGTTCAAGTTTTCTTTTTCATGAGACAGAGATCAAGAGGTTGGGAGATTGGGTGGCTGAAGAGAGCTGCTGTGGTGGCAGAACTCACTGGGCAAATTAAAGGATTGTGGAAAGTATTAAAATAATCAAAGAGCTTCAGCGGAGGCGGGCAGGTTAGCATTGTTAGGAGGAGAGGCTTTTCAGGGAGGGCTGATCAAGTATCTGCTTAGCAGCTTCCTGATACAGGCAGAGGATTGTTGTCTTTGATGGAGGGGAAAAAAATTTCTGCCTTTTCCATTTGAATTGCAGCATAGGGGGCTTTTTATTCAGCAGTGCCCTTCTTGGGTTTATTTTCGAGCTTATGTCAGGCTTCCCTTTCAAAGCAGGAAAGTCTGGGAGTGGCAGATTCCTGTATTAAATAATCTCTTTCTGCATTAATTGTGTCACTGGCCAATTCTCCTTCTGTTTTTGTCCCGGTGTCAAGTCACATTTGAGTCTCCAGGATCAGTGCATTAGCATGGACGCATCTCTGATGCACAGAGACAGCTCTGTAACTCTGCCTTCTCTCCTGCCTGCCCCTGCCTTGCCAGTGTTTAAATATTCTATCCTTCCTGTGTTACATACAGGATAAATGCTTACCTAAAGGTTAATCTGTATTTTGAAGTGACTAGACATGCACATGAAAATGTCTTTGATGCGAGATATTTTAATTTCTGCTTATATTAAAGTGGACAGCAGTGGTGTTAAAATGTAAATCATTAGGCTTTAAAGAAGCTTTTGGGCAAAAATTAATCTCCACCTGTCTTTTATGTTCATGACGAGTTTTGTTGTGTTGCAGTGTCTATTTACTTGTGGCTATAATCATCACTCTGGTGGTTTGGGAGTTGTTGGTCGTGGGATGGATACTGAACTGTGGAAAGAGCAAGGTGTTGGCTTATGTCAGTGCTGCTGTCTGGTCCATACCTGTTCATCAATGAGTTTTTAATGATCACATTTTCAAGTCTGCCTTAGATTTTTCTTCTCTCCCTGTGATGCCAAGAGCTTTCTGGAAGGTTCAACCTGGACACCCTTTTTTGTCACTCACTGCTTGTACTTACGTGGCAGTAAATCCTCTGTGTATTGTCAGTGTTCTGAGGAATGTCACGGCTTAGGGAGGAGGCCTGTGCTACCAAAAGGCTGTGCAATCTTTAGAAGCTCTTGTAAATAATCAAAGAAACACTTCTAGTCCTGAGAAATTAGCTCCTTGAAGATCTCTGTATATATATTTTGTATAGTGGAAACGTGTAGTGGTTTAGTTAAAGTGTAGTAGTGCCAGTACCAAGAACTTCATGCAGAAGGTGGAGAAGATTTCTGAGGGAGAATTAAATGTCTTTATTCCTCCCCGAAAGACAGTCAGGGGAGCAGAACTGCTGTGCAGTGTCCCCAAGGTGTGTCCCCACGTGAAAAACAAGAGCAGTGTTTGTCTGTGTGCTTTGCTGGCTGAATGAATGGATCTGCTGAGCTGATCCAGCTACGGCTGAGCTCTCTCAGACTCAACCACAGACAAGTACCTGTCAGATGAATTATTCAGTTAATGCTAGCAGAAGTGTTGGGGTGGTCTCCCCTCCCTCTGCTCTGTGCCCAGACTGTGATCTTTTACTTTTATTTGATCTCACCTTTCATGTTTTAACTATTCCTTTTTCGTGCCATCTCTCATTGAGCTCTCTGGAGCTGGCTTTGATATCTTTTCTCTTTGTCTTCTATTTCCCTCAGTTTCATCCCTTTCTTCTTCCTTTGATATTGTAGAAAATGACCAGGATGGAGATCTTCCCTTGTCTTCCCTCTCTTAATCTTGACCAGTTCAAGTTACCCACTTTTTGAAGAACTTTACCAGGCACTTGCCTAATAGCGTGGCTCCCTTAACACCAAGCAGTGATTTTGGGTAGGAGCTGGTTTAGGCTGCCTGGGAAGAAGATGCTGCTGGTCCTTGTACCGAGCTTCAGGGGTTGTTCTGAGTCCATCTGGGTCCCTGGAGTGGTGGTGAGGCCAGGCACAGCCCCAGGACTAACCACCCTGGCCCCAGAGTGAGGATGTGCCGTGGGGACGTTTCCACAGGTGTCACGTGTGGGGCGGCTGGTGCTGATGGGCAGCAGGAGCTCATCCTGAACTTCACATACAGAGCTTCAGCTAAACTGAAGGAAAAGCAAAAATTGTGTTCAAAAGGAGATTAATTTGCTAACTTTGAGGAGCGAGGAGTATTTAGGAGAAAAAAAAAACTGGAAATGCAAATTCTGGCTGAGCACAAGCTTTGTCATTTGATGGCTGAAATTCTCCACTTCGTTGTGCCAGTGAATCCACATGAAACATGTATTTTCCCCAAGCTAAAGAGCTGACCTGGGTGGGGGAGGTAAGTATCAGAGTGGTGGATGAGCATAATTAGGACTTGGATTGTGGGTTGGCTCTGTATAGATCAGTTTGTGTTTCGTTAATGTCTGGTTCCACCCTGTCTGTCTGTTTTATTGGATTAATTTATTAGTTTCTGAAAGTGTCTCTCCAGTTAGCTAAAATATCTATTTACTGTAAGTATTTGGTTACCATGAAAAAGTGTATTTGGCATGTGTTTGGCAAATATTAAGTACTTTCTTCTGTTTCTTTTGCAATTTAATCTTCTATTTATCTTGGGTATTGATTGCTGAAGGCCTTGGTAATTATTTGCTGATCTTGAAAACAATGATTTTAGAGGCTCGAATTACTTTTGTAATATTAATCATTACCTTCGTGTGTTTGCCTTAAAGGATGGGGTCCCTCTGACAGCTCCAGGGTGGACACTTACTGTCTGAAACGATGCTGCTATCTTAAAATAACAAAATCATTACTGGCGTTTTGTTCCCAAAACTAAGCAAATACTTGCAGAGATGCAAACCTGGCAGTTGCAGTCTGCTTGTGAATTCACTGTTCCTCTTGATGTGAGGAGTGGCCAGATTCTGAAGTCAAATAAAAATATGATTGTATTCAGTTTCCAAAATAATTTGATGGTGCGTTGGTGCAGGGCTGGTGGGGCGAGGGGCAGCCCCACTCTGGTGGCAGTGGAGCTCTGCTGGGAGGGAGAGAAGCCACACTCCAAAGGGTCTCACACTTGCAAGTGAATGTGGTGCCATGCAGAGGCACATCTTGCTTTGGGGGAAGGTGAGAAATTGAAAAGTCTCTGCTGGGAGCTGAGTAATTGGCACCTGCTATTATTGTGTCCCTCCTCCCCCTTTTAATAACTTGTTTATAGAGATACCTCTCCTACAGATCTCATTACACAGCCATAAAGCACGATTCTTTAAAAAAATACATGCATTCCTATTCATGTTGGGTCTGAATAACTACCCCCTTCACGTTCCTTAAGGAGAAGGGATGGTTTTTGTGGTACCCAGGCATCTTTCCTCACTGCTGTCAGAGTCACAGCTGCCCATGAGGAGACGAGCTGTGTCCTTGCCACACCTGGATGGAGACGTAATTCTTCCATTAATACAAAGCCTGGCAGGCAGTTAGAGTGGCTGGGAGGGGGATTTTGTCTTCTTGTTATTTTAGGCCTTGAAGCAAGGGCTTGTGTTGGGTGTTTGAGTGACATTGGCCTGATCTCCAGCAGAGCTTGCACAGTGCCATAGATTGCTAGAGAGCACGAGAGGTGACGTTTGGCATGTGCCCCAGGATCTCCTGTGTCCTGAATCCTGCTTCCTGCTGGTGCATCAAGTGATACTTTAATTGGTTTTAACAGTTTCATCCCTGTTCTTTTATGAGTGGATCGTGGTGCAAAAGGAAGCTGGGAGCGTTTTTGGATCCTGTCCTGGGTAATTTGATGAGTAAGTCTCGCTGAGCTTCATCTCTCTGCAGGTGCAGTGATGCATCTCCTGCAGGGGATGCAATGGGAAGAACGTCTCCTACTCCTCCTCCCAAACACATATGTGAGGAAGGAAGAGGAGGAGAGGGCAAAATCATGTCCATGACAATTATTTTCTGATTCTTTTCATCACCTTATAGTACAAGAATGACAAGGGAAGCCTCAGAAAAGAGGGCATTCCAGCAAGCCCTGGCAGGGATGTAATCTCTTTTCTTCATACTGAGGTATAAAGATAATTCCAATCGGGTTTGAAACAGCGGATGGCAAATAATTCTTGAGCAATCCGCTTATGGTGTTCCAGGATGCGAATGAAAACCACTAATGGGATAAAGAAGGATCTAGATAATTATCTGAACTGCATTAAATCCCATCCTTTCAGTAGAATACTCTTGTGTGGACACCGATTTCATGTGTATCAAATGCTAAAGCTGACTAGACATTTTCAGAAGCTGGTTGATTCCAACACAGCCATCCTCTCTTGGTGATCATCTATCTTTTATCTACCTGGTTGGTCATAATAAATCTGATTTCTGGTCTCTGCTGCCCTTTTCCTTTTTTCCCCCTCCCCACAGCAGGTTAAAGCTGTGATACACATTCTCTCCAGGGCAGATTTGAAACCTCCTTCATCTTTTTCTCCTTTCATTTGGTCTGCTGTTTTGAGAGACTTCCTGGGGTTTTTTTCCCTGTTTTACAGATGGTAGTGCTGTTGTTTTAAGTCCGACAGAAGAGCTGCATATAACATTTAGGTGTGCAGGATATTTTTTTAATTGATCAATTTTTTATCCCCCCATCAAGAACTCTGCCTTGCAGTGTGGGGGGACAGTGCTGTGCTGCAAAACAAATTCAGTTGTACAGTCAGCTAATGAGGCTCTTGTGGTAGCTCTTTGTGTGTGAATCTAATGGACACCCCATGGATGGAATGGAGGATGGCAGAAAGAGAAAGGAACAGTTTTGTAGTGACTGAGACCGTGACATTTAGGTGGGGTTGGCTCAGTTAACAGCGTTCAAAGCTTTGCATTATGGAAACTGTTCTCTGAGACCCCATGGTCAGAGGAAAGGGTGACACAAACACACCTCTAATAATGTGAAAAGCACCTCTAGGAAGTGGCTGATCCTTCATTATCCCCCAGCAGCTTAGGCAACTGCATTTTCCAGCTGTCAGAGAGCCATTTCTCTCCAGCCTCACATCAAGTGTTCCCCAAGTGAACTGAGGCATGTCTGAGCTGGCTGCAGCCTCTCTTGGTGAGCCAGGCTGTGTGTCCCACAATGGGAGCAATCTGGAGACTCTCAGCTGAGATGGCTGCCCACGAGCTGTCCTCCAGCTGGAAGAGGAGGATTGGCAGTTGGCACCATTCCTTTGCACTCCAGAGGACAGATGCTGTTCATGGCTCTTTTGTCAGGGAAAGAGTCCCATCATTCATCTGGAGAGTGCCCAAATGCAGCTTCTCAGTAGCAGACCCTCTGAAAGCACAAGGTTCCCATCTTTACTTGCTGGCATGGCAGCCTTGTTAAGGCTCAGTTGTCTTTAGGAGTACAGAAGGGCTTCCTTGCTCTTAGTCAGAAGTCAAAGAAGAAATTCTGTCCTGTCCAAGATGGACTTGGGTTTCCAACCTCCCTCATGTGGCAGAGAGAGGTTACAAGGGCCAGTTTTGTGCTGAAATCCAAGGAGTTGGTGTGTCTCTTTTTGCTGTGAAATCTAATTTGCTCTTGACACCAGAATTGCTGTTCACACCAGCGTGAGCTGTCACTTGCCTGTCCCAACTGGAGGATATCCCTAAAGGCACATGAGGCTCAGCCCTTCCATGTCAGGCTTGGATTTGGGACAGGGAGGCTGCACAAGGGTGTGATGTGCAGCTGGGCACACCCAATAAGGCACTTGCCAAGCAGGTTGTGTGTAGAGAAAAGGATATGTGGGATCCTTGCAGCCTCTGGAAGGCTCTTTAGGAAACGAGTCTTGTTTAAAAATTGTGGTCATTTTTGGTTTTGGTGACATGCTTCTTGAACAGCAGCTCTTAAATTTAAATGCTCACACAGAAGAGTCAGTATCAAGGTTTCTTCACTCTTCTGATCACAGTTGTGTGCCCTGTGGCTCTAGGAACAGGGCTCAGCTTTACAGTGATGCCTGGTGCAGGCTTTTATCTAAAAATACTGACACTCTGCAAGAGGAGTCTGGCAAGGTCCAACAGCTGATTCCTTAAAATCCATTGATTGCTGTTTAAAATAAGATATCCATCCCACACACTCGTGACTTGCACAGAGATCTGGATGAGCATTTTCACCTGGGTCTTGGTATCACTGCACACCCTTAAGATGAACCACTCATTAAGAAATCTCATTACTTGCTCCATTAAAGGTGTCTGGTTAGCTAAGTTGCTAATTGAAGTGTCCTTTCTTCAACCCAGTGTTGTGATGGAGCTGTTCCTGGGGCTGTTATGCCAAGTGTTACCTCCACAGAGCATTATAAATGATCTCCTGCCATCTCCTGCTTGGGTGAGCGCTACCCAGAGAGAAACTGTGTTTTTTTCCAGCTGTCTGCACAGCTCTCAAGTGACTTGCACGATGCACACACACAGAAAGGCAGATATTTCATGTCTCTTTGGAAATCTGTCAAGACAGTGGCAGATCGCTTAGCCTGGGTTGTGCTGTTTGTTCATAACTTCTAAAATGCAGGTCAAGGAATATTGCTGTAATATTTAAAGGTCAGGCAAAATTACAGCCTTTAGCCCTTTGTAGCAGCTGTGGTCATCAAAGGAGGTGTTTTCCTCCTGGGATTGAAACTTTCAGCACTTTTCTGTTGTTCCAGAGTGCTGGTTAGTTGTTCTGCAAGCCTGCAAACCAAAGGTGGCCATTTCTGCAGGTACCCCTGATGGTGCTCAGAGGCCCCAGCTGAGACCAGGATCCTCTCTAGTGTGCCCTGAATGTCCTGGGTGCTCTGGGAACCCTCTCAGAGAGCTTCACCATGAAAGGCTGGGCCAGGAGGAGTGGGTCCCTGTGGGTGAGGTGCTTGTCAGTGACAGAATTTGAAATCCACATTGACTCATCAGCATTGTTTGGTTACCAAGGTCACTGCAGTGCTGGGATGTACATGGGAATCATTTGCATCAGACTTGAGGATTTCAAGGAGAGGAGGAAAGGGAAGATGTTGACAAGAGAGCTTGTAGGTGGGTAGAATTCAGATCACTGCCAGCCAGTGCAGAAAAGGTCAAGAAATTCTTTAGTCTGCTGGTGTGTGGCGTAGCACACTGGCAAGGTGTGGATTTTGTACACGCACTCGTATTTCATTTGGCTTCAGGAGAAGTCCTTTTCTCCTGCTGCCAGCTCCTTTGGAGGTGCCCTCCTTCCCTCTGCTCTGCCTACATTTCTTGCTGTGATTTCAATTATTTATACCATTTCTCTTCCCCTTAAACTGCTCCACTGCCTGTGCACTGTGGAAGCAGCTGTCGCTCCCCAAGCCTGCTCTGCTGATGTGTGAAGAGCTGATCCCTGTGCACACAACTCGTTAAGAGCATTTCAGGGCTCTTCAGTGTGGGCAACTATGTGGATGTAAAATTGCAATTGGATCTTACCTTACAGAAGATTTTAAGTGCTGCTGGTGAAGTAATGATCTACTTACTGATGTCAAATAGCAAGAAGGAGCTGCTCAGGGTAACAAGGGGAGAGGAGGAAGAGTTTGCAGAGGAGTATGTCCCCTTCTGATGCAAATGAAGCAGCTTAAAACTAGAGGTTATTCTTCTCTTGGTTCCACCTGTGTGCATTCAGCAGAACCTCATTAAAATAATTTCCTTTCTTTTTGACACAGGCTGATGTCACAGAGGTGACAGGGAGGTGCAGCCTCACCTGGCTGGTCTGGATCCAGAGCTGAGGCTGAGAGGGCAAATTCAGCCATTCAATTCAGTCCTTTTTCATTTTTACCTCCTCAGCGTTAAGCTTGGAGAATGAGCAGAAAATGTTTAAATCCCTTTCCTCATTGCTGCCATGTTAAAACTGAATTAAATCTCATCCAAAGGCAGCCTGTGCTGTAGGAAACATCTGCCATGGTCTAAATTATGTTTTGAGGTCAGAATTAAAATGTATGTAACTGTTGAGCAGTGAGTAATGAATACTCAAATCCTGCTCTTTGCCAACAATTGTTTTGCAAGATGTGATTTGTACACATCCTTTGTACCTATGCAGGTACATGAATGTGTTATTAGAATAGCAATCAGCACAACATGTCACAGGAAAGAATGGTTATAAGGTGAAGTGGCTTGCTAGAAATTTAAATAATTTTTTATTTCAAGATTGCATTTATTTATTTGACTTCTACAAATGTAGCTTCTGGAGTGTAATTGATGTGGGGATGCAATTGTATTCACGGCACATATGTGTCAGGGGCAATATTTATGTGCAATGGCTGCTCCATGAAATATCTGTTCTGTCCTCTTGGCTCCTCCATCCAATTCGTAAATATGAGCTCTCAGGAAAAGTACAAACAATTTTAGAGCTGTTCTAGATACAGTCCTTAAGGAATTTTTTGATTGTGTAACTGAAAAGAGCTTTTGAAAAGATAGAAGTCTCAAGTAGAGAATGTCCAGAGAGAGGCTGGTGCCCTACTGTATTTGATGGGCTTTCAGTCTGCTGATGGAGAAAAGCTAAAGCTCCCTCTTCACAGCATGTCTGAGGACTGAGACTCTCGGGGTGTGTTTGAGTGCACGGGTTTCCTTTGGGTAGAGACCATTCAAGTTCGAAAAAATCGCTCAAGCTCCTTTAATTGTGTCCTGTCTTTCAGTGGGAATTGCAGAGATAATTGCAAAGTAAACTGAGGAGAGACTGACAAAAATGAATGAGGCAGAAGTTTGGGCAGGTGTGCTGAAGTCATACTTGTGGTGCACAGTGCCCAGCGCTGGCACCACGTGTGTTTCAGAGGTTGCCTCCATGGTGCTGCCAGGTTCCCAGGGGATCAATGGATGTCTCTGTTCAGAGTGAGGGCTCCTGAGGCCCCACAGCAGTGGGGTGAGGGTGGAGTAGGTGAGAGTAGGAGTGGATTGATGAAAAGCAAAGCCCTCTATGAGGCTGGCTGGGTGTCATTCAGCCCGTTTCTCAGCTGGGCACAGGAGAGGTTCCCAACCTGCCAGGTGCATAAATCCCTTTGGAACCTCCCTCTGAGCATCCTTCCTGTAGCCCCTCAAACACATATCTACAGAAGGATGGGTTTGCATTTCTCTTGCTGCTGGAGGAATGGCATTTATGGGGTTTTTCTGGGAGATCTACCCTTGTTCTGGGCTGCCTGGGGAGTCTGTGGGACTCGGGGCAGGAACCTCGAGGTGTGCCAGGAGGGCAGACAGAGGGAGCATCCTCTCTGCAGCATCTCACCCTGCTCAGCCCTGTGTTCTTCAGCAAGGCTCCAGTGCCAGACAAAATACACATGTGGGGAGGCAGCTGGTGCCAAAGCTGCTCGAGGAGAGCAGCCATTAGTGCTCAGAGCTTGGGTGGATTGATTGTGCTGCTGTGGAAACCCAGGGCCAGGGGCCAGGGGTGGGAGGTCACACCACAGGCTGCTGTCGGCGCAGAAGAATGAGAGAGATTTTTATGTTTTGTGGCGCCTCTTTTCCTACTTTGGAAAAAGCTTTTATTTTATGTGTCTGTGTAAATGCTTTATAACCCAAGTGCTGTGAGTACTTTGAGTAATTGCTCAAAAATTGATGGTGAATTTTGACCATGTACAGACAGTGCCTTCAAGTTCCAAGGATTCTTCTCTCAGATTGTGATGCATTTTTTTACTGCATTTAAATGAGTTATTTTATATAAATTCTGAGTGCTGGCAGGCTTACAATAACTGGGGTTTTTTTAAGCTTGTTTTTTCTAAGGGACTAAAACAATGCCCTTCTTCCCAACAGCTTTCAAAATCTTAGTCTCACTTCAGCCCAGTTAGGCCATGGTATGGAAACCCCAGAGATGATCTAAAGTCCTCTGGGTATTTTGAAGGAAGCCAGGAGGGCAGAAAAGAGATCTCTTGATGGTTCTGTCAGGCATGGGTGAATCTGTACAGAAAATGTTATCTTCATAGTCCAAGCCACAAGAAGTTCTTTAACCAAAGCTTTTGGTTGAGTACAGGATGCCCAGATGCTGGGTTCCCCCCGGGGATGGGGTGTGTTGGGGTGGCTGCAGCCAGCAACACTCTGTGCCTGCTCAGCAGCTCAGCCCATCCCTCATAAAGTGCTGCCAGTGCAGAAAATAAACAAGACCAAGTTTTTTGTGCTTTCTCAGACTTCTAGTAAGAGTTAGAATTAATCACAGAAAGAAAATATTTGGGGGTGGGGGGGAAGTGGGGGCAGCATTAATGGGCCTATCCATTTCAGTATTCCTACCTATGGCCAGAGCCTCATTCTCTAATTTTGTTGCTCTGGCTGCTTTGTTTTTCCTTCATTGCAATCAAGATAATGCAGTACAATAGTGCACTAAGAATTCCAGCTATTCAATTACCTTTCAGAAGTTGACTTAATTGGCTCTTTAAGTGATAGCTCTCTATTGTGTGCAATCAGCACCACTCAAGGAGGGAGCAGGAAGAGGAGAAGGACTTTTTTTCTAATCAATAAACAGAGGTCTTTGAAATAATGCTGCTTGCAATTTGTATCACTGGTTAAATTACAATGAAGATGATCATCTGCACATTCCTGGAGGAGCACGGCTCTAGCAGAGTAGTAAAGCTTTGCTATCCACAAACATGGACTATTTTACTCTGTGTTTCAAGTTCATCCAGTATTCTCCCCTTGAACTTTTATTTCCCCCCCAAGTATTAAAGAAAACCAAAACCAAGCTGCTGCAGAGCCTGGCACAGATGGTTTAGGAAAGTCTAATATGGAGTGACTAATCATTTGGTTTGCACCTCATAAAGTATGCAAATGAATGTGATACCTGATGATAAATAATTCAAAGTTGAGATGCAAGGCAAGGGGAGATTATAGAAGGAATAAATATATGTAAACCGACCTTAAGAAAAATAAGCAGTCTCAAAAGCTTAAGCTCATCTTCCAAGCTGGTCCATAGAAACAGCTGCTTCTTGGTGCAGGTTTGCTTCCAGTGTTTGAATCCAGGGGATTTTAGGCCAGCAGAATTTCCAATTTGGAGTCAGAGTTTGGCCAAAACTACAAATCTAAGGAGCTGCCCTCCTTGCACAGCTCTGCTGCACTTCAGGTCATCACTGATCCTGGTTTAGGCAGCAGGAAAGCTTTGCCTAGCAGACCAGATTTCTTTTAAATATACGGTTTTTGGTTTCTTTTTTCCTAGTTATGGGGTTAAAACTGATTGTCTGCTTCATAGTTTCATTAAAGCTAAAATTACTAGTCATAATTAACTATTTAGTCATAATTAAAAATATTTTGAATCCAGAAGGGTCTTCATGAGATTGCAAGAGGCACAAGACTGGAAGTCATGCTCAGACCCTGGTGCTACCGCTGCCCAGGGTAATTCCAGCTCCCATCCCCTAATCCATTATATTTTGAATCCAGAAGGGTCTTCATGAGATTGCAAGAGGCACAAGACCGGAAGTCATGCTCAAATCCCTAGTGCTACCACTGCCCAGGGTAATTCCAGCTCCCATGCCCTAATCCATCCCCTTCCATGGGGGCAGGTGAGAACTGCAGATGCAGCTCTGTATGGAACCACAGGTTTTAATGGCTAAGCATGCAGCACACTCCTGGGTAGGGTGCATGTCTCTCTGCCCTCCATTTTCAGCACCTTCTGTAGGGAATTTTGTTTGATTTGTGGGAGCAGCCGTGGTATGTTCTTTGCAGGGATTGGCTCGCTCAGACCAAGCTGGGATTTAATTGATTAAAGATGCTTCTTCCTTAGCTCCCTGCCCCATCCTGGTAAGAGCTGGATAATCACCCTTCAGTGCAATGTTCCTGCAGCAGGAGAGAAGGCGGTGTTGATCCACAGTGATAATCCTGCACCGAACAACACCTTTAAGATCATTTCACCTGCCAGCCTTGTAGGAGCTTTCACTAAACTGTGGAGGTAGCTGGATTTTGCCCTTTTATCAGCCAGAAATAGCGATGCTACAGTGCCCTGCTGCAGCTGAGCATGTGGCAGCGTTCTGAGGCTGCCAGCACCTCCTCGGTGTCAGGCGCCTCCGCGCCCAGGCCCCGACAAGGCCGCGTTTGTTCGCCGGCATCGGCGCGGGCCAGTGCTCGTTCTGTGGTGGCAGTAATTACAGCAGCCCTGCAGTTCCACCCTCCACGTGTTTCCCTGATGATCCCAAGAGAGCCCTTCTGTAAAGACCTTTCTGGTCGCTTGGCTCCATGGTGACTTCGCAGAGCGCCGTGGTGCTGGGACAGCGTGTGGCCTCTCTTCACCAGATGAGCTGACTCGATTTGCTCGTGATTTTGTCTGTGTTGAGTTAAGCACTATAGGCCAAGGAGGGAAAGGAAGCAAATTTTTTGTTGCAAATTTACTCTGTGGCTTCTTCAGCTCCTGGGAGGGGCTGTTATGATAAAGTCTGATATATTTTCACATCTGCCTACGAAAAATGTAGGATTTATCTTTCAAATGAAATTTGCTCTGCTGCGCTGCCAGCAGGGTTTTTTTGAGTAGCTATTTTTGTGAAATATAACCCGAGAATTTGTATTGGCTTAACACTTAAAATGTAGCCAGGGGAAGATGGAATATTCATCTTTATTGTATTTGTTTCTCCTGTAATGAGACGTTACTGTCTGTCATAAAGGAAGTGGTTCTCCAGCCCAGGGAGCATGCCCAGTGATTTTCTGTTTGCTCCATTAGCTCGTGTGCAGACCTCCTGATTTTTTATGTGCATGTGCTTTTCTACTTGTTTAATCCTGCCAACTGCTCTTCTGGTTGGAAATCCATTTCTATAATGCTGGGTATTACACAAATTTGTTGAAGCTCTTAATGCAGATAACGGGGAAGGGGGGTGAGCCTGCTTTGCCCGGTCAGCCTGAGTCAACTTTCTCCTTCCCATCAGTCATCCAGAGCTTTAGCTGCTGCTCACTGAGGGCACAAAATGCATGCAGCAAAGAAAAATAAAGTTTAAGGAACAGCTAGAGTGCTGTAAATGTCACTTGATTTACGAAGTCCAAGCACAGCACAAATTGGATGGCTCGCTGTGCCCTGTGGAAATCTCTTTGTCTGCCTTTTTTTGAAATATTTCCATAACTAGTAATCATGGTATTGTAGCAGAGAGCCCTTCTATAAAGGGCTTTTTGGTCACTGCTGCTGTTTACTGTGACTCTGTACTGCGTGTTAATTCTCATTCATGGGAATATTCATCAGGAATTGCAGAGTGGATGCCAACAGTGATGCTCTGGATTTTGGGGTTCTAGTGTACATGATGCTTTGGGGACCAGAGCTGGAGCAGTGAGAGGCATCCTCCCTCTGTGTGTGATTTGCAGTGTTTGTGGAGCTGTTTCCAGCAGGACTGGGCACATCCCTGCCTGTTGTACTGTTCTGATTGTTTTAATCTGTTGAATTCATCCATGGCACTTTGCCTGGTGGAGAGTGGTGGGAATGTTGTCAGCAGTGGCAGAGAAGGATGCCAGGCTGCTTTTTTTAAAATTATTATTTGTAGTAAAGCCATACAAAGTCTGTCCAGGGCCTCATGGACGAGTGCCTGTCAAGCATGCATGTACCTTTTGTTTAAGCAATGGAGCAGGCAACCTGCTTAAAGTTTAGGTGAGTTTATATCCTGGTGTTAACTTCTGACTTAACTATCCAGTTCTATTAAAAATAAAAGGAGTAAAATCATTCTGGCACACTTTAGTAGCTACAGCATTTGGAAACTCTTCAGCTTCTCTCTCTTCTCTTTCCTGATTTTTTCCCAAGAATAGTCACAACACTTTCTTTTTTAGGACTTTGCCCTAATAATTACATCTGCAAAGATCCGCTGGGATGGGCTATCCCACAAGCAGGATTATGCCCTTAAATGGAAAATAAGCCACCACAACAGCCAAAGTTTGGGGAAAAAATATTATTGTGGGAAAACAAGGTTGCTAAATGTGTTATTCCATGTTGTGGAGCTGCAGAGTCAGGAAATGCTTGTTTGTGCAAAGAGGAAATGCTCATGTCTTCTAAATGCTTCTTGCATTCCTTTTTAATTGTTGTTATAGTAGGAAAACATGGATCTAATAAAATACAAACTACTACCCCATCTGTGAAAGGGACAGGGAGGTGTGAGAAATTGGAGGGAGACAGGGGGGCCAGTCTTGCTTTATGAACTCTTCATTTGCTGGGTTCTGCTCCTCCCTTCCCCCCCAAGCCGAGGGGGTGCCGCTCCTCTCCAGGCTGCCTGTCCAGCTCTCCAGCCCGGCTGCCTCTTGGCCAAAGATTTGGGCTAAATAATCCAATTAAGCTTTGCAGCTTATATAACTCTCTTGGCTTGCGGCAGCAGCCGGAGTGACGGGGAGAGAGGCACATCTGGAAATAGAGTTCTAAACACGCTGCCGCGGCCGGAGCCAGAACGGTCTGGACAAATCTGCTCATACGCACAAGATGTCCTTTGAGCAGCAAGATGAGCGTGCACAGTCTCCTTGCTGAAGAAGTTGAAGTAAATGCTCCTATCCATAAATTGTTTCCCTGGCTGGGAAAGTTAGCTGGCTTTTTTCCTTCCTCTCCCCGCTCCTTTGGAAGATCATCCAGCTTTTCCTTTTCAGCTGCAGAGGATCAGCCAGGCCCTGTAGTACACTGACCATAAATAACACATATGTTGGGGTTTTTTTTATTTCAAAGGTGGGAAGGACCTCCAGCATTATTTAGTCTGACTTCTTATCTGCTACCCATCATAGGAGTTGCTTTTTATTTCATGGTGTATAACTGGAACACAGCTCTGAAGACACAAGTATTTTTTCCGAGAATTCGTTATAGCCCTGGTAATTTATCCTAATGCTTAATGACAGTATTAAAACATGGGCATTTTATGTTGGCTTGAGGGTTGAGGAGAAAATAGAATTCAGCCTTTCTGTGTTTCAAGTAGCATGCCCAACACAAGCTTAGGGAGAAAAAAAGCAGTGCATGTTTTGGCATTCTTGGATGTCTGTTCTTTTGTTGGTATCCATTACTGTCACTAGGGAAGTTATGGGCATTAACAGCAGAATGCATTTTCCTTCATGTGCAGTGATATGTGCTTATAGCTTCCTTTTATAGTCTGCTGTCTAACCTTAAAGAATTTATTTGTCAGGTGTGCAGGGCTGGCTTAGCACTCACGTCCTGCCTGTTTCTGGGTGCTTGGATGGCTGCTTGTCCAACACCTTCCAAATCTGTGCTGGGGGAGGGTTTTAGAAACATCACCTTCCTGAAATCTGATATCAAACACACACAGACACACACACAAACACAGAGTTCCTGGGCTTGTCCTCAGTAAACCATGCCCAAGGAATTGGCTGCAGCGTGTGCACTGGCCAGGCTGCCAATGAGCAGTGCCAGAGCTGCAGAGGTACTGGAGGTGGTTTGGCAGAGGGTGTGTTTTGGTCCCAAGAGGGGACATTGCTGGGGCACAGCAGTGCTGAGGCAGCTCTCTGTGGCATCCTGACCCCACTGTGGCTTTAAAGTGGTTTAGCCACTTGTGGGTGGTGCACGAGGATATGCACCTTGGCAGAACCCTCCAAGCCAGGGAGGTGGTGCAGAGCACTGGGTGGCTGTGCTGGGGCTGCTCCAGTCTGCAGCATTGTAGGGCTAATGTGATATTTGTTCCAGTGTATGGATTTATAAGGCTGTCAGAATGCCCCTGCTCTCACCAGGCTTTGGACATGGCCATGGGAACCTTGTAGGATTGTCTTTGTAGTCATGAATTCCTGCATGCAAAGTTGTGATGTTATAGTTTGTGCATTTTGGGGTTTTCCGTGGTCATAAAACTAAATAATGAGTTCCCCATAAGAGGCTGTGTGTCTTGAACCACTCCTCCCAGCCCCTGCCAGCGCTGGAGCTCCCCCATCTCCACAGCTCCCTCAGCCATGGTTTTGCTGGCAATGATAACACAGCTGTGCTGCCACGCTTCCACATTGCTGCTGTATCTGACTGGCTGCCTGTGCTTGATGTTTTATTCCTAAAGAAGAAAGAAATTGGATTAGATTTTTCTCAGCCATGCACAGCGGTGATCCTGGGTAACAAAGCTGATCCGTGTGCAGGAAGCTTTGGGAAGCTGGCTGTGAGGACAGGTTATTAACTGGGGACTCACCCAGGGTGATTTGCTTGATGGATATACCAGCCAAGCATTCCAGGAGGTGCTGAGCAGCCTCCATGGCCCTTCAGAGACTGTTTCGAGTGCACCAGGGGTGCCTGAAGCACCTCAGTACAGAAATTACCACCCTGGACACTGAAATCCAATAAACCTCTTTGTAGAGAGGGAGCAAAGGCTCAGATGTTGCTCTCCATGGTGGTGCTGCAGGTACCAGGGCAAGTTCCGTGGTTCTGCTGTTTTCCCTGTGCCTGCTGAGCCCGGCTCCCCCGTGGTGGGATTTTCCCTGAGTTTTGATCTCCTGGCACCCCTGGGACAGGCGGATTGCATCGGGTCACACCCTGCAGTCCCTCCTGCAATAGTTTGCCGTGATTTCTGCATTTAACTCCTTCAGTACCAACTGTGGCTTCGCTCAGCTGTGCTGGGGTGATTCTTGTGCAAAAGCCCTCTCCCTTCCGTGCCTTTGCTGGGCAGCCGTGGCCTCTCCAGCCCTCTGTGCCCTCTCTGGTCCTTCCCTCACACCTCCCTGAGCTGGCAGCCCGATCCGATGTGATCCTTGGCACGCTGCTGGGAGGATGTGCGGCTGCACTGGTGCTTTCTGGGCTGCGAGAGATGCAACTGTTTCATCATGGAAAACTCTCCCTGCGGGCTCTTAGCGCTGGTTGCTGGGCACAGGTTCTGGCAGCCCATCTTGCATTCTCTTGCAGCACCTGAACATGTCAAATTTCTGTAACAAAGTTTCCCTCGGGGTGGAATGGCTGGAAAACTGGTCCGCAGCAGCCCATAGCAATTAGGTTGCCTTATGGGTGGCACCAGTGAAGGTGTGTGAAATACTGAAAAGCCAAACCATTTAAATAGACATGTTCGAAGGGAACGTGAGGTGTGAGCAGCGTGCCTTTGCTCACACGGAGTGTGAAGTGTCTTCTGCCAGGACTCAGCAGCACTTTAAGAATAGTTGTGAAATTAAGCAGAAATACCACGGTCCTGTGGTCCAGGCTCCCGGAATCACACCTATTTTTGGAGGTGGTGAGCAGCAGGCTGTAAGGCTCAGTGCACTCACTGCCTTTAAGCCTTTAGGTAAACCTGACATTGCAAGAAAGCAAAACCTCCAGGGATGTGGTTTCACAGACATTTAAACTGTTCTCCTTTCGGGCTGTTGTCCAAAAGGGCATCCTGGTTCCCATGTGCTTCTTTGTATGACTGGCTCGGTCAGCAGGATGATCTGACCCTAAATTAAGCCTGCAGCAAGGATGCTAAATTTTCCATCTGGCTCAGGCCATGGGACTGTGGTGCTGACTGGGTTTTGGTGCCCTCTGAGGAGGTTCAGGGAGCACCCTGCACATTCTGGCACTCCTGGCTCGCCGAGAGCCACTCGTGACTTTAGAAATTGCCTGGAGCTCGGGGCAGGGGAGAGGGAGATGCCAATAACATTGCAGAGCAGCAGCTTGTTGAGAGGCTTTCAGGCATCATTTAATAAGCAACCAAAGGTCTTAGCAGTAGGACACCCGTGTAGTCAGCATCCTCCTCCCCTCCAGCTGTTTATTTTCTACCCTTGAAATGTCCTGCAACCCCCACCTTGTGCTGTGCCATCACCAGCATCTGTGCTGCCTCTCAGCAGAGCTGATCTGCTGGAATAATGCTGCTGCTGCTGCTGGCACGGGCTGGCAGGCAGCTCTGCAGCTGGGCTGTTGTGGGGTGTGGAACCAGGGCTGCCTGGTTCTGGGTTAGTCCCTGCACTGTGAAATAGCGAAAAGTTAATTTACTTCAGGCTGCTATTGGGGGAATTCTGTCTTTGTACTTCCAGTGATGTGTTTTCTGCAAGAGGAAGAAATAACAGCGGGTTTTATGCATTCTAAAGCAGCTGGTCTGGCTTTGTGGAAGATGGTGTCGACATTATTTGATAACCCTTTCTCATGTTTTCTTGGCTGGTGAATGACAAAAGGGAGAAGTGGGTCTTCCCACTCTTTTAATGATATGTTTTTCTTCCCAGGAACTATCCTAGCATATAAAATGAAACAAGAGCCCTCAGATAGCATCAACAGCTATAGCTGGCCTAAGTGTGCTATTTTATGGCAATGTCTTGTTTTTTCTCTGGAGAAAAGAAAATGTACCCCATTAAGTGCTCTTGTTACAAGTCTGCACCCCAGGGGATAAATATTTCAAATATTAATGCTGAGTAATTTTTAAAAGGTTCTGCATGCATTTTATTTTGAGCATTCTGCAAATTATTTGAGACTACTAAAACAAAATGCAATTTAGATCAGCTCATCCTGTGATCAGTATGTGGTGATTTAGAATCTGCTCTACCCAACAGCATGGTCATGCAGCTGATCAGGCGTTGGTGCAGTCGGGAAATTGGAATGTGGTGGTGGCTGTGGATCTGCAGGTAGACAAGATGTACAATTTACATAAACAGCGGAGTGAGGGGAGTGCTCTCAATATCCTTTCACTCACTGGAGTACAGTCACATGCATTGCAAATGAGTTACTCTTTTGGAAAAAGAGCTCAAACCTGACTTGCATTGAAGTTCTCAGCTGTTAACATCAGTGGGGCCAGGAGCTCCAGCCAGAACTTCTGTGATTTCCTTGATATCCCTCTTAGTACATCACTAACTTTTCCATATGTGTTCTCTGATTTATAACACAGCAATACTTTATTTCACTGTTGTAAAATTCTTTCATACACTCAGCCCTGCCAAAAGCTTCATATGTTATTGATTAAACAAATTCCCACTGTTCCAGGATCTCGGCTGCTCTGAGTCTGGTGGTAACTTTAGTGGAATGATGAGTGCACTGGTCGATTGTACAGGAGGTGGGGAAATACAAGGCACCAGCACTTACTGCTGCTAATCAATAAATTCACCTTCAATTCTTAAAGTGGAGCTGCTTTTTCCAGCGGTCAGTGCCACATCTCTCCTGAGATGGGCTGAGCTTGTCCATCAGCTGCAAAGTGCTGGTGGCTCAGGGTCATTTGTGGGGGAGATAATGATGATGTTTGATTTTAGTAATGTTGGGAGAAAGATTAACAAGACTTTCATTTCGACTCCTTCACAGGCAATTACCAACAGCTGCTGCTAGAGAAAGGGTGTGATGATTAACACAGTGACCTTTGCGAGGATTGACTTCCCTTCTTGGAGGGATTCCTTTTGGATGGACTTGGGAGCCATTAGCACTAAGCACAGAGCAGGATCCGTGGGGGCTATGGGTTTTTGTGGAACAAGGTCTCTGTTTCACTATTAACTTAATTAGGTTATAATAGAAAGGGTTTTCCTGTTGGACTGCAAGGCATTTGCTCTGCCTCAGGGTTTTCTGCTTCTGTAAAGCTCCAGAGCTGGGTCTTGCCAGCACCAGTGGGGACATGGTCGTGCAGCTCCAGCCATCAGCTGTTCCTTCGGGGCTGTTTTGGTTCATCAGATTTTACTCACTGGCTTTGCTGCTTGTTGTGAGAACAAGGTGAAAGGGAGAGAAATACAGTCTGGAGGGTTTGGTGAGAGCCAAGCAAATCCAGCCTGCATTGTGATGGTTCACAGTCCAGCGTGATAAGTGACATGGCCCATGGCATGGTAAGTGCCCAGAGCTGTGCCTGGACCCCAGGGATGCTGGGGCTGCTGCAGGTTCCTGCATGTTCATGTTCAGATCAGGAGAATGACACCCTCTCCACTGCCAGGCTGTTCCTGCTGCCCTTTGGAGCATCCAAGAGCATTTTCCATGCCCGTGCCACGTAAGGAAAATGCATCAGGCAAATGCATTTCCTTTGAAACCATACACAGGTTTGCTTGGTAGGACTGGCCACATGTACAAGCTCCCAGCTTTTCCCACTCCCCTTTTCCCCACTTCCTTTCCACCCCTCGCCCAGGTTTGGCTGTAATGTCCTCACTTAAAAATCCTGTTGAGCTGCAATTATTTCGAGGTTTAATGACTCATGATTTCTATAATGCTTTATTTTGTTCACTTTCAGCATGTTTTTATTCCCCAGTCAAATAAAGGCTATTAAAAAACCCACCAAGTACAAAGCCTTCACATTCCATTTGAGAGAAAAATGCTTCGAAAGCTGTATTGGTGCTACACAGGTAAATAATTAGATTGCTAATGAATTAGCTTTGCTTTGAAGACAAAAGCTTCAGTGTTCCTAATTAGGTTGTGAGGAGAGACATAGAAATGCATGATCTTTCTCCCAAGGAAAAGGGGAGAAAAGGGGGCTCCCAACCCAGCTGAGACCAGGGACCACTGGCAGGGCAGTATTTTACCTGACCTTGGGCTCAGCACCTTCCAGCTCTTTGATATTGTTTAAATTCCTCAGTGAATTCAGAGAAATAATACACTTTGTCTGTGCAACACATTTCCTTTTCAGTTTCAAATTAATATTTGGATTAAATGGTTACTTAGTGCTGTGTTTTGAAACAGGGAGAATGGAAGCCTGTGGTATATTTTCATTATATCACTCTATTATTTATGCTTTTCATCATAAGATGTATTATCATGCCCATCCTAAAATGAATTATGTCATATTTTCTTTCCTCACAGAGCAGGATTTTTTCCCAGGCCTTTGATCATTCTTATCACCCTCTCAAAAGCCCCTTTTAAGTCTGTATTAATACTCTTTTTCAGATGAGGTGAAAACTATTGTGGGATTAGGCAGCATCATTTTAATAATGTTATAATCTTCATACTATTATTCCCCATCCTGTGCACTAACCACACTAACATCTTGTTTGCCTCCCTCCCTATCCCCCCTTTTTTCCCTGGATTGCTGTAGATTGGGCTGCAGACATTGATGCTGTGGTTTCATCCCTAGTTAATATTGCTAATTAAGAACCATGTGAAAAATACCTTGATCCCCCCCCCAGTTAAATTGCATCTATCAGTTTTGGTGCCACTTTGCCATTTGGTTGACTTTTCTCCCGATGATTTGCTCCTTTTCTGGCTTTGATGAGCTTATCTCCATGTCCACTCTGTATTTTGCTACTTCACAAATTCGTCTCCTTCCCCAGATCCCCACTAAATCTATTAGCTGGTGAGTTTAATACCAATCCTTATGGCTTCCTCTGGATAGTTAACCTTTTGCTGTGATGAAAATTCACTGTTTAATCCCATCTTTTTTCTCTTTAGATCAATGGCAGCATTTGCCCTCTTCCCCTTTCCTCCTTAGCTTTTTGCAGCAAAATGAATTGCCATCTGATTTCTTCATCTCATAAATCCCTTGAATGGGTTGATAGAACCCCAGGACAAATCAGAAGGACTGGTTCCTTTGTCAGAAGCTGATGGTGGTTTATACCTGCGGGGAATTTCCTCTCCTGCCAGTGCTTTTGTTTGGCAGGTGAAGCCCAGGGGATTCAGGAGCCCTTTGTATCCTTGACTGTGATTCACCCACGGAGCTGCTGCAGAAAGAGATCCCAAACCTGCTCTGCAGGTACCCAGGAGCAGTCTGACAGCTTCTGCTGCCTCCTCTGCCCTGATCCAAGGCATTTTAGGCAGAGGTGATGGGTATTGCTGTTTACATTCCTGATTCCTGAGTTTCTACATCAGCGCTTTGGCGCCTGCATCCCCCCTGGGGAGCCTTTGGATTTGGGCACAGGCGCCCCTCTGACTTGCTGTCCTCCTTGGAATGGGGAATTGGAATGCTCACCATCTGTGTTGTGTTTCAGCATCCCCATAATGGGAAATCTACTCATCCCATCTCTGAAAACTTACTACTTAGGACTTTAGAAGCAAAACAAAAAGCTTATTTTTTGAAATATCTGTGTGTGTGTTGCCTGAAGTGATGCTCCAATGCAAACAGTAGCTCATACTTTGGAATAACAAGGCACAGGGGATATGAATTTTCCTCTCTCCTTCTGATGACGTATGTGCTGAGACAACATTAAACTCCAGCGAGGAGATGCACAACAGAAATATGATCAACACCTACTGCTGCTAAAAGAAATGGTGACTTAAAGGTGCCTGTGTTCCCTGGGGAGGGACTGTCAGTGGAGAGATGCATTGCATTTCTATCTCATTACACGGAGCTGCTGAAGGTTGAAATGCTGTTAAATATACCACAGGCTCTTATTAAATGGCCATATTAAAGAAAACAACACCAGACTGGAGCTGGGGAAAGCTCTTGCTTTATTTGAGGATCATTTTTTCAGACAGGCTGACTTTTAATAAGCCTCTTGCCCTGGCTGATGAGTTCTCTCAGTGTGACAGGGATGCTGTGGGATGCTCAAACCCAGCAGCCAACCCAGGGGCAGCACAGGAGCCTCCACTGACTGGGGGGATCTTTCCTGCTGCCATCACCCACCTGGGCAACCAGTGCCTTTTGCTGGGAGTGGAGGGTGGGCACTGGTTTTTCTAAGATGCTGTAGACTCAGGTGCTCCAGAACAGCTCTGCATTTGCTCAGGACAGTTCTTGAGCACAGGCTCCAAGTTGGAGCAGAGTGATGGCACTGAGGGGTGCATCAGGGTGGGAGGCATCAAAATACATTATTCAGCCCCAGTTCAGGATAGCACATACTGTAGGTACTGACTGAACTGAAATAAAGAGTAAATAAGAGCAGAGGATGAACACAAGGAGCTAAATCGTAGCTGGTTTTTGACAGCTCTTTTCACCACCAGTGCCCATTATGCCCCTGGATCCCTGGCAGCATCTGAGGCCAGGCTGGATGGGCCTTGGAGCAGTCTGGTCTAGTGGAAAGTGTCCCTGCCCATGGCAGGGGACTGGAATGAGATGAGCTTTAAAATTCCTTCCAACCCAAACCATTCCATGGCTCTGGTGACTGGGCTCCCTGTAAGTGCCAGTGCCAGCACCACCCAATCCAGCTCGATTGCTTTGAGCTGGGAAACCCACATGCCACCCTCTCCTTCCCTAGTCCCTGTCCTGCCTGAAGCTCTTCACACCTATAGCTATTTTCCCAAAAATCATCAGCTTTCTAGTGGTACTAAAGATTCTACTTTCCATGTTACTTTTTGCCTTGGTGGTAACCACAAATAACAACGTGACATAATTTTATAAACTTGAAAAAGTTTCTTTTAAAACTTTTTTTGCTTTAAAATTTTTTTTCTTTAAAAAATTATGTAAAAAAAACCTTAAGATTCTTGGGGTGTACTTATAAGCAGCAGCTAGAAAATGTCTGCTTTGACTGAGTATCCAGGTGGTTTGGGACACAGTGGAGAATTAAATGTCGCATAATGTTTACTGAATAGAGCATCCGTGTTTGCTGTGTGGTGATGGCACTGCTGAAACAGACTTTCTGTGCAGATGAATCAGCCCCCAACAGGGTAATTGCAACTGCTGGAGCCTTTTGGGAGCCCACCCTGCCAGATACCACCCACTCCCCAAACTCTATCCTTGACAGTGTTTGAATTGTTGCTCGGCGTGTCTTGGTGCTCAGATCCTTAATGCAAATCAGGTTCTCAGTGGCTGCATATATCCCACTCTGCCAAAATATTTATGTTTCTAAAAGATGAGTCTGAAACTGGGAGCAATGACCTGCTGGCTCACAGAAGGGAAGGTGATGTGTCTCTCAGCTTTCTCATCTCACAGGAGCACTGTTTGTGTTTCTTTAGATCTGAAGGAAAAGACCTCAATCATCATCCTGCCTTTGGTGGGGGGATGAGGCGGGGCTGATATTTGGATATTTTGGATGCCAAACTATCCTTTCTGACTGCTACTTAAAGAATCCCTTTGCAGTGAATTTTGAGGGATGATTTGGGGATTTGTTCATAGTGAGTCTCTAGAGCTGGTTTCTACTTTTTAAAGCCAGATAAGCAAAGGGCAACATTTTGCTTTTAATGGTATAAATAGGTTATTGTGGGGTTGCTGCTGTGTGCCTGTGTGCAAAGTGCCTCACACCTGTGTGCTGCACCAGCCACCAGATTTCCATGTCAAGCAGGACTGTTCCTTTTGTGCATCTCACGAGCAGAATTTAATTCACGGATACGGCACAGTAACTCCTTCTCTCCATTTTAATGGTCCAGTGGAATTCTGTTAGCAAAAGACCTAATGAATGTTGCGATTCAATCAGGGCAATCTAGAGTGTAATGCGTGGAGCCGTGCCAGCATTATATAAATCATTAAACATCAAAACGTTAAAATAAAATAAAATAAAATTCCCTAATCATCATCTAACTGCAGGAGCTGCTGGGAATGGCTGGGGCTGGAGGCAGCTGGGGCCAGCATGGGTGGGTGCCTGGCTGGGGTGGGAACAGTGGTGGTTCCTGTTCTTGCCTGTTAGCATTTTTGGATAACACAGATGCTCCAGCATGGAGAGGGTTGTTTGTGTGCTCTGCAATCCCCCCAGGCCCTTGCAAGTCCTAGAGGGGGAAGCATTTATTTCTTAAAGGGGTGCTTTAAATAAAATGAGGGAGAACAGTCATTACAGAGATGTTTTCTGTAGGCAGATGAATTTTCTGCTCCAACTTCATTTACATTGTAAAGGAACTGCACTTCTTGCTCTTTTGGCTTTGGGAATTTGTGCAACAGCGGTCAAAAGGTGCAGTTATGCTCTAGAAGCTAAGATTTTGTAGAGATAAACAGTTTAGAGGTTTGAGAGTTGTTTTTAGTTTTTAAACCAAGTCTCTTGAAAGTCTTCCTAATGAGAAGCAAGTCCAGCTAGCAAAGACTGTGTGTTTGCTTTTGAAAAGATTGAGTTGGAGGGAAATCTCTGGCGTTAGCCACGGGTCCACTCTGCTGGGAGAGGTTATCAGCAGTGAACAAAACCAAAAGTAATTGGAACTGCAATATGGACATGTTTAAAATGCACTGCAGACTCTCTGGGAGGTTGGAGTGTGATTGGAAAGACGAATACAAAATATGGAATTATAACATTCCTGACTCTGTGTGTGATAGTACGTGTGTGTTTATGTGTGTGTATATAAATATATATATGTATATGTATTTATATGTGTTTGTGTGTGTGTATGGATGACTGTGTGAGATTTCAATTTCAGGGTGGGGGTTTTATTGCCACTGGTCTGATTTTGTTTCTGTCTTCTGGTTTAGAATCAGATTATTTTGCTTTCACTCAGAAACTGAAAATGGATGTGGATGCAGTTGTCCCAGCCCTCACCTCTGTTAGCAAATACAGTTTGCACTTAAGAGTCACTTGAATAAGAATGAAGACACAGAATTCTCCATAATGGAGAAATCCTTTTTATTGAGGGGTTGCTGTCTTTGATGGGTAAATCCTTTGTGGAGGCTGCAGGAGCTCAGCTCTGGGGGAGCAGCCCCTAAGCCCCACCAGCCTGTGCCCATCCCTTGCAGGCTGCTGCATCCCAGCTGCTGAGAAGTCACAGAATGTTCTGGATTAGAACGAACCCACTAGGATCATCAAAGTCTAACTCCTGAAAAGGACTGTTCAAGCCATCCCTGCCTTTTGCTTCCCCTGTGGTTTGTGTTGCTCAGCAAACCTATCCCAGGTTTCTCAGCTAAAACACAAAGCCTGGCAGCTGTGTCTGGGCATGGGAGAGGGATGTGGGGGGACATTGGTCAGTGAGTGATGCTCAGCCAGACACTTCTGTGGCCACTGTCCCTCAGCCTGGGGCTGCTCCCCCCTCCAGGGATCCTCTCTCAGAGCTGCTGCAGTGGGCATGGCATGGACAGATGGTGACTGGCACTCAGCTGTGCCCAGCGCTGCCTCCCTGCCCTGCTGAGCACTGGCTCTTGTATGAGGATGCCTGATTTCTTCTTGGAGCCTCACAGCCAGCCTACTTCTAAAAACAGATTGTGAGAAACCATTGAGTGCAAATATGGGCCCTGGCAAGGTGAGAAATGAGTTCTTTGCACGTGTGCTGCAAGTTTGAGAGGTTTTGGTCTCCCAGGTCAGTCCTGCAGCCTGTCACCTAAGGCTGACTTACTTTTTTTCTTAAACCAGTATATTTTAAGCCCAAAGCAATGTGTTATCTCTCAAAAAAAAAAAAAAAAAAAAAAACTTTTTTTTTTTTTTTTTTTTTTTTTAGATATAGCTAGGAGTTTTTGTCCTGCAGTGCTTGAGTCTAGGGATATTTTAAGAGCTCTGTTATCTTGTGCTGGGAGGGAATACAATAAATATGTAGATAGGGAGTGCTGCTGGCTTGAAAGGTATGTAAAAGGTCTGTGCTGAACTGACACTAGCTGAAAAATTTGTTCAGCCTAATTAGCAGCAAATCACTTCGGTGTCCAGCCTTGCTTGTAGAGATGGGAGCCAATCCCCCCTCCATATCCTCTGCTGCCCTTTGTAGGTTTTCAGAGCCCTCCCTGGCTGAGAAGTGAGGGTTTTTGTGAGGACACAGATCTGCAGCCATGTGTCATTGCAGGCCAACAAGTGCAAAATTACTGGAAATTCGTGGGAAACTGTACACCCATCTCAGGCTTTGTCTAGGATTGTTCAGGCTGTCATCAGAACCAGTCACGATCGATCAGCTTTTAAATTTAATGAAATTTTAATTAAAGAATGGAAAGCCTACGAAGACATCATATGACAGGAGAGCTGGAAGCAAATACAATTTCACTTCCAACCATTAACCAGAAAAGCAGCAAATGGTTGACTGCACATCGCCATTGCAGTCTAAGGAAAGTACAGCTCTTGGCTTCGGCAGGCAGGTCATTAGTGACTGAAAAATCAGTGACATTTCCCTTCTAAATCTGACACAAATGAAGTGCAGTGCTCTGGAAAAAGCCATTAAGTGCAAAGCCTCGCCTTTACTCTGCTCCAGGTATTGCAGAACAAGACCTAATGGCAGCCTTTAGCTGTGATTTGGCTTTGATAGCATCCACAGGATAGTAACCCCCCAGGATGCCAAGAGCCAAATGCTTCCAGCCTTGCACAAGCCATCATGTTGTGCAAAAACAGAAAGTGAGACTTGTTCCTTGCTGGTGTTCCCAGATGCAGCCAGTAAAAGATACAAGTAGGAAAAGCTATAATGTGGAGCATTGGGAAGCTGAATGTAGCTGTATTTTTATGTCTGAGAGGCAGCAGCAGGTAAAGGTCTCACTGATCGTGGGATGAGTTTTTAGAGCCTGATATCCTCCTGAGAATTCCTGTGGCAGCTCTCAAAGCTGGGTGTTAACTTGTTTTTCTGCATATTTGAAGATGTTTTTTCGATGGGAGTGGAAAGCGAGCAGCACTGCACAGGAAAAAGGAAGGACTGGTCTTGTTTATGTCTCTCTTTGAATTTCTCTGAATAACGTGTTGTCAGATGGACAGAGTCATCAAATGGGTGTAACTTCCTCTGCTCCCTCCCCGTGTGCCGTGGCTTTGAAAATAATGTCAAAAGGTTAATGGGAGCCAGACTGCCTTGGGGGGGTCCCTTGTGCTGGAGCAGTGAGTCTTTAAGGAGGTTTTTTTGGGGGAAAGACTGAATAGAGGAAACTTTTTCTAGGCAAAAGCATTACCAGTACCTGGACTGGGAAGTACTGTTGTCTTGGAAACTCTGTGCGCTGAAGCTGGATATGTCTGATTTTCAAAATTCCTTTTGCTTTTTCTTCATGGGCCCCGAAATAGAAGTTTTTTTTAATGCAGTCAATGTATCTTTTTCAATTGCTTTGATTTATATTTAGCCCTGTGTTGTGAAGTTCCAGTGCAGTATTTTTGATCATTAACTCTCCTAGTCGTGTTTGGGTTAAGAGTCTACTATTCAGTAGATAAATCTGCTTTGGGTATAGTCTTGTGAGTTATAATCTTACTGAAAACAAATTAATAACCACAGATAAACGTGTATTTTTAATGAGCAGTTTCATTAATAATGGGAAAAAATGTCCCAGGAAAGTTCATTAGTGGCTCACTGATTCCACTCCCAGCTGTTGTATGGTTGGTTCTGACTGAAAGCTCTTGATAGTTTTACTGCTCTGTTTACAGAGCATGGGATAAGATGTTGTTTCAAAACAAAAAGCTTTGTTACCCTAGCAGAAGGGATTTTTTATACATTTATGATGCATTCTAAAGGTGGATGTCCAAATTCATATAAGCATCCATGCAGCTGTTACCACATGATTTTCTTTATCCTGACGTGTTTTGGAGAGGTTAGAGTGCCAAAATCTCTTTTGACTGTTAAAATTTGGTGTTCTCTTCCAAAGCTGGGGGAGGTGCTGCCTGCACCCTTGTCTCACTGCAGGGCAGCATTCCCCCTTGCCAACATCTCTCTTTCCATCACTTGGGATCCTCCTTGGTTGTATTTGTGTGTCCAAAGAAGGGCAAACAGGCTGGAGAAGGCTCAACCTGAAGAAAAGGATCGACTGGATATTAGGAAAAAATCCTTCATGAGAAATCTGCCAATCATTCACACAAGCTGCCCAGGGAAGTGGTGGAATCACCATCCCTGAAGAGATGTAAAAGACGTGTAGATGTGGCATTTGGGAGCGTGGTGGTCATGGCATTGCTGGGTTAATGGTTGGACTCAACGATCTTAGAGGTCTTTTCCAGTCCAAACTGTTCTATGATTCTATTTCTACATGACCCAGAAACCCAAGCTGAAAGAGGAAAAATGGAAGCAGCTTTATTATGGTAGTTCTGAACTTAAACTGCCCTCCCCGCGACCCTTTCACCAAAGGTGTGTGCTGGACCACAGCTCCCTAAATCCATAATTTAAGGACTGGGGAGCAAGGGAGGTATGAGTGAAACCCTTCTGAGCACAGAGGACTAATCTTCTCTCTCTTCTCCATCCTCAGGTGACGTTGTGGACATCTACCAGCGGGAGTTCCTGGCGCTCAGGGACCGGCTGCACACAGCCGAGCAGGAGAGCCTGAAGCGCTCCAAGGAGCTCAACCTGGTCCTGGAGGAGATCAAGAGAGCCCTGTCGGAGAAGCAGGCCCTGCGGGACATAAACCGGACCTGGAGCAGCTTATCTGGTGAATAAACAGATCCTTGAGGAGCTGGGGCTCTCTTGAAGCTGTTTGAGGATGTAGAGAGGTGTGTGTGTGTGTGTGCGCGCGCAGGGCTGCGGACAGGACCTGCTCTTCTCTCCCCCTGTGCGAGCAAATTGTGGAGTTCAGAGAGACTTGGGAGCTCTTAAACTCCTGTTTAATTAGAGGTGCATAAGCATCATTAAACACGGATTTGCCTCTGCCAAGGATATTTGCCAATTTGCTTGCTTACAAGCTTTTTTTTCTCCCTTGCAAGTCATACACTGTTTCCTATGGCTGTATTCAACCCATATGGGAAATGGGTATCCATAGAGAGGGGGGAGGAAGGAGTTAGGCTGGCTGAGCACCCCTCACCAATTTATTTGGTTTTTTTTGTTGTTTTTTTTTAAGTTGCTCGGTTGAAGAAAATTGGATCTCTGCAGAAAGATCTGATTTGACCTTCATTTTATCTTCATTCTCCCCTCTCCTTCCCAAATATTTTGGGACTTCTTTAAGGCCCTCCTGGCTCCTGCTGAACTTTAATTGGGTTTGTGGTAGCATGTTAAAGGTTGGCCTGATTTTTATAACCCAGCAGTAGTCTCAGGTGGCCAGGCTGCTGTAAAAAGGCTTTTTGCCTTGCAGTCTCTTCCTACCTACCGTGCCTTGCAATTGATTCCCTTTTCCTTTTTAAGACGAAACCAAGTTAAAACTGTGGAATATCACCAACAAGAATGTGCTGCACCTTCCCACCATCTTCCATCATTTGCCACATTTGCTGTCAAAGGAGAACAGTCTGCAGCCAGCCGTGCATGTGGGACAGGGGCGCACTGGAGGTAAATGGGAATTAGTGCTGCTTCTGGTGCTCTTCCTCACCTTGGTGCCTGTCCCTCCCCTTTCCTCCGGGCCTGGCTGTGGCACACGTACGAGCAGGACTGGAGGAAGGGCTGCATGCATCATGCAAGCTTCCTTGGTTCTGGTGACATGTGGGGTGGGTGAGCCATGTCACGCCTGCAACTCTACAGGGGAGTGCTGTCTGTGCTCTTGACTGGCCCTAAAATGTTCTTGATGCTTCTGCCAGATGTTGTTTGCTGCTTTCCATATCCAGAGTGCTCTAGACTTTGCCTGGAAGGGTTCAGATGAAAGCATAGTTTGTAGGATACTTCATGGAGACTGTAATCAAACTAAGGAGACAAATCCCAATGGTAACAGGACTTTGGTTACTTGATGATTCCCCCTGCTCCCAAATTCCAGCCCAACGCCAAAGACCTGACTTGCACCTACTAAACTGTAGTGTTTTTGGCTGTGGGAGGGGTTTGGAGAACAAGAGGTGATCTTCAAGTTGCTGTTCACAAGTTGAAAAGGCCCCTGGGAGGGGGAGGGATTTCTAGTGTTTCCTTAGAGATCATTCTTTCAGGGAGAAAAAGCAGAGCATACCTGACTGCCCACGGGTGCCCTGCCAGCCCGGCACGCTGGGCTGCTGCTGGCTGGCACTGGGTGAGGACAGCAGTTTGGGAATTCTGCATAGCCCAGGAGCCCACCAACCTGCTGTCACTGCTGCTTTTTAATGGCAGAGCCTGGCACTGACCAGGTGAGCTGTCATGGGAGCAGAGCAAGGCACCCAACACAGCCCCTTCTCTAAAATCTCTCCGTGGCCCTGCACAGTGTCCGTCGTGATGGGAATCCCCAGCGTGAAGCGGGAGGTGCACTCCTACCTCACCGACACCCTCAACTCCCTCATCTCAGAGCTCACGCAGCAGGAGAAGGAGGACTCTGTCATCGTTGTCCTCATTGCTGAGGTAAGACAGAGCTTTGCCAGTTTGCCCCCTTTCCCTGGCCCCTGTCCCCCTGTCTGCCAGACTTGGTGCCAAACAGGATGCTGCCCACCCGGACACCAGCTCTGCCACTTGCTGGGTGGATGAGCCTGGCCCTGGGCTGCCATCCAGCAGGGTCAGCAGGTGTCTCTTGCCCAAAATTAAATGCTGGCTAGGCCAGAGAGGATCAGGATGTGAGCAGGCAAACATGTCCCGTTAGCAGCTACCAGTGTGGCACAGCTCACCTAAACCATGATGCTTCCTGCAGGGTGCTTGAATGGATATCTACAAAATGAGTTGGAGCAGCCCCATGACCAGGAGAGCTCTCAGACCTGCTCCTGCAGCAGCTCCATTTCTCCACATACCTGTAGCACAGCACTAAACCCCTCTTGAAACCCAAGAGTTGGTAATTTGGGGTTGAGACTGATATGCCTCTTTGCATTGGTGCCTGGAGCCCGGAGTCAGTTGCTGAATCCAAGGGCTAAAAAGCCTTGATACATTAATCCACAAGAGCTGCTTTTATCTATGGGTTTAGATGGTTATTTTTCTCCATGGCTTTTCCTCTCAGGATTATTTTCTTGAGCCTGAAGTGCATTTGTCTTAATTTCCAGAAATCCGGTGAGAAAGATAAACCTCAGTAGCCTGTTACTGGGAGTGGAACAAAGATGAATGTCTGGGTTTGCTGCCTGTTTACCCGTAATTTGACATTTTGAGTAGCATTTGGCCTTCAGGGCTCTGGCTGGTATTTTGTACAGGGAGAAGGTGTGCACAGATGGGTGCAGCCCAAGGGGCCCAGGACAGGGTTTGGTCCTGGCTTTCATTTGTCTCCCTTGGCACCAGGACAAGTTTGGTGGCTGTTTTTGCAGTGGGTAAGTTGAAGCCCGAGAGGTTTTAAGCAACTTGGCCCAGACCAGCTCCTGTTTTGGACTACAGTAATACTACTTTAGTTGAGTTGAAAATAAGGTGCATGCTGTGATGGCAGCTCCTGATTTTGAGGATGTAGCTATGATGAGGAAAGTGAACAACAAATAAAGTTGTTGCAGATTCCTTTGGCCAAGTTTGGTCTTGGAGCTGCATAACATCCTTCTGTGCAAGTGTCTGCTACTGCTGTGCCTGCTCTGCCTCTTCCCAAAGTGTTTCTCCATGTACCTGCACTTGTAAAAGCTCCTTGGGCATGGGATAAAGAGTGAATAGTGGAAAGGGTGGCATCAACCTGAAGCAAATGCTGAGCAATTTGGAGACTCAGCACAAGTGCAGCAACTGAGTGTCCTTTCTGGGACAGGGACTTCTCATGCCCAAGTGTCACTGCTGGCCACTGCAGGTGTCACCCACAGTGGCTGGGCTGCCTGGGAGAGCAGGGGCTTCCTCAGCTGGCTGGGGAGAGCCCTGGGATGAGATGGCTGGCTTGGCTGTCACCAGCCCACAGTTTCAGACACTTGGAGTGGAGCTGCACGGTTCCTGCCAAAGCCAGGAGCATCTTTCCTGCTTTTGTTTTCCCCATTGCTGTTTTCTTGGCACGCTGAGGTAAGAAATCAGTCCAGCACTGGGACTCCAAGCCCTGTTTAGGAAAGGGACCTTTTCCTGTGGAGAAAAGCCTCCCTTGTCCCCATGCCAGCACAGAAGTGCTGTGCTCAGCCTGTGACACACATCCCGGTGTCTCATTCTCACCTCGCCCGCGAGTGCAGCAGCAGCTGGTCCGGCTCCGGCGATGCTGCATCGGCACATCCTGATCCATCTGCCTGCCCAAATCACTGCCACCACCAGGAAACAGGAACAGATTTGGCTCGTGGGTCCCTGCCCTTTGTTCTGGGTGTTGTTTCCCTGTCACTGTGCAGACGGTTTCTGTCCAGTGCCTGTCCCTGTGCTTGCACTTACCTCACCCGCAGACAGCAGCGAGCGGTGCTGGCGACCTTTGTCTCCCAAATGTTATGGTTGCCACGTTGATTGTGGGAACAAACTGGGGATTTAGGAAGAAAAGTGTCAAAATTAACCTGAAATGAAAAACTCATAAATAGACCCCTCTTTTTCAGCAAAGAGTACAGAGTATTCACTGCCAAGAATATTCTCTTGGATGCAAGCCAGCGTGTGTAGGGAAAAAATAAATAGCCCAGAGGTTAAAACTTGTGCAAACACTTGGTGCTGGCAGGGCAGAAGTGCCAGGAGAGCACATGGGACAGATGTGCAGGGTCTTGTGTCCTTTGGGATGGATTTTGGTGTGTGATGCCTTTGGTTAACACTGACCACAGAGCAGGGCTCCGGGGAGCCGGTCAGCATGGAAGAGCAGTAAAGCTGGATAAAAGGAGACATGAAGGTGAATGAAGATGATACAGATGTGCTGGCAGTACCCTGGGGTGTGTTGAAGAAGATTTCTGAGCCATGGGGGACACAGGCTGAGGCTGAAGGGTCTAACACTGCTTTTCTTTTGTTTTCAGACGGATCCACAGTACACAGCCGGAGTGGCAGAAAATATCAAAAACTTGTAAGCACTTCCAAGTGGCTTCAGTGTGTGGCCTGTGCCTGCAGCAAGGCCAGGGAACAGCTTCATTAAGGAGAAACACACTTTTCTGCTTCCCTTTTGTATTTTCTTGTTGTTGCTTGGGGTTGTTTCCTCTTTTTAAACTTTGTGCTGTCTTTGCTAATGCTGCTTCCACTTTCTGCTTGTTCTAAAATGCATCCCGTATGTAGCTTCCAGGAGGCTGCTTTGTGCTCGAAGTATTTAACACACATGGTCATTTCATTCTGTTTTGCTCCTTCTGCCCTGGGGCACTGTGAGGAGATGGATTGTTTAGATTTCCAGCGATCCTGGCAGTTGTTTCAGTGTCTCCTGCAGCCCTGTACTTGCTCTCTGCAGTCTGGGCAGTGTAGTAAGCACACACGAATGCTCCTGCCTTATTTTGCTTTAAAATCCGTGATCCATCTTTCTTCCCACTCCAGCCTGTTTGTTTTCCCCTTGTTCCAGGCTCTAGTTACATTTGTCTCTGGTGCTGGCTGCTATTTATGTCCTGCAGCCTCAGTGGCTGTTGCAGCTTCGGCTGTGGCTGTTTGAGCAGAGGCTGGTGATGGATTATTAACCATGATTATTAACCGGTCCAGGCGCTAATGACACCAGAGCTCAGAGGCAAAGGGAGAGGGAAGGTGGTGAGAGGAGGGGCAGTGACTCCTGTGGCTGCTCCTCGCCCAAGGACCCCAGTGGCCGCACGAAGCAGGAGAGGAAGGGCAGCACATCCTGCCAGCCCCCTTGTCCCCCAGCCAGCGATGGCACAGGGGCGTGGGGAGGGTTGTGCTCCCGGGCACTTGCAGAGCAGCTGAAGCAGAGCCCTCCATCTTGCAGAGCAGGAGCTGGCAGGGCTCCCCTTGGACACGCTTACCGGGGATAATGGACTGATTGTCCGATGGCTCCTGATGAAATTACCGGGCGCTGCTGCAGAGAGTGCCTCTGCGCAGAAGTCCTGAAACTTTAATTGACTTAATGATTTGATTTCTCATCATCCCCCTCCCCAGTGCCTCCTGCCCCTCCCTGAGTCGCTGAAATTATTTTTCTTCCTAATAGAATTGAGGTGGTGTGGGGCCAGGGCAGGCTGGGCTTCTCTCGCAGGAGGGAGGAAGCTGCTGCTGCTTTACTGCAATGTTTTGTCAGCTCAGTGGGAAGCTGCTGTTTCACTGCTGCCTGAAGAAGGGAAGATTTGAAAATGTTAGCTGAAAGACCTGCCAGTCCCAAGGAAGGAATAAGGAAGGGAAAAAGAAGTGAGAAGTTTTTGGCAGTGTCACTGCTTTGTCTCCCTTTGCCCCATCTCCCGTCCTCCAGGCTCTGCACAAACAAAGGAAATCAGCCTTGCACCAAATGTTCCTGAAAAGGCAGTGTAAAAATAACTGGTTTTCCTGCTTATCTCTCACAGTTAGAGCAGTCCCGGGGTATTGCTTGCAAGGCTGGTGTAGGTGCCTGCTTTTCAGATGGGTGACATTATTTTCTGTTGGAGTTCGACTCTTTAAAGGTTTCTTAGCCACATTATAAGAAAAGTAGATGCTGATTTTATCAGCATAAGAGAACTAGGTAGACTTCCTGCTGGCTCTCTGAACTACAGCACAGCAGTGTTTTAAGGAACTTAGCAGAAATGTATAGCACAACCTCGGCAAAATTAATTTTAATTACTGGTGCATTTGGAAAATCTCTAAATACCTGTAGTGCCAAGTCCTTTCTTTGCTGAACCAGTTTGCAGGTCATTTAATCCTGTAAAGGGAACGTGGTGCTCAGGGCTGGCCTTTAAACCTGACCAGTGTGTGTGTGCAGGAGGGAGGAGGATGCTGGTGGGGAGCATGTGCACATGGGACTATTAGAGACTGTGGTGGGGAGAAGATAACTTAAAGAGTCTGTGTCAAGCCCTGCTGATGTCTTCTGATGAGGCCTGGAAGTGCACTAGATACTGGGGAAGTTATGCCTTAGAGGCTGTGTTTTTTGTTTGGTTCTGTGTTTTCTGTTTGGTTCTGTGGCTCAGTGTTTACCCAGTGATTTGGTCTATGAAATGTTGTGTCAGACGTGGAGGTATTTGTTTATTGTTCCTTTCCTCTCTCAGATTCCCGAAGGAAATACACTCAGGTCTCCTGGAGGTAATTTCCCCATCTCCACATTTCTATCCTGATTTCTCCCACCTGCGGGAATCCTTTGGCGACCCCAAGGAAAGAGTCAGGTAAGAATGAGTGACCTTACAATCAAGCCCTGAATTAAGGAACTGTAGCAAGTTCCTCAGTGACTCCAGCAGGGAAAGCTCTTCTGCAGGGCCAGGCGAGGACTTTAAACTTGAATTATCCAAGATCTGAAGGACATGATTTGGTGACAGGGGGATGAACTGGCACCAGCTTTGCCAGGCTTGCCTCGTGCTGTGGTGTTTCCATCACAAAGCGAGGAGCTCATTTAAACCCAAATTATCTTAATTTTGGAAGTCCTTGAGATTTCCAGTAACTTAGCTGATCAGGGACCAAAGGGAGAGGCCATTTGCCATCTCCTCTGCCTCCCAGGGCTGTGCCACCTTCCCATCTCCAGCCCAGCCTGGGCAGGCTCCCTGGAGCAGCCACTATCCCAGCAGAGACTGATACTCCCATTGTCTTTGTCTGTTGCAGGTGGAGGACAAAGCAGAACCTGGACTACTGCTTTTTAATGATGTATGCCCAGTCCAAAGGCATTTATTATGTGCAGGTGGGTTTGGTGCTGGAGGGAAGATGGATGTACCTGTGAGTTCACTGTACTGGCTTGTACCAGCTGAGAGAGAGCACAGAGCATATCCAATTCTGTGATGCAGCAGAGTGGGAGAAGGTTTTAACCACCTGGTTAAAAAAAAAAATTAAAAAATGGGTTTTTAAAATACTTTTAGACTTGGAAACCTCCCACTTAGGAAAAGCAGAAGTCTTTGTTTCTCTTACCTGTTATATTGAGTGAAAAAAGTGCTTGGAGCACTTTCCAGAATAAACTGGGTCTGTGCCAAAGCTTTCCCCTGGCCTATGGTGTGATTGCTCTGCACAGAGACTGTTGCTGGGGCCTGGATGGGACATTGGCACTGTGCCCTTCTGTCTTGCAGCTGGAGGATGACATTGTGGCCAAACCAAACTATCTCAGCACGATGAAGAACTTTGCCTTGCAGCAGCCCTCTGAAGAGTGGATGATCCTGGAGTTCTCTCAGCTGGGGTTCATTGGTAATGTTCTCCCCCACTCACCCCAGTCCTAGCAGGCACAAGAGCAGGCTGGCTCTTGCCAGCACTACATTCTTGGCCCAAGAAATTGTCCCCACAAGATGGTAAAATACTTGGACTTGGTCCCCTCCTATTTTTGCAGTGACCCTTGTGTTTGCACAGGGGAGAAAAATCCTCACAGCTGGTACTGCTGATGCTCACTTTAAGTAAAAATAAACCTGGTGAGTGGCCCAGCCAAGAGCCAAACAACTTAGATATGGCCAGTAGCTTTTAGGCTGGATGGGATCTGGATTTGCCTAAGAGTGTGCAAAAGGAAGTTTGCATCAGCCCAGAACTATTTTGGGAACGGCAGTACATGGTTGCAGTAGCAGCTTGATCTGTTATTTTGGATACTGGTTTGATTGGCTTAAAACTTGTAGTTCTCGGGGCAGGAAATGGTCTGTCCTGCAGCTGGCTGCATTTTTCATCCTTGTTTCTCTTTACTGAATGGGAGAGTTTTAGACCTTTTGATACTGTTATGACCTGTGGGACTCTAATGCTTTCTAATTCTGTGACAAATATTAAATCCGGAACTGTATTAGCAATGTCAGCAGTGGTACATAAACAGGGGCCACAACGTGTTGTTTCCTTCACACAGATAGACACATCTAACCTCCACAGCCCAGTCTCCCAATGTTTTCTTTCCCAGCTCTGATTCTAGACCATTTCATGCCATAGCTCCTCACTCTCTCTTCGCTCTCTCTTTGTGCTCTAGGAAAAATGTTCAAGTCTCTGGATCTGAGTTTGATTGTGGAGTTCATCCTGATGTTCTATAAGGACAAACCCATTGACTGGCTGCTGGATCACATCCTCTGGGTGAAAGTCTGCAACCCTGAGAAAGATGCAGTACGTAAACAGCCTCTGTTGAAGGGAAATGTTCTGTGTGTGGGGGCAAATGTACACTTGGCTGTGCCTCCAGAGGATCTTTTCTGTGAGCTCTGGTGCTAACTGACTTTGCACCGAGCTGTGCCATCCCTGTGGAGCATGCTGCAGGGTGTCCTTGTGGATTGTGTAAGTGGAGACCTGGGAGTTCAGGCTTTTGTAGTCTGCAGCTGCCAGGAAAGGCATTATTTCTGCATCTAAGCACTAATAGGGTATTCCTCCTGCAGCCCTCGAGGGCAGGAGTCGTTCCCCATTCTTGTGTGTTGTTTTGCATTCCTGTGTGCTTCTCTCCCTGAAGCCCTTTCCCACTCACTGACTGAACCCCAGGATAACCCTTTGACGTGGATCCATGGGCTGTGCCTGCCTGGAGCACGCATGGAGACTGCCCAGAGAGCTCATCCCAGACAACCCAGAGCAAACCCTCCTTGCACAGTCTGCCAGAATGAAGCCAGATCACACAAAGCTCTTGTCAGGGTTTCTAGGAGGGTGCAGAGAGGTGAAATGGGCTCTGCTTTTGTGCTGCCACTCCTTTTGCAGAGCCATAAGCCCCTGTGCCCTGTGGAGGTTGTGTTTGAGCTCCAGCAGCAAGGGGCTAAAGCGAGTGGGAAGGGCAGAGGAGGAGTGTCTGTGGCAGCAGATGTAAGATGAGCTCAGCACCAGATGCTCTCCTGTCTTCTCTCTGAACATACTGTATTTACTCAAACACTTGCTTGCCCTCCTCCCTGGTGGAGAACAAGCAGCAGAGTCGCTGTGCAGAGCTCAGAGCCAGTGGCTTAGAACAGACTTCATGGTGACAACCATGTTGTGGTGATAAATGCCAGAGCAAGTGGTCACTCTGGGAATTAGTGTTGTATTTATGTGCTGGAGGATGGACCATCCTCAGAGCTCTGCAGAACTGGGGCAAGGATGTGGTTTAATTGGGCCTGATCCCTGGCACAGGACATGGCATTGGCTCCAGTACCCCTTGTGCAGCAGGACCTGTCTCAGATGATGTTCACCAAATCCTCCTGGCAGTTCAGACCATGTGCTCAGCTGTGACAGAGCAGTCCCCAGGACTGTCTGGCACCCCCACAGTCTGCACAGCTGTGGGTAAAGCCGGATGGGTGGGATGCTGGGATGGAGCTGGGAATGATGCTGCTGTCTGTGCCCCCACCTTCAAAATCCTCAGCTTGAGCACTGATTAAATGCAGATCCTGCTGCGCTGGATCATCTTCTCCTTAACTCATCTGTGCTCATCTTTTCCTACCTGAAACCAAGGTTTTCTCAGGGGAAATCGCAAACCTCTTAAACATGTTGCCTTTTTAAAAATTAACCTACTTTCCATGTGGATTTCTGGCTCCTTTCCCCCACTGTTTGCATGATTAACTCTGCACAGCGCCCTTTCAAACATGACTTTCTCTTGTAAATCCCACTGTGCAAAATCAAATTGGTAGCAGGGAGGATTTGTCTTTTTGATTGAAAGTTTGTTTGACCTGAGCTTTTGGTAAGTGCTTTGCCTGCTCTGGGTATATTCTGCTCTTTCTTTTTAAACTAATTTTAGATTTACCTGGGGTAGACCTGTGTGAAAGGATGACCTTCTTACCACCAACTGAGCTGTTGCCCCTCTTGGCTTGTCTGTGGCAAGGCTGCTTTCAGGAAATGTTTCTTTAGCAGTGCAGGAAAAGGGGAGAAAGATAAATCAGGAGATGCTGTAGCTGCCTCCATTCCCCTTCCTCCTCCTCTCCCAGAGTGAGATAGCCACGATGGAGTTGCATCCAGAGTTGCTGGCAGTGAGTAGGTCTGTCCCATCAGCATGGCTGGTTTTAATTTTCTAATGTAACGTGAGCTGGATTAGGGGATTATCTCTTTTGCAGCTCGCAGGGGTCATGCCTGGAATTTCCCAGCTCCTGGCCCATGGTGGAGGCTTGGTGTGGCACCCTGTCTGTTCCAGGCAGCCACCACAGGATTTCTGCTGGGTGGGAGGCTGCAAGAGCAGATGGCATTAAGGATGTGCATGCATTTCTTTTCTTGGAAAAAGCCAAAGTTGGATAACAAATATCCTCTCCATACAGCTTTTAACCTGTATTTTTGTCCTGCTCCCCCAAACTGAGAAATGAGCTATTTTAAAATGTGAGTTCTCATCTCCCCACGCTCTCAGTGATTTTCCCTTTTGTCCTTTATTCCCTCTCCATCGTCTCTCTCCCTGCACTCCATGGTAAATCACTGCCAGGATCACAGTTGCATCTGCAAGTTTATTTATGTGGTGGATAGGCGTGAAACAGCCCAGCAGCTCTGATGATGGCACGTGCTGTACATCTGCTCACAGCTCCTGCCAGCAAACTGGGAACTGCCCATCCAGAGAGAGCCCACACTTGGTGCCTGTTCACCTGGCTCTGAGTCATCCCAGGATTATTGTACCTTCAGATATCAGGGATGCCAAGCTCTGAGTTGTAGGAAAAGGCTTTCCCAATAAGCCAAGGGGCAAAGGAAACTCAGTTCTCTGGCTGTTCCTCCCTGACAGCACAGAGGGGATTTGCTCAGCGTTCTTAGCTATGCTTGGCAAGGAGAAATTTGGCACTTAAACCTGGACCCTGCCCAGCAGAGCCTGGGGGGCAAGGGGCTGAGAGTCACAGTCAGGTTTCTCCAAAGTGTGGTTAAAAGCCCCCTTGCCAGATTAGAGCCTAAATACCACAGAAGGGCCTGGAGATGGAGGACTTGTGTGTCCCTCCTTGTGCCCTTGTCCATTGCTCTTGTGGGCCTGCAGAGGTTGGAGCCTGGGGCACTGTGGGGCTCTCGTTTCAGAAACACTGCGACAGGCAGAAGGCAAACCTGAGGATCCGCTTCAAGCCCTCGCTCTTCCAGCACGTGGGAACCCACTCCTCCTTGGCTGGGAAGATACAGAAGCTGAAGGTGGGTACCAGCTCTCTGTCCAAGCTGCAGGTGGCCTGGCCTGCAGGCACCCAGGAACTGACTGCTTCTGGGTGGGGACATCAGTGACAGCAGCTGGTGGCAGCTGGATTTCTGTGAAGTGGTTGTGTTTTATTCTGTGTTACAGTGAGCTCAGGCAGCTCCTGCTCCTCAGAATGGCAGTGACATGCACCTAGAGTCACTGCAAGATTATGAGCCTTGGTACCAGTCCTGGCCACCCCATCCTGAGTGCCAGGCCATGGTCCAGGCAAGTGACTTCAAAGAATCCACTGAAAAACCTTGGAGAGATGACTCCTGGGTTGGTCTGACTTCTTTCCCACTCCACTTCATGTTCCTGGGATTTGGTGATAGGCAAATTAAAACTCACTGTATAAGAGCTGGAATTGTTGATGTGTGTTTAAACATGAACACAATGCAACTTCCCACAACTACAAGTGCAGAATCCATGGACAGGCATCCCTGGGCTGTGCTGTCTGTGTGATCCCCAAGGAAATGGACGGTATAATCCAGTTTGTATGTGCTGTCACAGTGCAGTGCTGTCAGGCCATGTAATTCAGTCGTTTTATGCTATTGTCAGCCTCCCAGCTGCTTTCTCCTCAAGTGTAAAGACTGTTTCCAGAGCTCCTGGGGCATGGACAGGCGTTCAGAGACATTTGGACCATGAAAGGCTCCTTGGTGTGCTGGATCAGAGCACAGAGCAGAGGTGTTTCTCTGAGCTGCCTCTCCTGAAGCAGTGTCCTGGGATCCAGTCACACGTTCCCCTGCCTGGTGCCTTGCCCAAATTACTTCCATCTCTCATCCTTCTGTGCCCTGCAAATCACAGAATTTTAATTTGCAGTGCCTTGTAGCTGGGCCCTGGTTCCCCACGGGCCAGAGCAGCTCATGGCCCTTGTCTGCCCTTTTGCTTTGTGCCCTGCAAGGACAAGGACTTTGGAAAACACGCACTGCGGAAAGAGCACGTCAACCCTCCTGCTGAGGTGAGCACCAGCCTGAAAACCTACCAGCACTTCACCCTGGAGAAGGCTTACCTGCGGGAGGACTTCTTCTGGGCCTTCACTCCCACTGCCGGAGACTTCATCCGATTCAGATTCTTCAAACCACTCCGTATTGAAAGGCCAGTGCTTGAGGGGTCAGGGGGGTGTGGGGACAGCCCAGAGCATGTGGAGACACTTGACTTTTGCTCTTCTAGCAGTTTAAATCAAATTTCTTGCCTGTCTTCTGCTTGGCTGCCCAGAAGGAGAGAGCAGTGCTCTTCCAGGGGGAGGATAATTTGACCCTTTCTCAGTGGGGCCCCCTTTGCCAGAGCCCTTTGCTTTCCTGCACTTGAGAGCAGTCCATGGTTTAGCTGATCTGGCACAGAAAGTCTCCTGCCAAATCGTGCTGTGGGCTCTTTGGGAAGGTGCCTGTTAGGTTGAGCTGTTTGATGATTCAGATGGGGTGAAAGCCATCATGTGCCCCCTCGCTCAGTGTGCCTTTCTGTGGGTTTGGTCTCTGTCACAGGTTCTTCTTCCGCAGCGGGAACATCGAGCACCCAGAAGACAAACTCTTCAACACAACCGTGGAGGTTCTGCCGTTTGACGTAAGTGTTTGATTGAGATTTGAGGTGAGGGTGGAGTGGGAGGCAAAAGAGGTTTGAGAGGAGGGAACTGCTTAAAGCCATCAGGAAAATCTGTACAAGATTCGAGTGCCTCTTACAGGTGCTGGCAGGGAGCCAGAGGGTCATGCCTGGTGTGATGCCACCTCGGGAGCAGGGTGCTTTGCTGAGCACAGCTGTGGGAGCCATCCCTGCCTGGGGATGCTCCCGTGGGTGGGATGGCTGCAGAGGAGGGGATGAAGTCAGAATGGTGCAGTGGAAACAGCAGTGTGAGGACTGCAACTGTCCTCTTGTTCTTTGGGCACGTGTCTCAGGGTGCCAGGTATTGGATGAGATGCAGGGTTTGCTGGCAAGGACAGCTCTGGGATTGCTGATTTTCCTTGGGGCTTTTGGGTGACTCTTGCCTCTGGTCTTGCAAAAAAGCTCCTCTCCTTCTGCAGAGTCTGCAGTCAGATAAGGAAGCCTTGCAGGAGGGAAGAGGCACAGCCGTCAAATACCGCAGGACAGCGGATGGCTACATCCAGATAGGTACAGGGGGTGTGGGGTGGGAAAGTGCCTGCTGATAACACAGCCCATGTCCTCACCTGCATGTCAGTCAAGAACCTCAGAGCTGTTTGCTTGGCAAAGAGTAATTTCTGCTTGCCAGGAGCCAGGTTGGAAGAGGATTTGTCACTGTCTCCTCTCCTCCACTGCCCTCACTCTCAGACTAGGTTGTCCTCAGATCATTTTCAGTCCTGCATTCCTGCAAGTCCTGCTCAGAGCTGAGACCAAATTATGCCGATTATTTGTTTGCTTACCCTGGCATTAAAAACCTCCACTACGGGCAGTTTTGCCATCTATGTCCTCACACAACCTGCAGGTCAGACTTCTCTTGCCACCTGAGCTTGTTTTAGTGCTCGCCCTGCCCTTGGACAAGAACGAGCAATTGCAGCCTCCAGAGAGCTGCCAGTGTGTGATACAGCTCTGGTGTCCCTGCTAAGATTTTAATTTTTTTTTAAGTAGACAAATAAAAGAAAGATTTCCTGACACATGCAGTGTTTTGCCATTTTCTCATTCCTCTGCATGCTGGCTGGTTTCTCCCAGTTGCATTTAAAAAAAAAAATAATCAAAACCAAAAAGCATATCAGGCCACTCTGTCCCCTTTCACACAGCAGTGATATGTCACCAAATACTCCAAATAAATTTTGGTTTCTTTACCTGATTTGTCTTCTCCAACGTGTGGCATTTTGCACTGTATTGCCATCCACGCTGCTGGTTTTTAGCCTGTTTTGTGTTGGGGAGCTGCAGGCAGGGGCTGCTGGGGATGTTGGTGCCCTGGGGGAGAAGGGGCAATGCCAGAGGACCATCCCTGTGTCAGCCATGTGCTCTCCCCACCAGGCTCATTCTCCAAGGGCGTCGCAGAGGGTGAGGTGGACCCATCTTTTGGGCCACTGGAGGCCATCAGGCTGTCCATCCAGACCGACTCCCCGGTGTGGATCATCCTGAGCGAGGTAAGCCAAGCTCCCAGGCACCTCCCCACCCCTGCCTTGCTCATCACTCTGATTCCATCCCGCTCTTCTTTCAGATTTTTATCAAAAAAGCAGAGTGAAGCAGGCATGAGGCAGAAGGGACACCCTCTGGATCCCTGCTCCTGCTCCCTCCTCCCCGCGGCGCCTTGCCCGGAGCAGGACAGCGCAGGGACTCGCCCGCGGCAGAGCTGCTGCTGCTGCACCATCCCCAGCGGGGCTGCGGGGCCAGGATGGGCACGGACTTCTCCTGAGGAGGAGCAGAAAGCAGAACCCAAGCCCTGTGCAGAGGGGTGGCTTTGCTCCGCTCCCTCGGGGTGCTGCTGCTGCTGGGGACACACGGGACAGTTTGGGGTCGGGATGAGCTCCAGCCAGCATGGGGACAAAAAGCACCTTCAGCCCCAGACAGGGCAGTCTGTGGCTGTGTTTGGGGACAGAGCAGGTCACACCAGTCCTGCCAGCTGACCCCACTGGCGTCCTGGGATGGAGGTGGCAGGGCTCGAGGTCTGCCTTGCCCTCTCCCAGGCAGCAGTCCTGGCCACAGCTGAGGATTAAGTGAGGGCAAAGACTGACCCTCCTTCAGCAGAGGAGGAATGAATCCAAAGGGGTTGGAGCTATGATTATGGCAGGGAAAACAAAAAAATAAAATATGCCACACTGTGCCTGCCAGCATTGAACACAGCCCCTTAACTCACGGTGAAGTCTCCAGTGTCTTCATGCCTTCAGATTGAGTGCAGAAACTGTCTTTTAAATAACTAATTCAGTTATTGATCAATGTGGGTTTTTTGGGGACGGAAAAAGAAAAGCAGAGGTAGCCCAGTTCAAAAATAGTAGGGATTAGTGTAAATCCCAATGTCCTTTCAGCTATACACTGGAATGCATTATACTACTTTAATGTTCTGTATTTTTTATTATTGGATACATTTGATTTTTCAAGTACATCTCTCTATATAAATATATAAAATAATGTGCACTGTAATAAAAGCTGAATTTAAACCTTTGGTGCAGTAGTGAGAGTCACTTGCAGCAGGGCTGCTTTAGGCACCTGTGAACCCCAAGTTCACAGTGGAGGGTGGAATTTAGGGAGGGCAAAGTCCTTTTGCAGAGCTGGTGATAAGTGAAGCTGGGGTAAAGAAAAGGTCATTTAATCAATGCCAAACAGACTTTAGCACTTGGGCTAGGGTCAGGCTTTTCTCCCAATATTTGGATGTGGTTTTAGGCAAGCTTACCCATCATTTTCAGTTAATCACAGCTGCTTTTCCTATGAAACCCAGTTCCCAACTTAGATGTTCTTACATCAGTCTCTGAGTGCCTTTGACAATCACAGGTGATTTCTAGTGAGGAAAAGAATTTATTTTTTTATATCCACGGTGTGATTCTTCAACATAGATCATTACAGCAGTAAGGAGGAGAGACGACAGCATGTGGGTCAATGTGAGCTCCATGAGGCAGAGCCAGAGGCATTTTAGAGCAGACAGTGCTACAAAGCCCAGCAGTGAAGCTCCTCAGCAGGGGCAGGGGCTGGAAAGCATTTGCTTTCTAGAAGGGAAATTATCTCCAAAGAGCAGAGGAGTGCCAGCATCCATCTCCCTTCAGCAGGGAATGCAGAGCCAGGGAAATGTTCTCTCTCTGATGGTGCCACATGACTGGCTCCCCTGTGCAGGGGCAAACAGTGGGATTTGGGGGAGCTGTGCCCCCTCTCACCAGGCACCACAGAGCTGGAGAGGCCACACCAGTGCAGCCATCCATGTGGAGGAGCTGGGCCTCAGGAAGTGTGCCAGGAGCCCGGCCAGTGCCAGCCCCAGCAGCACCCAGAGCAGCCAGGCACTGGCATACAGTGGTCCCAACCTGGGTGGAGAAAACCCCGTCAGGCACTGCCAGCCCACCAGGGCACTCAGGCAGGGCTGTGGGTCCCCACCCCCCTTTGGGACAGTCGGGGAAGAGGAGACACAGCCACGAGCACACGGGGGCAGGAGGGGAGGAGGAGGAGGAGGTGAAATCTGCCTGCAGTGCCAGCCATGGGGAGGAAGGCTGTTCCAGGGGCCAGGCCCTGCTGCCAGGCTCCCCGGGCTGCTTTGGGTGCCCCTGGGGGGGTCTGTCCTTACCGTGCCTGGGCAGCCCCGGCGTAGCCCTGGAAGTACCTGAGGCGGGTGTAGAGGTACAGCAGCCCACACGCCGCAGTCACACCTGGGGGACAGGGCAGCTGAGCTCTGCTGGGGCTCAGGATCCCTGCACTGCTGCAGCTGCATTCCAGCACAGCCCCCCCAGCAGATGGGCATGACCAGAAAACCAAGCACAGAGTGATTGGCTTTAAACACTGTGGGAGTTTAAATGAGTTTTCTACCTTCCCTTTTTGTGAGGGATGAACTTCTCTGCCCCACAAGTTGTCTTGGGACTTGGGTTGGCAATGCTCCCTTATGTGGTTTCTCCTCACAAATAAATGGTTGCAGCAACCAAATCTCCTGAGCTTGCTTGGTAGGGATATACAGTGGATGAGTAAATGTTTGGGTTATGGTTTGTTGTTCTGACATAGCTCTGCCTCAGCTGCTGACACCTTGGCACTCTGGGACAGCCGAGTGACCTTGTCCAGGAGAAGCAGCACAAGGGGACAGCCAGACTCCAGCAAAGGAGCAAGGGCTGCCAGTGCTTCTCCTCCAGGCAGGAATGGGCTCAGCTGCTCCCAGCTGGAGCTGAGGCACTTCTCAATCCAGCTAAAGGGAAATTTGCTTTCCTTGAACAAGAGCCTCACAGGCATAGAGAGAATGCCTGAATCACAATGGGATTTAAACTGGGGCTGGGGTTCTTTGGTTTGTTCACACGGTTTGGGTTGGAGTTCCCCCCAAGTCCCTCTTACCTTGATGGAAGAAGATTCCAGCAACCCAGAGGAGGGAAATGAAGATTGGGAAGTACTCTGAGCAGTTTGCCCTGAGGAGAACCAGAGATGAGAGTTAAAACTGCCTCCTTGTACATCAGAGCTGGATAACCAAGGCTGGAGAAAGGAATTGGAAACTCATATCAGAGCAAACTAAAAGAGCTGATGAGAACCATTGCTGTGCTGTGGGAAAGGAGCCTTTTCTGATCAAGCACACCCAATATCTGTATTGTAGAGAAAAAAGCAGCCAAACAACACACAGCATTCCCCTCTCCTGCATTCATATGGCCCTGGAAGGACAAGCTGTGGCTGAGATGGAGATTTGTCTCTGCTGGACCCTCGACAGGCTGCTGCTGGGGGAGAGCCTTGCCAGTATTTAAGGAGCTCTCTCTTCCCCTTGGGTGAACACAGCCCAAAGTTGGGAGTCACACAAGTCACACACCAAGAAGGAGCCTTCTCTTAGATAAAATTCAGCAGGAGGTGATCAGATGTACAGCCAGGTTTTCCTCCTTTTTGCTTTAGTGATAAAAATACAGATTTTCTGTAAGAAGAGTAGGAGCTGTGATATTAAAGACATTGGTTTTGCTTCTCCCACATTTTACCATTCCCTAGGCAATTTAATCTTAATGTTGGCCAAAAATATACAAACCTTTGGAGAACAGAGCCAGACTGGGAACTGGAAAAAGTCTGAAGAACCTTCTTCTGTAAATGCAGTTTGAGCCTCAGTGAGGGGAGGCTGCCAGGTTTCAAGTGAGTAATGCATCAATACCACTTTTTCCCATATTTTTTTCAAGATATCAAATTATCTATTTGTATACTCCTCCACATGGAAACGAGAAGAAAAACCCACAAAGAAGAAGTATCTTCTCAAGTCCAAGCTCCCCGAGGTCACCTTCCCTGCCGCAGCCCATGGCATGACTTGGTTAACACACATTTAATAGTTAAATATTTAATTAAAAGCCACATCAGCAGCTCCCCAGCTCGCAGAGGCTGATGTCTCCAGGCAGGCTGGCCTTCCATGGTCCCACAGAGGGACTGAAGCTGGTGTTTTTGTCACTCCACAAACGTTTCCTGTGTGCTGGCAAGGGAGCGCAGCTGCTTTGTTCGGGATTTAGCGCCGGGCTGGAGCTACCCTTCACACCAGCTCCAGCCAATTCCTTTCAACCGCTTACAAAACAGAATGGCTGAGATGAAAGATGGAATCTGGTGCTTGCTGGAAGCCGGAGGGATCTGTGAACGTTTCCAGTTTAGCTCCAGCATTGCTCTCTCCATAGGAACAGAGCAAAAAGAAGCAGCCCTCAGCAGGGGCCCACGAGTGCTGATTCTCACAGTACAATGGCTTCTGAAAGGGAAAAAATTAAAATGCCCTTGGAGCTGGTTCTGCCAGCAAGGCCCTTTGCTTCAATTCAACAGCAAAACATTACAAGAAAATATCAGGTTATTAATAAAGCTTTGGCTGCTCTCACCATTTGGAGCCAATGGTAATATTAAATTTAATGATTCTAATTGTGAATGCTCTGCACCTCCTCCATACGGCCACTAATTTGTAATTTGGCTGCCTCACAGTGCCAGAAGGAGAATTATCATGGATGGACAGAAACACCCCAGCCAAAGTGCTCCAAATCAAAATGCAGACCTTTGCACACAAAGCATTGAAAAAACAATATATAACAGGAGCAGTAAGTGGAAAGGTGATTGAGGGAGGCCAGTCTCTCCTAACAGTGACAGTTGACTCATGTGTTATCTAGACAAAGTCACCACAAAAAGTCAAAATCTTACTGAGCTCTGAAGGTCCTCTCAAATTCAGGGTGACCTGTTGTTTCAGGAGGGGAAATCTTGTACTTGCGACGGGCGTAGATCACCTGCATTGCAAAATAGGCTGAAAACAGAACACAGGAATGGTAACAGACCAGCAGTGTTTATTTAGCCAAGTGTTATCTGGCTTGGAATCAAGCAAGTGGTTAGAATGAAGGAGCTGATATGATCTGGGTCCATAGTCCAGGGCTGTCACACATGACCTGCAACAAATGTGCCATTTATTTCACTCTTGTGCTTTAAATTCAGGTTTGGTTATCCCAGCTGAGTGCCAGTGCTGGATGACACTTTGCATCATCTCACACCCAGCAGAGCCCTCAGTGCTGCAGATCAAACACAATAAAACCTTACCAAGTCCACACTGAGCCACAGAATTACTTCTGAATCTTGCACTTTGTGTTTAGAGGACACGTGCACCCTCAGCCAGTCTGATGGGAATGACATGCAACATTTTCTGCTATTCCCAGTGGGTGCAAATTATGGCCCATGTCACAGAGCAGCATCCAAACTGCCAAGCACTGGGATATCATTAAGTCGATTGGAGATGCTCCCAATCATGGCAATAAAAGGAAAAGGAAAGAGGGTGATTATTTCTTGCTCTTCACTCCTGCAGGACAGCCCCAAGGCTGTCAGGGAGCAGAGGTGCTGCCCATGCCTGCTATCAGCCTGTGCCAATTTGAGCCAAGGCACTGACTCAGGGTCTGCCACATCAGTCCTTTGTACGTTTGTAAAGGACATGGAAAGTCACTTCAAAACAACAAAAACTTGCTAACATGAAGATTTGGAATGCTTCACTATTTATTGAAAGCTCCCACTCTCACAGGCAATTGCTGATGCTCTGTTTTATTTAGGTACACTACTACACTGCTGTCTATTGAAAATTCCTATTTTCATATAGGAGAAAACTAAATTATAAAAACAATTACTTTGATGGCTCTGGTGGTGTCACTGAGACACTTCAGTGAGCAAAGCCCTCACATAGCAACATTTCCAGAGCATTGCACAGAGAGACGAGGAGCCAGGGTGCAAGGCCTGCCCTGGGGACTTCCTATTGTAACAAAGATAAAAGCAGAACAGCAGGATAGAGAAGGGGAAGTAGGGACAGATGTTCCAAGATTAAAGACAAAACATGTGTCTGCAGAAAAGCATCAGAACATATGTAAAAGGGAATTAGAAATGTAAATAATCTGATGCTATGTGACTTGTGTATCACAAGTTTTTACTAACATAAACAGTCATTCCTTTCAGAACACATGTAAGAACAATTAAGCATGTTCTAGCACCTTCCACAGGGCCCAGCCCTGAACAAGAGGTGCTGACAGAGCAGAGTGGGGGAAACAAGAATGTTTCCTCCTCTTTGATTCATTTGTAGCAGGTTCTCATGGGTGAGTGTGTCACCCTTCTGCAGATCCAGCAGGACAGGACAGTGTTCCCTCTGTGAATCCAGAGAGGTGCAGCACACAACTGGAATTCAGCAGCTGCTGGAGAGCTCTGGGAATAAGATGAAACCACAACCCATCTTGTTACCTCTCCTCCTCGCTGATGCTCTCAGGGCTTCATCCCAATCTCCTCTCCAGAAATGGGCTGAGCTGAAGTTACAGCATAAGAGCAGACCTGGCTTGTGGCATCAGCCCAGCTGTGCTGGGCAATGCTCTTCGTGCTGCTTTGTGCCATCTGCACCTTCCCTAAGGTAGGATTCTGGTGACTGATGGCTGAGGGAAGAGTCATTCACATCAAACCTCTCCACCAGCTCTACACTTAGCATCTTGCTTCTAGACACAGGGGCCAATATTCAGACAAGTCCTACACAGATCCCTGACACTCAGGGATGGGTGACATACAAAACAACCACCCAAGAGGAGCAGGAGCCTTGTGGAGAACAGCTGGCTGTTCCCCAAACCTGGTGTAAGGGTGAAGAACTGAGGATGAAGAACCAGTCCACAAAAGCACTTCTCAAAATGAGGTGTTGAAAAAACCTACACTGCATGAGCCTTCTCAGCAGAGATAAATCTGCTCTGCAGAACCTTTCAAAGCTTTTTTTTTTTTTTTTGTTATTCATGCCTCGAGGTTAATCACCTGTGTGGATTCCCATGTGGCTTAGGGGCTCGGCTCTCCCTGAACTTTGCCCTTCAGTGGAAATATTCTTCATTCTCTATTTGATTATGTCCACAAACTTGTCAAATCATATCATAGTTGCTATCTGCCACATTTGAGTGAACCTGGCAAACAAGCCCTCTGGGGCCTGACAGTGACATTGCATAAGTTTTCTTTCCTTTGAAACTGTAAAATAAAGGAGTGGGCAAAAAAAACTGGAGTAGAATAATTTTGCTCTATGGTACAATGTTCACCACAAGGCTGGGGCACACATCTAGAGAGTGCTAAACTCAGGGTTTCACTAAACTGAGAATGACTAAATTAAAAAGGGGAAAGTTACTTGAAAGAACACAGAAACTGCAGGCTCACAGAAAATTCAAAAGGAAGCATAAAAATCAACCAACACTGTACCAAGGTCAGCCATTAAATTACACCTCCTGCACCAGGATGTGACGGAGCAGTGTCTGTAGGGATAGCCCACGTCCATGCTTCAGAGGGAATCCCAGACTGTAACTCACCTACAGAATGTCCTTTCAAAACATGCAGAGAGTCACTGCACAGCTCTGAACCCCAGTGAAACAGGCACACAGATTTCACAGGACTAGATGGAAAGGAAACACACAGTATTTTGCAATTGCTCCCTGGCTTCCCACACAGATCATAAAACCAGGATACGTCATGTGATCGAACAGATAGGAGGGTGCCAATGTCAGCTATTTATCTGCTGGCTTCACACCTGGCTTGATATGCCATCAAAGTAAAATGCTTAATGCTGCAACCTTTAAAAACTACTTGAAATTCTCATTAAACAAAAATATTTGAGACAAAACTGTTATCTAGGGATTTGCTGCTGAGGGTTTCCTAAAGGAAAAGGGCTCAGCAGCATTTCTGTAACTGAATTTCAAGTTTTCTTCATGTCTTGTCTTTGCACACTAAACACTCGCTCCACTCCCACTTAGTTTAAGAAAAAAATTCATAGTACAAAAGTTTCTTCCATTTGTAATTGTATGTCTCTGTAAATTGAGTGGAAATGACTGAAAATTAAAAATAGAGCTCAAGACTTCTGAAAGTGGCATGTTTTGTTTTAAATAATGCTTATATTAAGAGAATTATCATCTGACAGCCAAAAGCACATGATGCTGCTCAGAGATTCACATCCATTTGTAAGCAGGTGTGATAGCTGATAGTATGGTGAATTAATACAGTAATAACAAATCCCACAGACCTTTCCTTAGAGAATGGTGAAGATTGTAACAAAATGGGGGCTCTGTCCCCATCCCAGGCAGGGGAGTGACTGTCCTGAAGCTCAAGGGGGAGAAACTTTGCCCAAACGATCCACCAATAAATAGAGCTTGTCACCAATGCTGCTCCTTCTAAATGGTCTAAACACAATGCATCTCTTTAAATTAGAAGTCACCGAGTTCCTTTGAAGAGCTCTGTGTCTGTTTCTGACCAGAACTTGCATGTTTCCAAATTACTGTGCTCTCAGTCCACCTCGTCATCTGCTCTGTGCCATACGAACATGCAAGGACACTGATCACAGAGAAACACCTGTGTGCACTCTTTCCTACATCCACACCAGCTCTGTCTGTACACTGACCTCCCCACCAGCACATTTACTAACCTGCCTGTATTTTGGCTACCTCCAGCCACTGCAAGTTACAAATTACCTGCTAAAATGCAATCACAAATTAGTTTATTTCAATAACATCACGTTGAAAATGCTTTAAGTATAAAAGTTTTACTTGCTGGCTTTGAGGATCATTTTAAATAATGTTAAATAATGACCACCCTCAGACATGACACTTCTACCATTAACAGCCAAAAATTTGTATCATTTTACCATGCTGGAAAACAGTGACTTTCACTCCACAGACACTCCAAGAAAAACACAGGAACCACATCTCACAAAATTTAACATCATTAGCTGAACACTGGCATTGTACAAAGGGCATTTACCTTGCTCCAGGACGCCCAGAACTGTGACTGTGGCCAGCAGGTCTATTTGATCTCTCATGCTGCTGACTGTGGAGGAAACCCCAGTGTGACGTGCTGGGTACAGCAGGTCCAACACTGCCTCTGAGCAAGGTGTGTTTCCTCCACCACACCTTAGCTCACCTTAACTCTCTTCACACCACGTGGTTTCCCAAAGCAGCCACCCACCAGAAAATGTCTGTTCCATTCAGCCAAGTGCCTTTTGCCGAACAACAGAGCAAGGAAGAATTTTACATGAGCAAACTGTGAAATTCTTCTAATTACATTTACAGACTTTATACCATGATTGAATTACATGTTGCCAGCAATTGAAAGATGATGGAATTATCTCCAGCCCTTTTGTTGCTAGTTTTAATGAGCTCTGAAGCATCTCAATTATGTGCAAGGTTGTAAAAATTATTAACAAGCATTTACAAATTAATGACTTGACCTTCTGCTCTTATTTCAAGTAGTGGAGTTGACCACATGAAAGATTCGACAGACTCCAGCTGGAATAACTTAATTCTGTTCCCAGAATCTGTGATTTAACAGAACATTCAGATACTTTATCCTACTAATTACTACTCTTCAGTTTACCAAAGAGGAGTACAGTTCTTTCTGCCACTCACTCACCCTTAGTAGTTTTCTGAAGTTTTTAAGCAATACAAACTATTCCCTGCCTAACATACAAAAGAAAAGTTCTCAGTTCTGAAGGCAGCAGAGGATGTAGAAACATACAGACCCTGAGAAATGTTACACTGGCATCAGAGTTATAACTGTAAAATGTAAAATCGGAAAACCAGGAATGTTTTAGCCCTGAACAACTTTTCCCCCACTCCACAAAAGTAAAATTGGCATCAGTTCAAAAAGGAACCTTATGTTCTTGAGCAACTTTATATGGATGACTACTCTGACTTTAAAATTTTTAAAATCAAAGAGGAGGAAGTTTTTCCCTTAATGTTGGTGGCTGAGCCATTGCAGTTCTCTGTTGAGTCACACACACAAACCCTCACTACAGAATTTGTGCATGTACCAGACCTACAGTTTCTCCCAAGAGGGACATAGCAAGATTTTTTTCCATTTGGCTCTTCATTGCTTCAAAACCCTACTGTGACTGCTCATCAAGTTGAAAATTCAGTTAATCAATCAAATATCCAATGTTACACTTTTTATGTATAACCGCACACGTAGAATAGCAAAACCACTCCCTTTCTCTAAAAAACATTCATATGATGTGACTTCAGCCTCTCCAAGGTACAGCAGACTCAGACTAAATAAAACTAAAACCTAAAAGTTAACCTTAACTGAACCTATTGGTGACCAAAGATTTCATCTGTGGTGTCCAATATAAAAGTCAGAGGGGAAATGCCACTGGGGTCTCCTTACAACATATTTCAACAAACAATGCAGGCTTGAGAAAACTTTCATTACACATTTCCATTACTGTCAGGGAAAACACTGGCATCAAGAAAATAAAAATCAGATTCTGAGCAAAGGTTTGTGACAAGCTGCCACTGACTCCTTAAAATCTTTTGAAAGCCACAGATGTCATTTCAGTGGGGAGTGGTTTGGGAAATTTCTGTTTCACTCAACAATAACCAAAATGCAGCATTTTTAATGAGACAATAAAGCAAAAATTGATGTAACTTCATGGTTCCCCATGGGCTAAAAGCAGCTGATTCTGGTACTGCTGTTGACTGCTACGTTTGTTTCTTTATAAACTTCTGAAGTTACAGGTCTCCTTCTCTCCCAAACAGAACACAAAACTTGTAGAGTAGGAACACATTAAAAACACACTCTGGTAAGCCAGGGGCTGCAAACACAAATGCACCATGACACCAACTGCAAAGCTCACAGAATGATCAATGTCTGAAGCTGGGCAGTGGCTAAGGGACTTGAGCAGCCTGAAGCCAAGAGCTCCACACACGCTGCTGCCAGTACTTTGCTCCTTGTTCAGAAACATCAGCTCCTGCTTGCAGCACGTGTCCCACGTCCCAGCTGGATTCCTGTGTGTGCCAGGTGCCTGCATCAGACAAGTCTTGAGGAAATCAGTTTGAACCTCTAAAAGCTGTTATTCTGAGGGAATTGGCATATTTTGGAACTCCACAATTTTGCAATGTGAGGTCGTTATTAACATCTTTTTCACTATTAACAACCACCTCTGCATTGAGGTGGTTGAATTGAGGTTGAATTTCTCAGCTTAAGGTCTACAATGCATTCCAGAAAAAAAAAAAAACCCAAAGCCCGGAAGCAGTGGGAGTAGCATAAAGCCTGATTTTCAAAGTTACATTTTCTAAGGCCCCTTTATTCAATTCTGGCTGGTTTAAATGGACTTTCTGAAACCATAAGAATTGTAAGACAGAGCAGCAGAATTTGAGCCTTAGTAATAAATAGGCTGAGCAAAAATTGTGTGTTAGGATGACAGGAAGAAACCACCTCACTAAGAACGACAATGCTGAATGCTAGGCTCATGCAAATGTATAAAGTCACACCATGTATATTTAATACACTAGCAAAATATTTATTTTATAATGATAAAACAGAAGTGAAGGATTTCTTTTTGGTGTGCACCAGTAATTGTAGTAAAAGAATAAGGGGATTAATGGACTCTTTATACATTTCAATGACAAAAATTCATAAAGGTTAGCATCAAATTCAACTGTTCTCCATTTACAAGCATAAAACTTACCATAATACCCCCCAAACACATATATAAAGAATTATAGTTTTAAAATCTATAAAAAGTAAAAAATATACAGTCAGAAGATCTAACTCTTATTCAAATCTTTAATATAAAATTGTAAACATTTATTTACACAAAGGAAATGTGTATAACAAAATTTTGAGCACCCTTTTCAATTGGATCGTGGTTTTTGGAAGGCAGTGGATGTTGCACAGTGACACTCTCACCTTGCCTGCCCAACCAAAACCGCAGTTTATAAATAAAGCCATGGGCGGCCGGCTGGGTTCAGTTCAGGGGAGATTGGTTTTATTGCTCTGAAGCTGCAGCAAATGGAAAGCCCGAGTGCAGACACAGCCAGTGACACATCACAGGGCAGCAGGGCAGAGCCCAGCCCTGCCCATGCACCCGTGTACATCAAAACCGTATTTTCAAATCCATTGAACTGTTCCAACCTTGTTCCAGTGGCACCGTGCTCTGTGCACAGGGACCAAAGCCAGAGCCAGGGGCTCTTTGGATCCTGTTCACACACGGACACCAATGGGCATTAAAAGCCAGTTTGTCTAGAATCACACCTAATTGTACTCCAACAGTACCATGAAAAGGCCCTGTCATCAAACCCAGATACCTTCCTGAACAAACCCTCTGGTCAAGCAGAGCAATATCCACCTTAGCTTCCAGAAACAGCGGAGGAAAGAGCACACCTGCCTTTTCCTGGACATTTCGCTGGATTGCCTTTTTGGTAGTAATAATGCAAACAGCAGATGTTCTTTTCCTCCAATTAAGAAATCACAACTGGATGGATTGTATTTTAACTTATTCAGAACCAAGTTTGTGTGCAAAATCTACTGGAAAACAGAGCAGATTTCACCACAACCTAAACAGGGAGAAAGAAAAGCTGAATCCTACTACCCTGTTATTTCTGTTAAGTGTTTGTAAGGGGGAGAAAAAAAACAGTGACATGGAAAGATGTCACTTGAAATTGAGGTCCCAAGCACCCCCGACAGGAAGGGAAGGCACACTGGTGCAAAGTTAACCCTTAAAATTAAAAATACAGCAAACACTCCTTCCCCTGACATTGCTAGTTTATATCTATACTCTTCTAATGACACTTACCTTGGACCAGTTTTTGGTTTAACTTAACAGTAAACCAAGCTCACTAGCTCTTTTCTTAGATTGCCAGTATGAGAAAAGCTAGCTCAGTTATTTGCATCTCAACTACTTATTCTAGAAAATATCAGAAGTGTCAACAACCAAAGTCACCAACAACTTCGTCTTCCCATCCAAAGACAATCTTTATGTTATCTTTTCAAAAGCTCTATGAGGGATTAAGTCTGCTTCAGTGAAGTTTTATTCACTGTTTAAAGGTGGGATCCACTGATCAATGCACATCTTTCATCAACAGTTCAACATGATAAAATAGCAAATCTGATCAACAGAGCGGAATTCATCCACACTAGCTAAGTGTGCTGGACAAACCATGTTCCATGCATATTTGGAAAGGGTTAAAGTATTAGTGTTAAAAAAGCAGTTTTCAAAAGTGCAAATTGTCTCATAAAGGAGCTGCAGATACAGTAAAATATTTTCCTTCTCTGAAACCAATGATATCTTTCCCTTCCCTTCACCCCCTCTGGAAAAAAACCCTCTCTCACAATTCTGCAATTCAGAAAACTCCCAGAGAAGCCAGTCTGTGTTGAAGGAAATTGCTTTTAAAATCACAATGCTGGGTTTGGTTAGAAAGTTTAGAGGAGTTTTCCAAGAAAGTGGATTTAGAAAGGGAAGAGGTATTTGTGCATTTAAAACAAAAGCTTTCAACTTTATTTTCATTTTAAAATAAACATTAAGGCAAGGTGGTTTGTTGGTGGATAAGAGATTTTTTTTGGTAGAGAGTAAGGACTTTGGAACATTGACTGTTCCCATTGTGGTTTTTGTCCTTTCTGGGACCAACCCCAACTTATGGATAAGAGGTCTCCTTGGGCTGAGCTGAAGAACAGCATCTGCTTCAAGGGATATTAAAAAAGTAAATCCACCAGTCTATAGAAAGATTATCAAACTTGTAAGCCAGTATTAAAAAAAAAAAACAAAGCATTTAAAAGGGGAGACTTCCACATTGGAGCAACCCTGATACAAGTATTCTCCCAGGCTGCCTGTGCTATTATTGCTAATAAGGACTTTCCACCTCCCAGCCAAATTCTTTTTTCCTCATTTTTATCCTGAAGTGACAAAGTCTTGTGCTCATTGCTAACTTCAGGGGATGAACTGTTCTCAAAGGTTAGTTTTACTTTTTACAACAAAGAAAACTAGATGAGCTGTCATGAAGCAAAGCCTTCATTTAAATACAACTACCTTTGGAAATAAGTTATGAAGAAACAGGTGCAAAGTAAATGGCTTTACAATTCATGTTAAACCTACTATAGTTTAAAAGTTCTCCCATAAGAAATTCCCCCTTTAAACACAGCAAGGTACAAGCCAAGAACTGTGCCTCTCTACAACAGAGTGCAAACTGCAGCTTAAAAGACTACAATCTATGAAGATGACTATCTAGACTAACTGGCCAGGTTTTAATACTTTTTCTCATCTATTACCAGCATCTAGAAATATTTACTGTGAAATATCACTTGCTTACTGAGAGTACAGGCACATGCTTCAGCAACGGGGAAAAGAAACAATTCCAAACATTTTGCAAGCATACTCAGTTGCATACAGCCTCTTCTCAAACAAAAATCAGAAGTTGGATGGACAGTACTATAACAGCATGTCAAGCTATGAACAAATAATTATTGCAAGTAATAGCTGCAGACTAAGCCCTAAACACATTTTGTGCAACTATTTGCGTTCTTTCTGCACTAGTTCTGTGGAATTTTTGTTTTGTTTTTAAATAATTAAAATATTTAGTCTTAGAACACTGCAAGTGAGATTTCTGGAAGGCTGGCTAGGACACAGTATTTTTTGACCTGTTCAAGTGTGCGACTCCTCAGAGGCCGCAGCCAAAGCGCACTCCTCCTGCAGACCTGCTTGGTGCGCCGTGACCACGCGTCAACGCTCAGTGAGAAGCAGCTCCAGTCTTTTTCCCAACCATTTACCTCTAATGCCTGCAAGTCTCCTCAATGCCACAGGTTTTTTGGTCCAAGAGTTGTTTGTATCTCATGAAATAATTAAAAAAGTAGAACCCCTGTCCCCAGCCCCATTTTAATGAGTTCCTAACAATTCATCCAAATCATTCATCCACTCCTCTGAAGTCCTGTTTTTCAGCAAAGAGTCTATCAGATCTGTGTCACCAGTTAAGTTCTGAAGTCCATTATTGCCTGACTGGCCGCTGTAGGCAAAAGGCAGCTCCTGACTGGTCGTCCTCACAGGGTACCCTTGGCTACAGTGCAGGTTTCCTCTGTTGGGAATTTGCTGATTTGGGTTCTGGTTGAAAGCATTCAGGTCTGGAACAGTCTGGTTGATGCCAGGCAGGACTTGCTGTGCGGGTACCTGCTGCTGTGCGGGTGCGTTTGTCCGCGGCTGCGCTCCCAAAGAGGACGGGAGCATCTGCCCAGAGACGGCAGCGTTCATCGAGGTCATGGGCCTGCTGGTGCTTAGGCTTACCTGAGGCATTCCCTGGGCAAACTGCTGGTTGGACATCTTTAGATGTGTCTGCTGCATGTGGAAAGAGGAGTTGGCAGTAAATGGTCCTAAGCCACTGTTTGCTTGTGTCTGGTTGTTAATATTAGGGATACCTTGGTGTTGCCAAGATGGATTTTGAGCCCCCATAGCAGCTGGTACTCTGGACATCTGTGGCTTAGATAAGGTTGCATTCAGTGCACCTTTATTGTGCTGCTGAGAAATATTTGAGTTTGGTAAGGTGTTCTGCCCGTAGGCAGCAGGAACAGCAGTGCCCTGGCCCAAGCTGCCCTGTCTCTGCATCGGGGTCTGTCCGTTGGCACTCGGAGTCGTGTGCTGGGCAACCATCTGGCTCATGCCACCTGCCAGGTTGTACAACCCCCCACGCTGCATGTTCTGCATGCTGGGGTACTGAGACACCCCCCGCTCCTGCTGGCTGGAGCCTGACTGCAGGGGAGCAACAGGAGTGTGTCCAGGTCCCATGGGAATAATGTTCTGGCTCTGAGGAAACAGCCGAGGACTGCCGGAGCTGGACTGTCCTAAATTACTGACCCCAGGCATGGCTGAAGATGACCCTGAAATAAAAGAAATATTTTGTTCATTAAATACCTCAGGTTCAACCAGAGCCAACCAGGCTTGTAGGCACAATAACCCACAAGAGAGATGCAGCTGCATTTGTATAAATTGACCTCTGCAAGCAACACACAGAGAGCAGGAGTTTAATTAAAGAGTGTCAACTGTGGCTGCAGTTAGCACCTCACCTTGATCTCAAACACAGATATGCCAATGTCCTAAAAAAATCTGAATACCACTTCTAAGAGTTCAACATCACTAATTTAAAAAAAATTATGACTTTAAAGGCAGGACTCTGATATTTCTTTGTGAACAAAGGTAAACATCTATACTTTGAAGTGCACGCACAATTTACTAAGCTGTTAAAAATACCTCTTATTGCACACACACACACTGTCAGTCATTCCATGCATAAACAAGAGTGCATCTCTTATCATACAATTGCAGAGTTGCCAGTTCTGCGTTTTCCCAATTCCAGGAATATCTTCTGTTTGTCTAATATAGAAATATCTAATTCAGAAATTTTTGGTCAAGTATCTTTTGGATTTTCACAGTCAAGTATTCACTATGTTAATATGCAGTGCTGACAGCCAAGCAAGGTGATTTGGAAAAATGTCTTCTCAGCCAACCAAATACGGTCCTTTGTTATTGCAAATTCTGAGTTCAAAATTTCTTCTTGTAGAAGAAACAGCCCCCTATTTGAGGCAAAAAAAAAGCAGAAAAACTCTGTAAAGTGTAGTGCATGTCACACCCCCCCCCACTCTTTGAGTTGACCAGGGGAACCTACCTACACTAATAATTTCTCTAAAAGTAAGCTGCAGAATTTTTTCATATTTTATGATAGCTGAGGAATACTGGATCTCCATTATTACTAACATCCTATCTGAATAAAAACAGAATTATCAAAAATAAATTCAAATTATATTGAATTAATTATCAACAAAGTACATAATAAAAACATCAGTGTTGAAGGAACGGATGGGTGGGGGAAGAGTCTTACTGTGACAATATTTACAGTGAAGAGATAGCACACATATCAGGATTTAAGATGCAAAAAATAGTTGCAATCATCATCACAAAGAAAAAATATTTTTAATAGAACTGAAGTTCATTATAGCAAAACTTACTCTATTTCTAACAGTTGTATGCCTATCTTTCAATAGAAAGGTGGCAAGATAAAACATGTTTCAATGCAACAGTTGAAGGATGCTACTGATGCCTGTGTAGCACACAATTCTTTTGTACTGGCATTGAGTTTTTCCAGTTAAGTAACAAAACCCAGTTGTAGCTGCACTTGACACTGCACAGGCACGAACACTGTCAGGGTAAGGGTATTACATTTCCATTTGCATCTTACCCCTTCAGTATTTATTTCTGCAGGAACATGGAGAGTAAGAAAACAAAATGAAGGGAAATTTAACAGAATTAATACACTACAGACATACGAAGCTGCTTCTCACACAAAAAACCCCACTTAGAACACTTCACATGTAATGAAGAGAACTCAAATTGCATGCCCTTTTAAAGGTAGAAGGGATAAAAATGTTAAAGACTTTTAAACTCATCCTAGAGATGAGAGAAATAACACACCACTTATCTTTCTTTAATGAGGGCCTGTGATAGATACAGGCAGTAGGGATGTCAGGCTTCAGAAAAAAACCCTCTGAATCTTAATATATCAAAGACAGAATTTTCAACCTGCACAATGAAATAGAAGTATAAAAAAGGCCTATAGAACAATGAAGGTACTTAAAAATTTCACTAATTTCCCAAACAACATTAAGAATCAGAAGCTTAAGTTGTCCCAGATACCTGCAACCAGGGAAGCTGTTAATTTGTAACTGAATCAGACTACAGGTCAAGAGCTTTTAAGGCACAGTGACATGTAATAAATTAATTAAAAGCTATCCAATCCAGGAAATTTGAAGACACCTTGTTTTTCACTCCTGGTATTTTTTCTGCTATTGTTTCAAGTGCCATGTTTTCTCACCTGTGAACTGTCCAACCTGCTGCTGGTAGGGGTTCTGGGGCTGGTCCTGGTACTGGGGAGGAGGCCGCGTCAGGTGCCGCTGCAGCTGCTGCTCCTGCTGCTGCCGCTGCTTCTCCTAAAAAATGTCCAATGCAAGGTTGTTTGAAAACAGAGCAAGCTTTTTCCAAGGGCTGGCTTGGAGAAAAACAAGTTGTCTGCATAGTTTTATGCACAGCTGGTAATCAAAGGGGCTTCTGCAGCCCTAGAGTCACTTCAGACTTTGTTCTCAAGGCTCAAACACAGTTTAATCTGAGTGACAAGACCAGGATCTCAGAGACAACAGCATGCACTGCAAGAGTTACTGCAGTGCATGTCTGAAGCTTTTCAGAGATTGAAAATCTGAGATGCTAGTCTCCTCATCAGTAACATAATCAACGGGCATTTTTAGCAATACTCTAAAGACAAAAAGAGATATGTGTACAAAAAGAGTAAAAGTGAGTGTATAAAAAACCCCACATTTACTTTTTTTTGGTCTTTATTTCCAAATCAATATATTTTAGACCCCTCTTTAGAAAACAATAAAAGTTCAAGTAAAAAATATCAAAAACTGAACACGTAAATATTTTCTAGTCTTTGTCTGCAAACATGAAAAGATACACACAAATCCATATTCTCATATATCACAGGTTTTCCTAGATTATGAAAAACTGCAGAACTAAGTCCATAATAGAAGTCACACAGGTTTTGCAACCATTGTTTCAAACCACTTTCTTAGCAACTCACTGATCAACTGAAACAAACCCTACTCATGACACAGAATAATTGTACCTCTTTAAAATAAAAGCAGATTCAACCCACACCTATTTTATACTCAAACCATTTGAAAAATAAACCAAGCAAATTTTTTATTAGGAAACTTTGTGGGAAAATGAAATTTAAACTCTTGAGGGGAATGTAGATGTAGTGACAGTAGACTCAGATTTTGACAGTGTCAACAGCCACCTGGCTGCTTTTACAATATGAAATGTATCAGGTACAGCATTTCTGTCTCTTCTTCCATAGATACCTTCAGCCAGACTGAAATTCTGAGCTAATCAAGTAGTGATACAATGCACAACTATCTACTTATCAAAAAAGTTACACAGAGCACAGCAGGGGACAGAAATTCCCTTCCAAGAGTATTGGGGTAAAGACACAAGGCAGAGCCTTTACAGAAGAGCCTGGTGCAAAGTAACAAACAGCAGATACACATCGCTACCACCCTTCCCAAAGTCTCCAGCTGCGAAGCTGTTGAGACATGCACAGGAATGAAGAGGGCAGGCTGCTTGACAGAGGACCTGCTGCTTGCAGGACCAGTCAGACCTGAAAGAGGCTGACCACAGAAGCCAACAAGAGATGCCATAGCTCTGAGAGAAACCAAGAACTGCAGAACCTGGTCTGGAGAAGAAAATGAAAAAATACGCAGAACGCCAAGTGAAAAGACAAATTTATAGTGGCAGGGAATGGCACTGGAGCTACCTGAAACTACAAGTTTCCTGCAAAGCAGACATCAGCAGATTCAGAAATCTTTTTGTAAAACTACATCCAGTATCATGTGTATCCAAAGGAACAAGTATCAAATCAGAATGCTAACAAGACCTAGCTTGACTAGGCAGCACAAGGCCAATAAATGTGGCAAATGCAGGGCCTAAAGCTGTTCAGCTCCAAGGCAAAGCCACTCCTTATTTGGGACCAGAGTCCCAACATCACTATAGAAAAATGGAAACTACAGAAGTTAACTGTAGTTACCATAACTAGGACACGAGTATTTTCATAATACTGATATTTACTGCAGCAGCATGTGCTGCAAAACAGAAGCAAACAGATAGGAAAATAATATTTTAATGCTATGTTTGAGATATGCTACTTATCACCTCCCCACTGTTTAGAGAGGTCTGACACCTGTTAGGTCCATTATTGTTCTAAGGAAACCTACTGGGCCACAGCTCTAAGAGCTCTAACAAAGCTCTAATGATCACCATCCACCAGACATGCAAAAGCACAAACAGGAGGTCACACCCATACTTCCTTTCTCCCCACCTGCTCTCAAAGAATACCTGTTTGTTAACATTCTGGAGAATAATGATTACTCATCTTTGATATTTGATATTAACAGACAAGTCACCAAAGGCTGACTGATTTACTAAAGTATTCTAAGCTTATAGATCACATAACTCATAGAGAAGATGTGATTTTATTGATGATTTGGGCATTTTCTTTCAGTCTTTAATAATATAATTCCCCCACAGTATTCCCCTAATCCAAACTGTTTTAACTGAAATATCAAAAACATATCTTTAGCAACACTCATACACTGCCAACCACATTACTAAGTTTTGTCTACAGTGGCTTCAGAACTGAGGGGGTTTTTCTGTCACCTCTATTGAGACCTCAATTTCATCAGGATGTCTCCAGGTGATAAAAGACCCATTGGCTAGGACTTGGCACAGCCATAGCTCCACAGTCCTGCATGTTCTACTACAACCTTCCCCACAAAATGGGCTGTCATACATTTTCAGTTCAGAGGAGACTATCATTTCCTTCTTTCTTAAAGCTTCTGATGGGCAGATGATTCAGGGAGACCTTAGAGCACTTTTCAGTACCTAAACGGGGCTTATAAGAAGGCTGGAGGGGGAAGTTGTCTCAAAAGAGCATGAAGTGATAGAGCAAGGGGGAACCCAAGACCTCCATCTGGAGGAGGTTAGGTTCAGATTAGATATTAGGAAGAAATTATTTACTGTGAGTGTGGTGAGGCATTGGAACAGGCTGTCCAGAGAAGCTGTGGCTGCCCCATCCCTGGAAATGTTTCAAGGCCAGGTTGGATGGAGCTTGGAGCAACCTGGTCTAGTGGAAGGTGTCCCTGGCCATGGCAGAGGAGCTGGAACTGAGGTGATTTTTAAGGTCTTTCCCAAGCTATTCTCTGATTCTAAAACACCAAATGTTATTGCATGCACCAAAGCAAAGCAGCACAAATTAATAGATAGCTGGCACCTCTCACCTGTTCTGCCAGCAAATGCTGCTGCCTCTGTTCCATTAGGAATTGCTGCTTCTGTTGCTCCATGAGCAGATGCTTTTGTTGCTGCTCTCTCTGTTTCTGCTGGTCCATCAGCATTTGGTGTTGCTTCATCACTGCTGCTTGCTGCTGATAAGCTGAGTTGCTGTGGTTACCTGCCATGGAGACATTTGGAGCCTGGGCACCCACCCCAGGGCCCGGGACAGAAACAGGAACACGAGGAACAGCAGGAGCTGGGTTCTGATCCTGCAGAACATAGGAAAAGTGACAAAAGTTACAGAAATGCAGTAACTTCTTCACATCTGTACACTGCCAGACACAGAACTGCCAGTCTGGAGTTAGGGTCAGAAGCTCCATAACATTTAGGAATAGAGGCTTAAATTCCAGTCTCAAAGTTCTTCCCAATTTCCAGCTCAAACAGGTCAGTACAGCTCTGTGTGCTTTTTTCAGGCACTTGCAAACTGCTCTTCAAACACTCCAGCTTCAGCTAATTTTGGTAGCAGTTTTTCAAACACTACATTTTATATTTTTGTTATACAAAGCATTTATTGAAATCCTGCCTATTCTGTCAACATTTCATTCTGCAAGTGTTTATGTCTCCCAATCTAAAGTTGCTTTTTTTTTAGTATCAGAGAATTTACTATTTGCAGGTGAAGGGGAGAAGGCTTCCACTAGTCAAAATGGGTCTTAAGTATTTTTCCAGCAATCCACAGACAAAAAATCCACAGACAAAAATACTACTAGAGATAAGTGATATTATTAATTTTTCTTAAGTCCGCATTTCTTGTCTTTTTTTTGAGACTGGTATTTGGGATAAGCAAAAATAACAGGAAACATTCAAGAGCTGATACTGCCCTCTTAGTACCAGCAAATCCCTTTGAAATTTGACAGTTTTCATCATTTTAAAGTGCAGTTCAGCCTCATCTCTACTTAAACAAATGTTATGTTTAATTTAAGCATTCAGCTAATGGGTTCAGCTGTTGGTTCTCACTTTGCAGTTTCATAAGGACTCACCAGCCAAATACAAGGAATGCTGCACTAAATTGTTCTGTGTGCAAGCTTTTGAGAAATTCTCCCAAAGCTTACATCAGTATTTCTGTTAGCTCAGTGCAAGTGTGGCAATGTAGACACAAGGTCACCCTCATGTTTTTCAGTGAGGGGGAGACATGACATACACAATCATCTCTACTGTTCTTCCATCAAAATGCTGTTAGACTGTTACTTCTGCCAGCTTTCAAAGAGATTAATTTTTTTTATGAAGCACACATTGATCTCAAATTCCTATTTGTACACCAGTGTGGTCTTTATCACCCACTAATCAGAGCTTTTTCACAGGTTTTCTGTTTTGTTGAGGGAACATATGACTAGAGTTGGATCTCAAACAGTTTTTGCTGGAGGAACTTTAATCAAATACTTTTTCTTTTCAACAAGCCCTCTTGTATGTGCATTGCAGGTACATGTTACAGAATCCAATGAGTCCATACTTCCACCCACTACTGCAGAAATTTTCACCTGCAGCATACCTGTAGTAACAGTTCTATACAAGGCAAAGGAGCACCATCTGGAATTTTCTGTTACAGGAAAACCTGAAGCATATGCTTCAAGCAAACAAACATTACCATTATTCATTCTTAATGATATATTTCTCTCCAATGCCATGCTTTCCCAATACCCAGAGACTTAACCAATAAAAATCCATAGAACTGAAAAGCTCCATGGAACACCCAAGAAATCAGGAATGCAGCCCCCACTTCCACCTCCCTGGAAAAGGTCTTTTAATAGTAAGCCAACTCTGACACAAGTAGGGACTAAAAACAAGGTAAAGAAATCAAAGATTCTTTGAGAACACTGTGTAACACTACAGTTTTATACAAGTTATTTTAGTCAAAAGTTTACAAAGCATCTATTTATCTTTGTAAGTAGAAGTTTCTGTGAAGCACGACATAATTTGTTGCCCACAAAGTATATTAAGCTGCAAATCACATGTTACATGACCTAGAACCCAGTATTAAAAACTGTCCCCAGTGGAAAAAAGACCTCATGATTCTTGTCTAAGATTCTTGTATATAGGATTTTTCTCTTTAAAATCAATGAAAACATTTGAAACTATACCAAGGAATCTGCACTCCAGCCTTACCTACCCACCAACCTTAAATCTGCTACTGAGCAAAGGTAACTCAGGACATTCACCTGACCATGTGGCAGTCGGTAGGCGATGTTTCCAGGCTTGGGTTTCAACAGGATCATCCCATTTTGGTCGTCACCTACGTGGGACAGTGGTGGCTGCTGGCGCTGCTGGATGTATGCCAGCATGGGAGTCTTGTTCTGCCCAGGCACTGCCACCCCCTGCTCACACTCTGCTTTGTAATGGGAAAGAGGTTTGGTGTTCCCATAGTCCAGCATAGAGCTTTGACTGTTCACAGGGTTCTGGTTCAAGCTGTTTTGCTGATGACCCAAAATGTTCACATGATAATTGCCTCCAGCTCTTGGGGAGCTTTTATTGCCCAAATTAGGCATCATGAGTTTCTGATTGTTGAAGTCTGGTTGATAAACTGATGGGCTGGTAGGATTTTCCATGGTATATGGGACAGCCAGTGGACTATGAGAAGGCCCAGGCTGCTGCCACGTCGACATCTGATTTGTTTGGTGGACTTGTGAAGCTTGTTGCTGGTTCTGCAACATCTGATCTCTCTTCTGCTTTGCAGCAATCTGCTGAAGTTGATGAGCAGAGGACATTTCTTTGGCACTTCCTGCACACTTCCCAGGTAACAACACAGGCCTCTGGATGTTCTGAGAGTGGTTTGATGCCTGCATCAGGGGCTGATTAGGATTTTCAGTCATTGACTGAGTGGAAGGCTGGAACATAGCCTGAGAACTAACCACCGTTGTAGAAGCGGCACTTACAGGTACAGAAGCAGCACCAATAAATGCTGAACCTGAAGAAGTAGGTCTAACCTGGGGAGATCCCAGCTGTTCTTGTTCAAAGGGTGCTGGGGAAAACTCAGTCTTTATGTTAATATCTTGTGGTAATGGAGTCTGTGCAGCTGAATTTGAAGAATCTGCATCTTTTTTGTCTTCAAAGTCATCATTAAAGAGATCCTTCATGTCTTCATCGGGCACTGATCTATTGAGCTCCTCAATAAGTTCCTTCCATTCTTGCTCGTTTAGATTAAGATCAGGCATCAGGTTATTCTGAGATATAGAACCCCCTGCTACAGGATTCATACAGGGAAGCTCATCTACAGGCTCCTGCTTCAGCTCTTTGTTCAAACTCAGAGGAAATGAATCATCAGCATCACCACCTCCATTCATCTGCAGGCTGGAATCTGGAAGACACTTCTTGCTGATGCCATCGAGCCCCATTGGATGTTTCCCATTAAGTTGCAAGGTATCACCAGTACCAGATTTCTTGTCAAGATGATGAAGTGGAGACACAGGGGGCATTCCATTGGAAGAACCACTCACTCCCAGACCATCCTCACGACGCAGTTTCTTGGACACAGAAAACACATCACCATAGCCATTCTGCTGGTCTCCATTCTGAGGGGAAGCAGCACTATCAAGCTTTCTTTTCACAGTCTCATGGAGCTGCTGAAAAAGAAAAGGAATATTTTAGTTATGTAGTTGTATGTTACACAGATCTGGATTTTTATTTCTTACCAGAACATTGTCTTGCTCTGAACAAAGCATTTCAGAAAAAAAAAAATATCAAAGATTGCATCTTTGTTTTGGTAACATTTTGTTTTACAAGTCAGCACATGAGATTACTTCCTCACTATAATCTCTTACAGAAATTTTTCAAAAAACATGTACTACTTTAAACAGACACCCCCTCCTTCATAGAAGCTGTCATATACTCTGACAACAACAAAAAGTTGAAAAATGGCTGTGAACTAGAATATGTTATGATTTTTCCTATTTAAAAGGAGAAAAACATTAAATAATGTTAAGAATCAAATTTCAGATGGGAATAAAAACCTGTATTATATTTGATCTACGTACATATACAGTATAATTGTTCCACAAGACTCTTTTATGAGTCTCACATTTAAATATTTATAAAGCAGTCCCACATTTAAATATTTAGAAAAAAGGAGTCATTCTCTTGTGATAATAACTTTTAGAGAAGAACTGTGTATATAAATTTTGTACACAATCACACTTTTGGCACTGAAGCAAAGCCAATTTGTCACTTAGCGACCATTGCTTCACACTTGTGGAAAACGCAATTCAGAGTTCAGCCAGTTCTATCACAGCAGAGCAAGTTCATTCCTTTCCTCTTTTCTCCTGAAGTATTTGCCAGCTGCTCTGACCACCAGAGCCCCAAGCAGCTCCACGGTTGGCCTCTCACAGATGGTGAAGGCACAGATTCTCTTTCTCGTGGTGCCACCTAGAAGCGACCAGCGGCTACAGCAGCAGCCTCACAGCCAGAGCACCTTTGTTCAACTTCTCCTTCTTGCCAGCATTCTTGCAAATAAAATGTTCTTTCTATTGACCTCAAAAGCATCTGAAAACAGAATTCCTGCACACATCAAAGGTGACTATAAACTTTTCCTTCCCTCAGGTGCATTCTGTAAAAAAGTCTGAGCTTTGCTGGTGCTGGAACGCTCCACCAACGCAGACAAACCTGCAGGGCAGAGACGCTGCTGCAACAGCGTGGGGAGCTTGAAGAGGGAACTGCCATCAGCTCCAGCCTGGGTGAGACACACGGTGCACCTCAGCAGGACACTCGAGAGGAATCTCCACCAAGAGCCACCCATCTGAGGTGTGGGGTCACTGAACAGCCCTCTCAGGTGGCAGGAAAGCAGCTCACCAAACAAACCTCAAGATAAGTATGGTTCTTTTCATATTACCTGCAGTGCTCACAAGGCAGTCCACTAACCCTTGGGGAAAACTCTCATCCAAAGAAAAACGGGAAACCTCAAGATCTCAGCATTCAAGCAGCAGGCTGGATGTAGGGCCAGCATAAATTATCAGAAGAACTTTACACACTTGCCTGAGCAACAGCATTCTTTGATTTACAGACAGAAGGACTGGTTCACAGTTAATTGTTCCTATTTTTTTTAACCGTCTACAGTGAGCTGATCTTTGGGGGCAAAGAAACCCCAGACCATCTGTTTAATTCCTGCACAGGTAACAGCAAAAAAACCCCACTATTTGTTTAATGCTTGCACAGGTAACAGCAAAGCCTTATTTTTATCTGTGGGACAGACTCCAGCTTCCCTGGAGACTGTGATCTTCTAGATGGCTCATGGAAATAGCAGCAGAATAGCAAGATCAGCAGAAGACTGAGTAGGATGAGGTGAGGTGTACATCTGGAGAGGAGGCTGGAACTTGAAATCTCTTAATTTGAACAGCAGGTCCTTAGCTTGGAGTAGCAGCTCTCTAGTGAATTTTTCAAATACCAACTAGAAAAAATAACAGGAATTTACTTTTTTTTTGTAAAAAGACAAAACAGAGAGCAAAAAACCTCAACTCCATCAGAACATTTGGCTTTCAGCATTTCTCATTGTTTACTTCATACTCCCACCTGGAAAACTGAAGCTCAAGGTGGATGAGTAACTTGCCCAAGGTTATATGATGAGTCAAATTACTCAAAGTTTGGGAATGGGTCCTCCTTAATTCTAAATAGTTAGGGAAAAACCCTACTCCCTGAAAACTTACATCAAAATAATGACTTTTGTGAGCCAAACTCACTGCAGTGTAGGAAAAGACACAGACCCCTAATATCCAGCTCAGGAACTCTCAGATCTCTATGGATTTTAACAGTCATAACACTAAGATATCTGATCCTTGGAGACATTTTGACTGTAACTTGCTTGGGACAAAATCCTCCTTTCACCTAAAACTGTATTCCTTTGGTGGAAAAAGGGAGATTAAGGTCCTCCCCAGTTTGTCTCTGTCTATCCAAATAATCTGGTCTGAGGGGAAAAATAACAAGCTGCATGTGAGATACAAGTCAGACTGCAAGCTATCTACATATCAAGCTGCTCCAACAGAGTTCTCAAGGCAAGAAAAACCTGTTCTCTTCAGCCAAAACTCATGAAAAAAACCAACCAACACAAGGATGAAGTAAAGCATAGCTTGCTACTTGCTAAGAAAACCCTTTCAGCTTTAATTTTTTTGTTCATTACCACCCTGTAAGGCACAGTGTTCCTCCAGTACGCTGTCCATGGTTTCCTTTGCAGAATCAATCCATTTTATATGTAACACTGAGCCAATCACTTCCACTGTCACAAGATCAGATACAGAAGTGTTCTCTCATTTTCTCAGCCTATTCAATTTTCCAACAAAAGATGAACTTTCTACATCACTGCTATGCCTAAAAACCTAAAAATATTACCCCAAAAGCATTTATCTGCAGTATTATACCAATATAGGGACAGTGCAAGGCAGGAGATGTGAGCTGGCTTTGGTCCCTTGCCCATGACAGGACAGAGTTTGTCAAAGAGCCACTGAAGGGCCACAGGCTGCACTTCCTCCATCACCTGAGCTGCATTTTATTCACGTGAGCAGAACACAGTCCTCATGATGGCCATAAACACTTCCTTGGCAGGAGCACACATGCTCAACTGTGCATTCCTCATGCAGGGAACACAAGCTGACAAAACCCAGGTGGCATCCATGACAACAAAAGGTGTCCAGCACAGCAGCCTCTGGCCATGTAACTCACACACTGACAAGGACACAGGCCTGCAATGCCAGAGATGGATGCATGCCCAGACAAATGACAAAGCTCCCAAGAAAACAGAGCACACAAAGCATTTTGATATATTCAACCTCTGTCTTAAACCCACCAGTTTTACCATAATGGTGCTCAGCCCTACTGTGGTTTCACTGCAGGGGCAAAGTGACTGACTTCATAAAAGCTGTCCAAGAACTACATCAGAAGCTCAACAAGAAACCAGAAAAGCTTGAAAACTTAATCTATTGCTTGTCTTTTAGCACTGGCAGAGTTCAAAACTTCAGAGGCCAGGGCAGTGCTCTCTTACCTTGGTGGGAAGGGGCATGAATCACTGATCAAAACACTGGTACAAAGTTGTTCTGATTGGTTTTCTTGGGTTTTTTGTTCAGGTTTTTGTGTTTGTTTGTTTGGTGTTGACTATTTTGGTGTGGACTTAATACCTGAAACTAGATTTAGATAATAATCTGAAACCAATGACATTTCAATGCATTAGAACTTAACAGGCATGAAAGTTTAGATCACATTATTTGCTTGAAAGCAAAAAACCCTCTACCATTCAGAACAGCTAAACTGAACAGTCAGCTAAAGTGCCTTTGCAAAAATCCAGTACTTTGCTATACTTTGAGACCTGTAACTGGAGATGGTAAATACATGTAATACATGTATATATATAGATACATATATATATATACACACAAACATTATGCAGGTTTCATTTAAAAAAAAAAAACAAAAAACAAACCACCTCAGGAACATGGCAGAAAAGAAACTCCTTAAAAATCTGGTACTCATAGTGTGCCTTTCAGGCTCTGTAATGTTCTTATTTAGCTTTTTAAAGCATCTGTTACAGAGATTTAAATATTCTTACAGGATTCAGTAGAGCTTTAATATTTTGTATTTTATTTAAAATTAGTTTATCATTTCAATATCAGAATTAAGTCCACAAGAATTTGTTCTGATATACTAGCAAGAGAAACACAATGCTGGACATTTTCAAAGAAGAAATGCTGTATTAGACTACAAGCATAATAAAAGCTAGCTCCAATATGGCTCCTAGGCTGGACATTTTCAAAGAATAAATGCTGTATTAGACTACAAGCATAATAAAAAACTAGCTCAAATATGGCTCCTAACATTCTCAACTAGAAGGGGAAACCAAATCAGAATACATCCATTTTTCTGCCATGGAAGTGGCAGTACTGCAGCACAGATAAGCCCCCATGACCAGAATTCACAGTAGGTGCTGTACAGACACTGATTCTTCTCTCCTGCCTCACTAACAACAAGAGCAACAAAAATGACAACTCCTTAAGCTGGAATAACAATGCAAATACCAGACATTGTAGTGTATGAATTCTGGATAGAAAACACAACATTCTGACTACACACCACAGAAAGAACTCCCCCTTTACTGTGCATCTACCCTCAGCTTCCAAAGCTGCATTCCCCCTGCAAGGAAAGCATTTTATTACACAATGTGCTCCTGCATTCCACTGTGCTGTCAGAACCAAACTGCTGGACTCATTTTAATTTTTACTTTAATTCCAGCAGACTTTTGTATTTGGGTGACTGCCTGCTGGAGTGAAGAAGGGCTGTGGATAGGCATGTCTATAAATATCCCAAGCCTGCATTAGTCACAAGGGGCAGCTTCTGCTACAGGAATTGTTCTGCTGAATCAAAAAAACTCCTGTGCCTTCAGCTGCAATGCCGGATCCTCCACCTCACTTGAACTTAAACAGCAGCAGCAGCAGCTCAGTCACTCCCAGATCCTTACAACTTAGGAAACATCACTGCATATCTAACTAATCTGGTAAGGGAAATGTTTCAAACATAAAACAATACCTCACAGAGAATTAAAAGGAGACAAAGAAAAACCTGTCTGAGTTGTTGGGCAACAAACTATCAGACTTGTCAGCAAAAACAAACAATGGTGGCAAGACTACACTGCACCACAGCTATATATAAATAACATGTAAATAATTTGCTATCTTTGTGGTAAAACATAATTTCACAATTTAACACCCCTACACCACAGCTTACACAAAAATGAGGTCTTCTGAACTGTTAGAGCACCAGCCTGAGCTTTGTTAGAGGAACATCATTAACACTTGTCAGTACACTATGGGCAATCCATTCCCTTTAATTTATTACTTTAGGTCTTTCAACCAAGAAACACTGCATTGCTCTCCTTGGACTTCAATTTCATTTAAAACTGTTTACTTGGTGCCTTTGCTTAATTTATTATTTAACTAATATTAATGCAAAACATCTATCACTCCCAAATAAATGCTGCTCTTCAGCTTTAACACAAAGCCTTCTCAAGACAGGCCACTGACTCGACTTCTGTGCTCATTCCAGAAATACTGTTTGTGGTTTTGTGGCAGTCCTAGACAAAGCAAGCTCTCTGCACAACAACTGCTCTCAGGTGGGGGAAAAAACCCAGTAAGAAACAGGCAGCAGCTCTCCTTCCAAGACACCACATCATAAAACAAGGAGTGGAGATGAAAATCCAGATCTTTGCCATTCTCCTCATTCACATGTCAATGAAACGCCTTCTGTTCAGCTCAGCCACACACTGCCTTATTGTCTACCACAGAAATGTAAGGAAGCCAGCCCTTCTCTTGCAGAGAATTTAAACACCATTATTCGATGAACTTTCATGTATCAGAACCTGGCAGAGAAAAAAAATGTTCTAGGAGACAAGCCCCATCTCTTCCCAACTTCCCTGTTTCTCAAGAAGGGAAGATGAACACAGCAAACACGTTATCCAAACATCAAGCATCTTCTACTTTGAACACAGCCTGAATAATGTCATGTTAAACAACAGAAATGGGAAGTAGATGTCAACATTTGGATTTCCCATTAAATAATGGTCTGGAAGTTTTTTAGAAGTAGGAAGCTAGAAGGTTTTTCAACATTTTTCTCAAATGAAGGACAGGCCTACATGATGCACAAATAATCCAAGGTATTTCTGTATCAATGCTGTATTCTCTCAGTTTCTGTTGCTCAAATTTTACAGCTGCTTAGTAAGAAAACAAGGAAGAATCTACCCCTTACTTCTGTCTGTAAGCAAGATCCATCTAACGTCAGGATCTAAACCAGAGAAAAGACTAATGGAAGAGAAAATATCTGATTCTGCCCATGTGACAAATCACACAAGACACTAAGGAGGAAGTGGTGGTGCCACCCTGTTGTTACTATTGTGGATTTACAGAGGGTGCTCTGCAGCACAGCACCTGGCAGTGCCCACACTGTCCACAGCTGGGGCAATGCAGCTTCATGTCCTACTGCTACAAGACCTCACAAAAGCCTTCACCTTTACATGAACTGCTCTCTCCTTCAGGGACCAAAATAAATGCTTCATTAACGGTCAACATAAAGCACCAATTTCCAAGAGCAGATTGATATGCAGCTTCCCAGAAAAATCTGGACTGCTACAGCAGCAACAGCTGATATAATGCATGTTGCACTGAGCTAGCAGCACTCTTTAGAAAGGATGTGTACAGGACCTTTTTAAAGATAGTTCTGGTGTTCATCCAAACTTTATTGAACAGTGGAAATCAAGGCCATATCCCTCCCATTGAAAGCACATGCTTGGTCTTGATAATGGCAACATGGTGGGTAGAGGTAAAATACCAACCTAGAGGGACCTTCTGGGCCAGAGGAATTAAATTAGCTGCAGAGGTGTTGTTGTTGTTGTGTTTTTTTTCCCAAGACTTGAATTACTAAGCAAACCAACTTTATACCCCAGTAACGAGGTGATGAATCAGCAGCTGCAATTAAGCTCACAGTCATGGATCCTAGGAAGGAAACAGCAGGCCAGCCCCAGGAAGAGTCATTCACACACTAAACCCCTCTTCTGTTGTGCAAATTGGCCACTGGCAGCAGCTTCCTGTACAAGGGCTTCCCCAAGATGTGCAGTGCACTTCAGAACCTGCTGCTGTTGAGAGCCCTCATTATAATGGATGCTAATTAGATCAAATCCACATCCAAAGTGATTTAAGAGAAACAACACCAATAAATTAGAGAGATGTCTCTTTTAGAAGATCAATATGAAGTCGTGTGGTGGCTGTTTAAGCAAGAGGATTTGACATGCTAAAGAGCCTGGACTGTAATGAAAATACACATTATTAAGGGGTAGAGCCCCATATGCAAAAAGCACAAGAGCCCAGCAGGAAATAAACAGAAACCTCCACCAAGGTTTTAGATAATAAGAAACAAGTTTGAGTAATTTTTGTTTTGACACAAGTTTACATTCAAGATCAGTCTGCTAACAACAGCTAACTGTAAAGTTTTGTAGAATCAGTGTCAGGAATGCACAAGGTTTCCTCTCTTCCTCAAGCACCCTTCTGTAGCAGCCCTCTGAAGTGCTCTAACTGTGTCACAAGGACCTCAGTCTTCTCAACAGTCAGCAAGTCCTCGAGTCTCAGAGGTGTATTAGCAAGAACAGAAACAATTCAGTCAAGTAACACTTTCGGTTCATCTTGTAAATACTACAAACTGCACCCAGGCTGCCTAGTGCTGACCACACTAAAGATGACATCAATAAACCCCGTGTTTCAGTATTTCACATTATGTCCTGGACACTCAAGCATACATAAAAGCTCTATCGTGATTCTATTTTAAAAACAGTAAATGAGGTCCAAGACAGAGAGGAGTATATCCTCCTTCCTTTCTAATCCAATCAAATACACAGAACACCCTAAAAATATTATTTATTCTATATATTAACCTGGGAATATCTATGTTTAACCCAGTGTCCCCTTTTAAAGACACTCAGAGTGCTACTGGATAATTTCCATTTAAAGATACCTGATTTTAAGGCAGACAGGTATTAGGACAGGCAGCCTTTAAGAGGTTATCCTACTAACCTACATTACTGACACATTAGCACACAGCAGTATATTTAAAGGGCCCAGAATAAGTTAAGCAATAGCTATCTTGATATACAAACAGGGCTATGTGAATATGTCCCGACAACCAGAAATGCTAGAGAAGCCAGAGAAACATTAAGATTTTGAGCTAAGCCAGTTTTTAATGGGTGGAGTGGGATTCTCATAGTGCTCACACCCACTAGAGTGAGCGGCAAACAAGCAGCTGCCTTTCCACTGAAATTCTTTCCAATATGAACCAGAATTAACAGACACATTGTCTTAAAACTCCCCCCCCAGTAATAAGCATATCCTTATCAAATGACTCCACAAAACCCTGATACCCCAAACTGAAGACTTAAGCAAGCAAACAAATATCCAAAGGCACCGCAGTATTAATACCCCTCTAACAGTTTCTGCAGGGGCATTTTAGGTGAATTAGCCAGAAATATGATTCACAAAATACTCTGAATGATTTAAGCATCACAAAAATCCTGCCACTACACATTTTAGGTGAATTAGCCAGAAATATGATTCACAAAATACTCTGAATGATTTAAGCATCACAGAAATCCTGCCACTACCCCCACCCCACCATGGCACAGTTTTTATACACTAAGCATCACAAAAATCCTGCCACTACACCCACCCCACCATGCCACAGTTTTTATATACTCTTCCAGCGTGCAGAGGTGACGAGCGAAAACAAAACAGCCCTTATCGGCCGCGGAGTTGTAACACAGCAGCCAGGGCACTCCGCACAGCAGCCCCAAGCCAGCCCTCGCACCGCGGGCCACCACAGCAGCCGCGACAGCTCGTTCTCCTTCCCCATGCAGCCCCAGAGCAGAGGTCCCGGTGCCAGCCGGCCACGACCGCCGGTCCCTCCCCGGCCCCATCCCCATCCCCGGCCCCGGGCGGCGCTTACCGCGATCAGGGCGCTGCTGCGGCCGTGCTGCTGCTCTGCGCTCGCCGCCTCGCCGTCCAGCCCGTTGGCTCCGCTCCTCTCGGCGCTCCCCGCGGCGGCGGCGGGCGGAGGGGGAGCGGGCGGCGGCGGCGCCGGGGGCGGCTGCCGGTGTTTGCCGGCCCGCTTGGCCTTGGCCTGCAGGCAGCGCTGGTGCAGGGCGAAGGTTTGCTGGCGCTCCAGCTCCAGGCGCTCCGGGGACACGGCCTGGTAGCGGGACTCGCAGGCGCTGTGGTGCCGCCGGCAGAGCTCGATGCGCCGGCGGAGCCGCTCCATCACCGCGCTGTGCCGCGGCACCACGAACTCCGCCATGGGGCAGGGGGGCAGCACCATGGGCCGGGCGGCGAAGGGGCGGCCGCCGCCGCTCACCGGCTGCTCGCTCCGGCGCCCGCCATGGCGGGGCCGCCGCCGCCCCTCCCGCCGGCCTTACCTGCGCTCCCCGCCGGGATCGCCCCGGCTCTTCCCCCCGCCCGGCCCGGCGCCCGCTCCTCTCCCCCCCGCCTCACTTCCTCCTTCTGCCCCGAGCCCGGCGCCGCTCCGCTGCCCCGCTCTCCCTCAGCCCTGCCCGCCTCGCGGGGCCCGGCGGGGCCCGCCGCGCTCCCCCCGCAGCCGCCCTCAGGCGCGGGCCGGCCCGGACCCCCGGCCCCCCATTGTTGTCCGCGCCGCCGCCATCTTGAAATTGTTTTTCCCCTCCAGAGCCGAGTTGAGAATAAATGGGCGGAGCTTCCTGGGTGGGGGGGTACGTCACGGCGCGCGGCGCGTCACGAGCCGTGACCGACGCCCCTCGCAGCCAATAGGAGGGCGCGGAGGCGCGAATTAAGCAGCGGAGGCGAGCTGGGGGCGGCGCTCGGCGCGGTTTAAAGGAACAGGTAGGGAGGGGCGGGGCGATGGCGGCCCAGCCAATCAGGAGGCGGAGCCGCGGGTGATTGGCAGGGGGCGGGGCGCTGGCGCGGGGCCCGGGCCGGCCCCGTGTCCCGGGCAGCGCTGCAGGCCCCGCGCGGCCCTGCCGCCGCAGAAAGCGCGGGGCACGGGTCACCGCACCCGCACCCTGTGAAAACTGATCCAGCTTTGCTAATTAAACAAAGAAAGCCAACCAGGTTTAAGCTTCTTTATTGATTAGTTTTTTACATTTTTTTTTTCAAGTTGCTTCTACAAGTACCTGTTTGAAATGGACATGAAATCGCAGTAGTTGTGTCCGGCAACACTTAAAAAAAAACCAAAACAAAACAAAAACCCAATCAACCAAAAACCCCTTTCACAAACCATGAGGCAAGAGGGGTATTACCATCATTTTGGGATGAGCAGAGCAGTCACAAGCCCCACGTCTGTACCCACAGCCTCAGAGGAGGAGCTGAGTGTGTGAGGGAGGAGTAGGGAAGGAGCAAGAGAAAACCACAGACACGTACAAGGAGTCACTCCTTGCGAGGAACCCTCCTCAGGCCCGGCAGCCAATCTCAAAACCAGCCCTTCATAACGGAGTAGAGGCCACGGGGTGAAGCTGTGCCAATTCAGCACGGAGCAGAGCCAGCGAGGGGAGAGCACAGAGGGCCGCTGCTGCTGTGAGGGGTTAGTGGGTTAGAGGCACCCTGACCTACCCCCGCCTCCGGGAGAAAAGCTGCTCTCAGCCCTTCTGCCCTGTGTGCCAGAGCCCACGGGTTTTGTTTGGATTCACCACGCCAGCCTCACACCCCCCTCGTCAGACACAGCACCTCAAGCTCAGCATCCTTGTCAAGAGCTGCCACCCTCGGCTGCACAGACACAAAAGGCCCAAATACACCTTCAGGATCTGTACCAGTTCCAACACAGCTCACAGGTTACAGCCAGGTGGAGTTTCACTACTCTAAAAACCACAGCTACGCTTCATGCACTGAGGATAAGCAGGTAGCTGTATTTTTCCTCCAAGACTTTAAAAATAAGAGCAATTCTAAGGTCAAACTGAGGCACCCAAGCCAGAAAGCAGGATTAAAAAGTAACTTGTCTATCCATTTTGGAAAGTCTTCATTTATTGTAGTGATTATTTAAAGCATACACTATGGTATCAAAAAAAGCCATAACATGCAGACAGGACTTTTTCAGGAGAATTAGCAGAAGCAAATGTAGATTTACAATTAGCTTTAATATAATGCTATTTAAAAGCTGATAGCAGATCTCGAAGTTCACTTTAGATGCTTTGAAAGAACATGTATGCACAGGGATTGTTTGGGAGTTTAAGGCAATTTGCATATTAAGATAAAAAACCATTAGATTAATTAGATTTTTATGTTGTGCTCAAAACATTAGCTGAATTGAAACCATTTACATATACTTCATCTCAAAGGACTGAGAGTCATAAATAGCAGCTGCTCCTTGATAAAAATACAGTCCTGAGAACAAGCTAGTAGCAATGCTTAAGCTATGACATCTTCCATGTCAGAGTATAAGCTATTTTTGCAATAAGGAGCAGTATTGACCAGGTGTTCAACAGGCAAAGGCATTCTAAACATGCAATAGCTCCCAACAGAAGTCTGAAATTACTTCCAGTATCTTGCTTACAATAGTTTATTTGTACACTGCAGAGAGATCAAGAAATCCTGCTATGCATTTGTGATCACTAATATTTCAAACACAACAACCAAGGGATACAACATAAGGACAGGAAGCAAGAGGTGTTTAAAAAAAAAAAACAACCAAAAACCAACCCCAAAACAAGAGTCTTTTAGTAATTGGTTAGATTGTTTGCAAGGTAATTGGAACACTCTTCCCCCCACAACCCCTGGGAACTATTCCACACACTATACCTATCATATGACCAAACAACACTGGAGTGTTTAAGTTCAGTGCAAGAAGAATAATTTCATGACATTTAATTTCATTCTAAACAAAGGCAAAAGTTTATCTACATAGACATCCAAATGCAAACATATTTGGTACAGTGTAATGAATTACATCTATCTCACCCTCAGAGGTAATGCTCTTGTAGTGCTCACCTGCATTCCACAAAAAAAAAGGTGTTTGAAACAGTGTAGTATGGTAGACTCAACACTTAAAAAAAATTTATTCAGCTGGAATTGGAATTTCCTAACATTCACAATATAATTTAGAATGCACTTGTTACATGAAGAGCAGATAAAAGGACTTAAAACAGTTCCACATACCAGTTAAGAGATTCCACATGCTCCTTCCCCACCTACAATACTGACATCTTGGTTGTGTTTTTTTTTTTCCTTAACAAATACTCAGTTCAACTTGTCTACCTGCCTACCTCCCCCATTTCTACAGCAGACATACAGTGACAACAGTGAGAGGATATGGGACACTGTCTTATTCAGTGTTTGGACCCTGGAAAGGAGCAGGCCTAGCTATGAAGTAGAGTTTGACAATGAGCTGAACATGAAGTGCTTCAGCAACTGAGGCAAAGCTGCTCTCAGGAAGAGCTGTATCGTCACAGAGGAAAACACCGGTGGTGAACAGAGGGCAAAGGGGGAAGTAGCCTAACCACACCTCCCCAGCAACCCTCAGCTTTACAAAAAGAGTTCAAGGACAAATAAACCTGGTTGTCTGCAAGCTCTGCAGGATTAAATGCCACATTAAGATGACCCACTCCAAATCCTAGATCATTTGTCAACATTTAACAGGGCTTTAGCCATGCACAGTATGCATATATTTTATAGACTGCCTAACCCCTTCCTTCCACCCCTTCTTCCTCTTTCCCCTCCCCCCAAAAGAATGAAGTTGATTGATTAGAGAGTTTCACTACTGGTTTCCCCGTACATCTCCCTCCAGCTGTCTTTTCTTTTGAGGGCAGGGGTGTTGTCAAATGCATTGACAACTTTGCTTCGAACAATTACCACATTTTTGGGGTATAAAGACATTGGTGCATTTAGGAATTTACATATTTGTAAAAAAAACTAGTTATAAAACTGCATTTTTATCACCTAGCACTTTCAAGATTCATTGTTATATTTCACTAATTAATATATTAAATTAAGCCAAGGTTTGAGACTGGAAAAATTCTACCAATCTACTTAAGAACAGAAAAGAATATTTAAAACCAAAAATGAAAAGGTTAGTTATGTTACATTCCAAAATCCACAGCCCATTATATTAAATGCTTTCTTTCTACAGGAATGATGCTCTTTAAAACAGATGATTGCAAATATTTTACTGCTAGACACTCCATTACATTGGATCGTGTGACTGGAACCTGTGGATGGTGAAATCTTGAGGTTTGTCCAAGTTTCAATGTAAGGTGTCCAAGGTCCTCTCCCAGAACCATGTTTGAAAACAACAACAAAAAAAAAGAAATCACAGATCAAGTTCTTATGACTTTTTTCAATCTTTCCTTGGCTTTCTGTTTCTGGGTGATCTATTCACAGTTTCTTCCTCCTGCAAGAAAGTAATTTGTGTAAACATCAATAAAACAAAACCTAAATATACCCTTCATAACCATTTTGAGAAAACTTATGAAAAATAATCCACCTTCACTTCTACACTAGAATTCAGTTTTTGAAAGGACCTACTGCTGAAAGTACTTTGTGACAAACAGGCAAATTCTTTGTTTTCACAGTGGATGAACACCATTTGTTGGGAGTGCTCAACAGCTTCTGCTTGCTGGGAGAATCCTTTAACTTCAAGCAACACTCCATCCATTTTTGAGTCATTGTGCCAGTGTGGAGCACTTAAGGTCACATCCTGACTGCACCTGAAGCTGAGTAAGCCTTTTGCCTCAAGGAGCTCCTTCCAACTCCCCTCTCAAGGCAGGGGCTACAGCAGAACCTTTAGCAGGGTGCCCAAGCCTGCTCAAGTCAGCCACAGCAATTCCTATTCTTTAGGGGAATTAAGTTTTCTGAAGTTCTGAACTGGGAGGGAGAGTCACATGAGCCAGGTTAACTTTTAACACGGTAGAAAGGCCAGTTCTACACAACCTATGAAAGAAAATGCATAAGCTTCCTTCAAAGATTAGGTGCTCTTACCTCTGATGCAGGTTTCCTGTCTTCCTCCTCCTCCTCTTCTTCCTCCTCTTGACTAGCACTTCCTAGATCAGCATCACTTTTCTGCTTCTCTTCAAGGGAAAATGGGGAAAAAAAAATTAAAAACCCCAAAAAACGTTATCCTTCCTGACTTATCTTCAATTCACCACTGGCTTTATTCCATATCTGCCAATCCTACTGTTTTTTCTATCAGGAAGAACATCATCCAAGATTATGTAGTTTACCTACCAAGCTTTTCCTCATTTACATCCTCCTCTTCCTCCTCCTCTTCTTTTTCTCCTTTATCTTTTTCTTCTTCCTTCTCATCATCCACCACATCAGGCTGAGGAGCATCAGTCTTCTTGTATTCTGCAGCACTTGGCTGTTTCTGAAAGGCAATGACAAACCCAGGCAATTATTTGTGACATTTAGGCACATTTTACTGAACATCCTTTTAAACATGAAGCTAATTATCAGAGGAAATGCATTTACCTTCCCAGAACAACAGAAAAGGATAACAAGGAACACTGGCAAAGCCACAGTGAGGATGTAGACTACCCAAAGCCAGGGACGCTCTTCAGCAGCTGCCATCATCTGGCCCACAACACCAGGCTGTAAGACCAAAAGAACTGTCAAATTCCACCTCACACAGCAAGCTGTAGCAGCCAAGTTTAAGCTACAAAATTTTCAAATAGGGTTTTTGCAACTTTAAACATTGTATTTCAGACCTCAAAAAAATCATAAAGCTAACCTGCACAAGTACTTTTCCCATGGCTTACAAATTAAGAATTAGGCTAAATGGTCCAAATATCAGAGCAAAAACTCAGAAGAGAGCAGTGAGTACTCTTAATTACTTATAGCAACCATTAACATACTGTAATTATGAATTGAGGCTCCCACCTGGTTTAACAAAACCCTCAGCCTTAGCACAAACAGGTATATATTGACAAAAGCTGAGAGAAAACAGCAGAGGTGCTTCTACTGTTCCACTCCACAGCACACAATTAAACCTTCCTCTCTCACCTCTGCAGCACCATCAGCTGCTTTTTTCAGTCCCCATCCATCACTGGCCCAATCATCAGCCACAGCTCTATCAGTACAGATGATAAAGTTGTCAAAAAAGATGTCAGATGTCATGGACCATAACTCGAGTCCCACAGCACTGACGGGAGTCATCTTGAAAGGTTCCAAGTCTTCAAAAAAATCTGGATTTGGGATCTTTCTAGGTTTCCATATACCCTAGAAAAGACAAAAGACATTGAGCCTCATCTACTAGAAGACAAATTTTAGTTTTCAGCCCATTATGAATGGAGAGATATAACAATCCATTGCACTTAATTACAACATCTACAGGTGCAACTCATCAGTCTTTGGGAATCAATACAATGAAGTGATGCCTGGTAAGAAAGCATTTGAATCTGTCCACTTGAAACACAGCACAATCATGACTGCACTTGAATTTCTAATTACATCTGCTGAATCTAAATCATTCTGCTTTTTGTGAGAGAGAGGCTTTATCAGCCACCAGCTTAAGCAATGACAACACAAACCTGATAGTTCACGTTATCAATCATAGGAGGCTTCCATTTGCCTTTGTAGTTTGGATTGTCAATCATTGGGCGCTGCCAGGTACCACAGCCAGGAGCTGCCTCACATTTAGGATTTGCAATCTGAGGTGCCTCCCATTCACCATCCATATCTTCATCCCTGAAAAGGCAAACTCAGTTTTGAATTCCAGCCCTTGCCTTCACACAGAATAAGGCTCAATGTCTGGTTTCTGGGAAAATCTAAATTCCTACCACTAAATGAAGACATTGAAATCCTTGTTCCTTCTGCAGTATATTTATCTACAGACTTATGCTATACAAAGTTTCAAAGACTAACTGTGAGGCACAGATCAACAAAAGCCAGATCCTGAGCACAGTCTCCCCCACTGCCCCTTCCAAGTAGGTTCTACTTCAAGGTGAACATCCCTGCCCTGTTCTGCTTACAGTCACAGAAGAGTTGAAAAATGTGGAGGTGAATGCAGAACCTGAGTCCTCAGACCACCATTTTTTGAAGAAAAATAGCCAGAACAGCAACTTTGTCAGCAAGCAACAATGAACTGCAAACATCAGTACCAATGAATGAAATAATTGCTGCCATTTGCAAGAACTAGCAAACTTACCAATCTTCAGGTTTCTCAGCATCAGGGTCTGCTACATACTCTGGCTCATCATCCAGCCAGCCCTCTGGTTTCACAGCGTTTTCATCCGCGATCTTTGCAGGAGCATCCTCATCCCTTGAGGGCAGAGCATTATGTGTTAACATAGACAACATTTAAGTTCTTAAGCCCAACCTATGATTCTACAGACTCTGAACAAGCCCACTGCTCTAGACAGCCAGCCACCTTCCCTTCTGTCAGGGTCACTCCATGATTTCCAAAAGGAATTGCCTTGCAATCCTAACACATGTGCCTCATGGCATATCAAGGTGCTAACTGCAAAGTAGTACTACTAATTTTGATCAGGACAAAATTATGAGGCTAAGATTCCCTCAATTCCACCCTTCCAGCACCTTACCAGTCATCTGGTTTAACAGCATCTGGGTCTGGGATTTTTGGCCTCTCATCCCAGTCCTCAGGCTTCTGGTCATTTGGGTCCTCAATCTCTCGCGGTGGATTCACAGGAGGTGACATATCATTTAGCAAATTCCCACTGTTGACAACTGTTTGATCAACTAGTATCTCAAAAGTATTGTCAGGATTCAAGACTGTAAGGAAAAAAGTTGATGTAGGCATTGCATGTACTATACAAAGCATGAGTCATAAAGCATCACTCAACTCCACTGTACAACCCAAGCTACCACCTACCCATCAACTGTTTTCAAGAACTGCTAAGAACCTTTCTCCTTACACCAAAGTGCAACTAGTGATGATGTACCACATCTCACCCTGAGAGAAGGCAGACTCCTGGCAGAGGTCCTACATGTGTTAAAAGCATGGAGGTTTGTAAAATGATTTAGCAGTTACCACAACAAGTTGACTTTGGCACAGGAAGTATTGCTTTAGTAGTAAGAATGTATATACTCATATTCTACTCCAGACTAAGACTTCCAACTACTGACTTACAGGATTTTAATCTCACTTCTTTATCTACTGCTGTCTCTGTAGTAGGAAAAGAAGAGACACTCCTAAGTACTTCCTGAAAGATTTTGATCATAGTTAATATACCAGAAATATACTATTTCAAGAACTCTTGAGTTTGTCTGGTACATGAAAGCAGAAAAAAACCCAAACAAAACTAAACCTAAATATGATGCCTCTAAAGTTCAGTGTACCCCATGTTACCCAGAGGCAGCATTCAGGCAGTTTATGTATGCTGATAATTATTTCAAATATACTTAGTTCAAGTTACTTACAACAGCCCTGAAATTCAGTTCTCCTTTAAGTATTAAGTTCAAGTCACATGACCTCTCTTACATGAATCAAGACTTCCTGGAAGGATGAAATAAGCCTTTGCACAGACAATCAGTTTTTGCATTTGAAGCTTTCATATGTATTTTAGTTGTATGGTGCATTGGCACAAATATTCACCTGTTCATCTGGCTCACTTTGAGTTTCTGCTGCAGAAGATGTAGTAACTATTAATATGCATAATTAGCAGCCACCATACCTAGAGTATAAAGATGAGTCTTCTTATCAGTAAAGTAAGTCTTCAGATCTGCATCTGGGCGCTTTGCGTGCTTTTCCTCGTATTTGCCGGTCTTGGGGTTTTTGTGCCGGAAGATGAAGTGCAATTTATAGTCCTCTCCACATTTGTCAGGGCCAAACATTATTGTATATGGAGTTTTGTCATGGAACTGATCCTATAAAACAACACAATACCTCACTCCGTTATTTTGAAATACAACTTAAGTCATTGTCTGGCCTAAGAAGCCCTAATTCGTTAAACCATTCTGCAACCTGAATATCAAGCCCATGAAGTCTCCACACAAAAGCTTGTGTTCCTCATATAAGCCTCCAGAAAAAAAATAATATGCTAAGAACTATCCCAGCTATTTAATTTTGCACCCTTGAGCTCCACTTTCCACATGGAAAACACCAGCTATTCAGGTATTATCCAAAATATTTTGGATATTACAATGTTTAAGTATATCTCTACATTACAACATAGTATTTGAAAAGCCATCCATTAGAAGTATCAGCTACTGGCAATAATGAAAGGCTAGCAAAGCCACTGAGTTCCTTTCACACAAAGTGATAAGCAGCACTAAAAGTGAAGCCAAGCTGCACTTAGTCTACACTTATGAACTGGGGTATGCCTCAGTCTAAGCTCTAACTGGATATAATCATCACTGAACTCTTCAAGTCTGTTCTTGCTAATGTTATCTGAAAATTCAATGCAACTATGAAACTGATTAGGCAGTCAAGTTGTGTTCTGGGGGTTTGTGGTTGTTTTGGAATTTTTTAATAGTTTGGAAATTGTATTAATAATACAACTCCAATGAGACTGCAGAAAAAAAGGATGGATAACAAGTCATAAAAAGTACATCTTATAAAGTCTAGGAAAATGGCTAAAGAAAACCCATAGGCTACAAGAGCCTAAGCAAGGTTACCCAGCATTCAGCTTTGTCTGAACAGGCTAAACCACTTCAATGAGAGGACAAAATGCAGTTCTTAGGCCTTAGGAGCTGGCCACTCTCCTAAGCACCTCCTTTTTCTTTCTAGAACCCAGGAAAATCTGAAGTATTGCAGAGTTTGGCAAAGGTCTACAACTGCTCAGCTATAAGGGAACTTCAGTTCCCACTCAAGTGGCTGTCACATTTCAATACTTATCCTCTCCAACTGAAAGCACTGGGAAAATGCTGAGTGCAAAGTACTTGGGCAATCAAGTGAAGGCCCCATCGCCGTCACTAAAAAGGTTTCTTCAGAAAAAAGCAAAGTGAAAAAGCTTCAAGTTCTTTCCCAGCTAATACCCAAAAGTAGGAGCATTACTCACCAGGTTCAACTCGGGGGTTTTTGAAAGCAATTTCACATAGGCCCCACCACACTCTATTCCATTTTGGAAGTTTACTTCATACCTAATTTTAGTTTCAGATAGAAGAGAGGAGAGCACATGTTATACAGGAGGAAATTTTTTTTTTTGTAGTACAATTACAATTTTGTCAGTACAAATTAACAGTAACACTGCTTTGTTGTTGTTTGCTTTAAATCACTTACCCAGTGAACATTAAAGATACCATCATATAGATACATAAAGACATGAGGACTAAGGAAATATTCACAAGAACCTGAGAAACAGTTAAAAGTGAAGATTTAGAAGAATTAACCTGACAGAAGAGGTTCAAGAAACTGAATGCTGGCCTAGACAATAATGACCTAGAAGTAGAGAGCAGGAAGAAAAAGCTTTCCAGCATATGACACTGCAACAGGGATTGAAGCAAACCAGTTCTTTTCCCCACGACTACTACAGTAAACAGACAATTCAATTTGCAAGACTACAAAGCAAAAACAATTGGATTTTAGGAGAAGTCTCTTTAGGGTTATAAACATACAACAGTATTTAGGGATGCCAAGGAGCCTGAAAAAGGCAGAATATCTCTGTCAGGAATAAGCTCAGCATGTTTGATCCTCTCACAATGCCAGCAGCTGGAGTGGATGACCACTGGGCTTTATTTTTAGCCTTGTATTTTGAACCAAAACTAAACAGTGCAAAGCAAAGTGATCAATTCATTATCTTGTGCAAATACAAGTTAATTTATTCTTTGTTTAAAATTGATAACATCACTAGTAGTGCACAATTCAACTGTTCTCACTGCATTATGTTTTTCCCCTGGCTTGTTAGTCTAACACACATGCAAATAGATTAAGCTACAACAGTTGTGACCTATGTAAGGTGCTCATCTTCCATGGCAAATGAACTAAGACACAGGAAGGAGGAAACAAATGCATTTTTACCCCTCTGTCCACTTCCCCTCAGAAACAGGGGGCAGTTTACTGTATAAGAAAGTGCACTGACCTACTTACAGACCAGCATGCTTTCAAAAGGACAAGGACTTCCACAATTAGCAGTACAAAAGTCAGTTGCCTGACCTTGTTACCACAATTAAATCAAGTGAACTGAAGCTACAAGACAGGTTACCAAGACTAGTTTGCAGAGACTTCTTCCTGTTCCAGGCTTCAAAAGGACCCATGCTGTTACTAACTCCCCACTTTGGGAATCTGGGTTACTATTTTACTCTTACTCAAAACAGTGTAATAATGTGTTACAGTATCTTGTGTCATCTAGACCCCCAGTCAACAAAAGCTCAGCTATGGAGTTAACCTCAGCTTGGTATCATGTCACCCTGGAATCAACAGAACATCAAATTATTCTTTACTTACTGTATAATAAGGGGTTTGGTATCAAACACAAATGGCTTGGAAAGTTTGGACGAAATTGCATGATGCTTGGCTCGGGTTACCATCACAAGCCCTTTGTCTCCTGGAAGCTTTGTTTCCTTCATGTCTTGGACTTCCCACTTACCTGGGGAGGAAATTGACCAAACACTCATTTATCTTAAAATCTCTGAGTAGATATTTTGTTTAAATCAGAACTACATTTTATATGAACATCCCTCTCATTTTCTTCAGTGGATATAATTTTAGCTGAGAAACAGAAAATAAAGACTTGCACCTCTTTTTCATACATGACAAACGGCATCAGAAACACTTATCATCCAAAACCTAGGTTGGACTCACCATCATATTTGGCAATCTCATCATCTGTATCATCTTTCTTAGCTCTGGAAAGGACCCATCTAGAAGACAGACAGCCAATGGTTGGAAAACTGTATTTCCCCTCCACCATACACACACTAAAAATCCTTCCCTTAAGATAAGGTAGCCCTTGCTGTCTCATGATTACACCCCAGAATATTGATCCCCTGAGGAGTTCTACTCTCAAACCTGCAAACTTTTCTGTGTCTGCTACTTCCCACCCAGAGCTAGGACCATGCCTCATGAGCAAGTATCTTGCTCCTGAAAAAAAAAAAAAAAACCCAACCAAAAAAACCCCAAAAAACCACCCAAATAAACCAGAAGTAGCATCTTACCATCCTCACATCAGCTGAGGAAAGTAAAAAAGCCATGTGTAAAGGCCTCATGTTCCCTTTATTACTAGAACTTAAGGAAATACTGATTTAACTCAGCACCTGAACACCTAGCCTCAAGAAGTCATTACTGTAATCCAACTGAACAGGGGCCCTTTGGTTCAGCTTTGAATAACACAAGTTCTGCAGGGAGGGTTTCATTGCCTTTCACCAAGGTTTTACATTGTTTGCTGTACCAAATCATCCCTCAGATTCTACTCACCCATCCAGAGTTCCTTTATCAAAAGATTCCACAAAATACACTTCACCAGTTGGGACAGGGGGCCTGTAAGTAACCTGTTGGAAAAGGGGGGCATTTATGCACCTTGCAAGACATGTTCTTTATTCTACAGAAATACAGGCATGTAAAGCTCACACTCCCTCCTACATTCAAGTACAGCTCACCTGGACATTCTTGAAGCATAAACACAGAAATTACATAAATACTGCTGCTTGTGCCAAGTTGTTGTGCTCTTGTCTGCAACTAAAACTCAAGTATATACCTAACTGGAAAGTTTAGCTTCAACTCCTGATATTCCCATCACAGATTTCAAGGGTAGATCTAAGTCTTCTGGAAGAACATGGGAAACATGAAAATAGGAACAAAGCAGCCAACCTTAATTCCAAGCCCTACTCCTAGATAACATCTTTTATAATATTACAACAGGTTAAGAAAATAAAGACAATTCTGATCAGACTCACATTAACCAAAACACAAGAAGTAATTAAATTGTTAAAAGAAATTCTATGTCAAACCTTTGGAGCTGGAGGAGCACTGCTTGTTTCAGACTTTGACTCTTCTACATCCTCAATACCATCATCCAAGTCATCCTCAATATCAACTACATCATCGGCATCATTGTCTTCATCTGTATCATGTGTCTGGACAGCAAGGATCCCAAGGGCTAGCAGGGTCACCCACAGCAGCCATTTCAGCTCCATGTTCTGAATAAATAGGACAAGGCAAAGTGGTCAAGGCAGCACTGCACACAGAGCAACACGATGCTTCTCGGTACAAATCAGAGCATCCAAGGCAACAGGTGAAGTGCAAACTTATCTCTCCAGCTCTGTTAATTTACAGCATCTGCCCGAGACAGCTCTAAAAGCTGGGAAGGAACACAACATAAAGGTAAGTATTTAATATCAAACAGACATTAACTCAGTGGAGAACTACATGTACATGTTCTGCAGATCATGCAGAAGTGCCATAATTTTGCTCTTAGACTGTCACAGTCCACAAGCAGGACAGCAGACACATACATGACAGCACAACATACGTGGCTGTAAAAGCCTAAAAAGAAAACCTATTTCATGCTTATGAAGGAGTTTAAATAGACCATGCAGGAACTGAAACTTCCAATCAGTCCAGAAATGGAAATAAAATTTTCCATTTTATTCAAAAATAATAATTTTTCCAGACTACCCAATCCTCAACTCCTGTTCAATATATTTTTTGTCCTTTCAAATGCAGAGTTCTGGGGTTTTCAATAATCAAACCCCTTCCCCAGGTTTTATTGTAGAATTACTGCCAACAGTTATTGCTACTACTGGCAGATGCTAATAAGCAGTTGAAGCTCCTGGAAACTGCCACTTAATTCAATTCCCTTCTTTCAATCTCTAATTTAACAAGATGACCAAGGAAAGAGTAGCTGTTAACTGAAGCCTTACAGAATTAAAATATCACATGTAAACTAATTCATAAGGTGCTCAGCACATCGTCACACCTAAAACAGGATAGATATTGGCAAGCTGTAGCTTAAAATATCTTGTGAGTAAAATGGGTTTCAATTTGACTTTCCTCCTAGAAAAACGACAAGATCACTGCATCTTTAGGTTGATACAGAAGGCAACATTCCCAGAACTCTACTCAGTTTTATCTGCCCAAAACCCTCACAACAAGCTGCACTTTGCTCATCTTTTCTCCTTTGAATCCCACTCCAAATCTTCCTGCCAAAACCAGAGGTATAACTGAGACTGACTTTTTTTTTTTTTTGAAACAAGTATAAAACCAAACATCCCCTCCTCCTTCCCTTACAGTCCTACCTCACACTGCAGCCCTGCAGACTTTCAAACATAACTCAAGCAGAGTTAACAGTGCCTGTAGGGGTTTAAGATCATGCTAGGAAACAAACTTTCAACTTTCCAAAGCATGTTTAGGCAACTAAAAGAGTTTACACTCTCAAAAGCTTATCAGCATTATCCAATTTTCCAAGACTACACTGCATACTAGATCTACCATTCTTAGATTATTCTTTAACTTACTTCTAATGACAGAGAGGATTTTAAAACTTTATAACTGCAGTTTTATAACTGCAACAAAATTGTATTTTAAAGACTTGAGCTGAGGTCATGTCCAGTTTGCCACTACAGGAACATGCAATTGCAGCCAGTTTTCCAACAATAGTGATGGCCTTGAGGATTATAGTCCAAATGCATGTGCACAGAGCTCCCTCACTCAGCTCAGGCAACTGCACCCAAACACCTCTGAGCCAAAAGGACAATCATTCCAGAAGGAATAGCTGACAAAAAACTTCCAAGGGCTGTTATATATGAGCAAAGCTTGTTTGTTTAATGCACGATGTACAGCCAAAACTGAAAACAGTTTCAGACCTCAAAACAGCTCTTATTAGTGTGAGAGCCACAACACAAAACCAAGGACTGAAAAGGGTCAAGCAGACATCAGTACCCTTGGAGCTGCAAATTCTTGCACAGATAACATGTTCTTTGAATAAACCCATACCCAGCAGCATGAAAGCAATACAGAAACAAGAGCCTGACACTTCATCAGAAAAAGTGATCTTTAGAACTCTGGATGTGCCCTGTGTGACTGAAGCAACCATGGATGAAACAGCACAAATACACCTCTCCATAGCACGGGTTTCATTTTGTCTTACCTTACCACTAGGGCTTCACTAAATATTTTTAAAATAGAGCCAAATTCAGGAAGATAATACAGTTTTATAACTGCTTTCAAATTATATTATGCAGACAGAATGAGCACATCATGATTTGGAAAATGATACGACAAAGTTAATCTTAAAAATATACCATGGTTAAAAATGAGCCAATTCTCTCCTTTCCTAAAAGGAAGGAGTTTTTGCACCCCTCCTCCCAACCTTGTGCAAAGGGTATTAAAGGTTTAGCATGCAAGTAATCCTTTAAGTAATCTCACCAGTAGCCAACCAGCATGAAAGTTTTGGTGAAATAATTAAATCATCCCCCACAACTTTCCTGCCAGTACTGACTCCATAAGTAATAATTACCTACTTCACAATCCCACCTCAACTACAACCCTTCAAAAATATTTGTCAGCAGCAAATGGACTTCGGTAAATGCTCACACCCAAGTGGCAAAGGCCCGTGGCCTCAGAAATTCTTCTGTCAAAGCATCTTAGTGAAACCAGACAATTCCAGGGACCACACAACAGAAGTCTGCTGCTGCTGCATGTCTGTGCTCCTGATACAGCCACAGGTATCTACCCTGCCACACTCATCATTTAATGCTCTGTCTGAATTTGAGGCCTTGCTGAACCTCATTTCAAGAGAGAAGTATTTCATGGTCAAGTTACCAGGCAAGTTTCATCACCCTCCACCAAAAAAAGAAAAAAGTCTGAAGAGAAGCTAATCCAGTTTCATGTCCTTACCTCTTTTACAGTCATTGGCAAGCAGTTGTCACAAGTTTATACCCCTGCAGAAAGCTGCTTAGGACACTTCCTACATATTAAATCAGTCCCAAATTCAACATAAGCTACCATTCATATACCTTGAGTACAGGCTGGTAGCTTCTGCTGCAACTGCCAGTTATCATGCCAAACTCCTTATTCTGTTTAACCTGAAACAATATAAAAAGCTGACTAAATTATAGAAAAAAGACACTATGTTCTCAGAAGAGCAATTTAAGTGAATACATTTTCGGTATTTAAAAAGCTACTTCTATCCATAATGGATGTACAGCTACAGGAAAAAATTTCAAATTCACTTTACACAATCCTTAGGGACACAACATAAACACAATTATGCCCTAGTAAATTAGGTTATTCCTAAATAGAAGAGGAGGGGAGGGGGAGAGAAACACAACTTAAGTTTTATAAAAACAGGTATAAATCAATTTTTCAGTGGAACTTTTAAGTTGCTGGCAACTACAGGTGTTCAATTAGCCACCTCAAATGTAGCCTCACCTTCAGGCACTCTCAGCTACTCCATTATGATCTGACTTCTTCCTTAAAAAGTGTCCAATTTCCAAGCAATTACCATCTTTAGCCATTTTTACTCTGCCTGCACCTCCCTTCCTCAGGTTAAACTGTAGTATTTCTGAAGGTTGGTGTATTTCTGATCATGCAATTGCCAAAAGCCATTAACAAAGGAACACTTCCATAACAGGTGAGAGCTTCTGACGTCTCAATTCTACTTCAGTGTAACCATCACTTTCACCATAACAACGTTTCAAGTCAGAGATAACAACTCCATGTACTTTTTTTTTTAATAAGGTCTTCAGTCACTTACAGACATTGGCACACCACTCAGATTGAAGGGGAAACCACTGCAATCCCAAAGTTTGAGACTGTCAATGCTACAGATTACTTGTTCTCTCTGCACACACCCATGGCCAGCTTCTACCCCAGAGAACTTCAGAGCTGACACTAAAGCACTGTGCACCTGATTGCCAAAAGGCTGAAACATTTTACCCCAGTATTTGTAAGATCTATAGCAGAGTGCTGGAAACAGTCTCCTGGAACATCTGCACTACAGACTTTACTTTTTCACAAAGTAAAATCAAAACCAAATTGGAGGGGGATTCAGAAACAGAATCAGGATCTTACCCCAACAGCACAACTCCTACCATGCAGGACTAAGTGACTGCTACCTTTGGATTCAAGGCTCTCAAAGTCATGCATCTTCACAGATTAATTTTTATTTAGAATTCCTCTTTTTCTGGGCATAACGGAGAAAGTTCTTCTTTATTATTGGTACAACACTGGAAGCACTCATACAACAGACAGTTGTCACTACTCTCCCTAACATACATGTCCCCTAGAAGAGAGTGAAATTGCCCATAGAGAGGATCTTCAAGTCCCCTGCTATCATTCTTCCAGAACATGCTGTTTAGTAACTCCCCTGTCAGGTCAAACAGAGCCTGTAAAACCAGTTTAATCATCTCCTTGGTTACTAATCTATTTCAGTGGTTCATCAAGCCAGCCCTTAATACAGCATATTTCAGAATGTATAACTACATTTGAATGGCTACTGGCTATCTGGTTTACTGCTTGCTCTTTTTAAAAAATAATTAAAGAGTCAAACTAAATAGATCCATGAAAATAAGACACATATTACAAACAACACCTATGCAATTTAACCTGAAGAGCATCAATGGTTTCTCTTTCAGCAGTACCTGAAGTCTCAGCTGAGTGACTTAAGCAAAGGAAGAACAAAACCCGCTAGCAAAGTCCTGTGCTCCCAACACTGGGTTTCAGTGTGGTATCCACAGCAGAAGCATGCCAGTGAAAACAAGCACAATGCCTCATGCAAGGCAAGAATTAGGGAAGAAAAAGTTAAAGTCAAACATAAAGATGATTCATCACAACACAAAAAAAATTGCAAGGAAACAAGAACAGAAAGGCTGAGACACAGATATACATTTTCCCTCCCAAATGAGAGTTCTGTGGGTTTTGAGCAAAGGCTCACTTACCCTACTTGGTAGTGCACTCATTTCCTAAAGTCAGAACTACTGAAGAGCAGAGGAAACCTCTTCTACATCTGACAATCCCTCTGCCTTCCACATCCTGCCTCCTCTGCGGTGCCAGGGTAACTGTTTACACAGCCTCATGATGAAGCAGCTGCTGGTTGAAGATGGCTCGAAGTCCTTCTGCCATGTTATTCTAACCCTGAATCAATAGCCCAGGCCAACCCAGCAGCAAAAGCAAAAAGAGTTGTAGCAGCACCAGTGAAAGTAAGTAGCCAAGGACAGAGGAAATAAAACTGTTGGCAGCAGAGCCAGCTCAATACCACAGTTTCAAGTGGTAGGACTGTGCAGTCTGTCCCCTGCACCTGCCTGATCTGTCTTTAGGCAGATTTGGGGGATGGACACCATGGTGAAGCTGGAAACTGTGAGGGCAAATACTGTAATTTCAACAATCAGTACAGTGCCTCAGCACCCCTCAAAAGGGGATATAAGATTATGTTCATGCATATACAACAACTCATATAATGCAGACAACACTTTTTCCTCTGAAATACTGTTTTTCTGCTGGACAGCTTCCAGTATTGTGAAGATTCTGCCTTTACCATCCTAACTCAACGAATAGCAGACAAGGCTAAAGAAAACCACCTTACAAACAAAAGAAGAGAGGCAAGAACTCTCCATGGTGGTGGCTTACCCTCCTACACCTTTTTTTTTTTTTTCAGTAAGGAGTGGCTGGGATACACTTCTACATGAGGAAGAAGTCTCCTGGAAAGGATTAGCCAAACCTCTCTTAGAGAGCCCCACAAAAAAAGCTGCCTCCTGTTTGGGTTGTAGAGAGCACAAACCAGGCAAGGGATTAGGTGTGAAAAGGGACAGCAACAAAGCTTGCTTTTAATAGGCATTTCAAATATGCCAGTTTCTAAAAATAATGTACAACAGTGCAGATACAGTACAGAAGCAAAAAGCAGATACTGTTTGTCAGCACAGATATCCTTCCTGCAGAACTGGAAGTCCTTGGAGGGTAAGACAGAACCATGAGGCTTTTTGACCTCATAAAACAGATGGGCTGCTAGGAAAATTATATTAGTGGGGGCAGATCTGGAGGGACCCCAAGATCTTTGAGACCATCACACCTAGAAATCAATTCACGTTTGCTCTGCTACAGAACTGATTCCAGCAAGAACAGGCTGCCACCATGATTACTACCAGAAGCAGAAAATCAAAGGCCAGAAAAGGAAGTAGAAGACAGAGCTAAGTACAAGTGTCAGTGCATTCTCTGTGAAGGATTTATTCATTTACTCAGGGGGTAGTGTTACAGCACAACAAATGAGGGGGTAATCTGATGGAATTTCAAATCTTTCTTACTATTTTACACTAGATTCCCTTCCTAGGAGGGCAGTTGACCCAAAAAAAGCAGTTTACATATCATACAGAGCTTGTGATGCTGCCTGTAAATTGTACAAGTATCTTCTTTATAATGTTTTTTTTTTTAACTAGAAATACTAGAAGTTAATACAAACAAAGTTTTACTCAGACCTTTTCCTAATTTTATTAAGTGTTTTGCATAAGCCCATCAAATGCAGCCAAATTAAGAATAAAGCAGTCTTTGAAGTCAGGTACTTCAGTGTGAACCTAGAGTAATATATATACCAACCTATATTTAACCATTATTTTATCTGCATTAGCTCATACATTATTATAGTTCTGCTATCTCTTTGCAGTACTTTAGCAACAACCAAAATCACAACATGCAAGAGTGTCCCGTAAAGCCCATGTGATAAATATGCTTACTTGACGACGTGAAGTCAACACACTACATTTAGAAATACATTACATGCCTAGAGACCAGTTTTCAGACATCTAACATACTCTAAATGAGTTCCAGAAAGAGTTTTCCACGATGATCTGCAGAAGCTCTGCAGCATTAGTTAACACTGATCATGTTGAGGTGTGGACCTTTACCATTACTACTGCCATTAACACATGCCCATTTCCCTTCACAACCAAATCACCTGCAGCATTTCTCTTTCTGCAGCCTAGAAAGTTCTGAACCACAAACCTGCATATGAAAGTTCACACTTCAGAATCAGTACAGATAGAAAGCAGCGTGCTGTACATGCTTTAATTCAAAGCATGGGGTTTTTTTTTCTTTTAAAAGCACACAGTACAATCCTCAGCCAGAAATGACAAATGAGATGTCATTTCTACACTGTTTTAAAGACACCCAATGCGAACGATATTTGGGGGACAAAAATCAAAGCAGGCATTTCAATTCCTTTAAATTCTCACGCCTTCCTGCTGCAGATTCCTCTCCTGCACTTCACCTGTTGGGACTCCAGCTCCGCGCCATGAGCTCCCCCCTTCCAGAGGCTTCTCCTTCCCCTCGCACAGCCCCACCAGGCCCACGCCACGCTCTGCAGCCCCTCCTGACCTCTCTCTGCGGGGCTTCTTGGGCAGCACGTCCAGGATTATTTCCGACACGGAACACGTAGCAGATAAAGCCTAAACCAGGCGCTGCCCACAGCTACGTGCGACCCTCTCCTCCCTCCCGGCTCCACCACGCGGCCCCAGCGGCAGCCGCTGCCTGGAGCGCCGCTCCCAGAACTTACCAGAAGAGCCGCCGCTCCCCCAGGCCGCTCCGAGCCCTGCGGGTGCCGGGCGGGACCCGGCGCCGCCGCCGCAGCCCCGCGCCCGCCCCCGGCCTCGGGGGCCTCCCCAGGCCGCCCCTCTCGCCCCGACTCCGGGGCCTCCCCGCCTCCTCCCACCCGCGGGATGGGGCCGGGAGCACGCACGGGCCGCCCACCCCCCGGGCCCGGCAGCGCCCCGCCGCACGCCCCACGACAGGCCGGGCTCCCCCACCGCCTCACGCCGCGGGCGAGTCCGTTCCCGCTTCCCCCGCCCCGATGTTCCGGAGCCGCAGCGGCGGCGGAGGGAGGGCACGGACGGACACGGACACGGACACACTCACCCTCCGCCGCCCCGGCCGCCGCCGCCGCCGGGCTCCCCTCACCTCCGTCACGTGCCCGTGCGCCCGCCGCCGCCCGCCTATCTGCCGCGCGCCAGCCCCACCCCCGCCTCACGGCGCTCAGCCTCTCCCATTGGCGGACGGCGCGCCCGTCCGCCCGCCCAGCCGCCGGCTTTGCGCTCTGATTGGCTGATATCACCGCCTCTCAACAGCGGGCCCGCCTCTGAACACGCCCCCAACGGCGCTGCCCTTCGTGGAGCGCTGTCATTGGTTGGCGGGGTTGCAGGAAGTGCCCGCTGATTGGGTGGTTGCGGGCAGGCCGTTGGGATGTGGGCGGGGTCCCAACGGGTCGCGGTCCAGGGGCGCTGCGGAGGCTGACAGGGCGCTGCGGGCGGTAGGGGGCGGTAAGGGGCGGCAGGGGGCGGGGCCAGCCCCTCACGCCCTCCCCGCGCCCCCCCCCGTCCCCTCACGGCCCTCACCCTCCGGCCATAAAATCCCGCTGTGTTAAACAGCAGAGCCATCTTTCTGTCTTCTCGTTCCTTAGAAAGGGTGTTCAGGCTTTCTTGCCTGTTCAGCAAATTCAGTGTAGCCCGTGGTTCTTTTCCTCAGTTACAAGCCGAGGGTTTAATAAAATAGCGAACAGTGACAGACTCCGGTGTGTTCAGAACATGGCTGTGCTGCTCGGCAGCTGCTTGCCCAAAGGCCTTGTGCAATTCCGGAACCTTTAACCTGTGCCGTATTTTGAAAATGAAAGTAACGTCGTTTTGTAGAGGTGAAATACTGTGTAAATGTCGAACGTTTGTACATCGAATCGTTAAAGAAATACAGGGATATACAGAAAGAAGTGTCCTTGGTGGGCCGATGGGACAGACAGGCTGAAGGACATGCTGGGTGTGATGGGACCATGTCAACAAGGTGGAGATTAAACTTGAGGAGTGTCTGTGTCCTGCCACAGGCACAGCCATGTGGGAGGGCAGGGAACACTGCCCCATGGTGAGGAAAACACGCTCTGGTAGCCTGGAAATCACAGCACCTTTGCGTTTCTCTGAGTGCACCAGCTGAGAGCAGCTCCATAGAAAGCTGTGTCTGAACCACCCAGTTCAAAGCGAGCTCCTATGTGGGCTGTTCCAGGAGATAGCAGGTATTCTGTAGGAATAACAAATCCAATATAACTAGGGAAACGTAAGAAAGAAAAGGGTGGTGGTTTTTTGCCTTTGTAAACATAAATCTGTTTTGAGTTGATGCAATGAGTCAGCAGTATAAGTTTCCCCACAGAGAAAATTCCACCGTGTTAGGACAAAGCAAGCAGGGGCCCAGCATTCAGAAATAAGGCTCAGCATAAATGAAATCAGCAAATCCCTGCTTGCACTGAAGTTTGGAATCAAACACATTTTTCCAGAAAGACACCAAGCTGGCTCCTAAATTGCTCTGTTGAGCTATACCCGGACTGAGCAGAAGATGCAGACAGGCAGGGAAACAGTCACAAACAGGCAGCACAGGAGATATCAAATGCTTAAAGAAGAACCTAAAAACACTATGGAAAATACTTTAAAGAGTAACAAATTTAGCAAGTGCCCTCCTCAATCTAGGCAAACACATTTTTCCACCAAATATCTTTCAAGCCTTTATTTTGAAACAGGTTATTAACTGCAACATGACTGCAGGACAGCATAATACTCCTGCTGAAATCACAGAAGCACCAGGAAGTCAAATATACACACACATACACGCACACGTGATTCCCTTTCTCTCCCACCCTTTCCCAAAAAAGAAAGCATTCCTTCCTTTTACAACCTGCTGAATCATGGCACAGGCAGGCAGCCCTGGAGCTGGCTCCTGCCTGTGCTGCTTTGTCATCAAGGAGAATAGAGCACTGTAAGTTAAAAAAAAAAATCTGCTAAAAGCATATCCTTTGTGGGGATTTTCGAGATGTTTGAACTTAGATAAAAGAAATACAGAGAGAGATAATCCAGAAGGAAAGCAAAAGGGATGAGTAAAGTAAGCAGAAGAAACACGCACAGAGATTTAACTGCTTTGGCAGCTGTGAAGGTGTATTTTTAGACTCTAGAGTGCCAGGACAGAGAAGATGAAAGAAGGAGAATGGCAGATACCACATGGCAAACATGACATTGTCAAGGAAAAACATTTTGGTGTGTTCAAGCTTCATTGCACCAGATTTGCTTTGTCCCACTGACAAACACTCAGGAAGTGTGTTGCTCTCTGGCTTTGGCAGTACAGCTGGAAAGGCAGAAATCAGGCAGTGTGGTGAGACTGGCAGAGCCTCAATATGCACACCTCAGAGGTGAGAGGCAACAGTCAGTTTATTAGTGCACTAGAACTTTAAGTAATTCCATTTTGGGGAGCTTTCTTGTCCTGAGTGTTATCAGACAGAAACCTCATGTGCTTTCCACTGGTATTTTCATAATTCCCTCTACCTTGATCTCCAAAGTGTTCCTCCTTCCTTAATCCCTTCAGGGCATTGCCACATTGCTAGAGTTCTCCTTGCATTTCAAGCACTAGTAGTACATCTTTTCAAACTCATCTCCTCTGGAAAACTGGCAAGAAGTGAGTGGAAAATCCAGCAGGTCAGCGTGACAGGAGGGACACCACACTGGCAGAGAGCAGGCAGCCAAGGCAGACAACCAGTGAGAGAACACTGACTTTTGCTCTTTCAAACTTTGAACTGCAGGAGGGAAGGCAAGCTCACATCACTGTACAGAGCAATGTCCATGTACCCTGGAATGCTTTCCACAGAAAACACATTTTGTTACAAAGACACGTCTGGAGACAATGCTTGAGAGAAGGATGGGAAAAGATGCATGAACATTATCACAACGGGAGGGAGGATAATCATCTTAAAGGGAAATAATGAAGTCTTGCCATTTTCAGAGCTGATAAACATGAATGTAAAAAGTGTTATAAATTAATTGTAATAAGATGAAGCAGATAAATGGAAGAAAAAATCAACAGAGAAGTAGTAACTGAGCACTGACATATGGATGGAAAGAGACAGGCAGACGCAGTAGTGAGGTGGAAGAAGACAATCTATCCTGATGGCATTTGCACAAGCTGGGAAGTGTCCCTGAGAACAGGAACTTTACAGACAACTTCTGGGACCCAGAAATTCAGAGTCACCCAAGACAGGACAGTAGATGCAAGTTTAGTCTGGATATAAAGTAGGGAAATCCTGATGGTTGTACACACATTTCCTGGCTCTCATAAGCATTGCACCAGTTTTCTGGGCACCATTTGGCTTTTACTGTGTCCATTTCTGCCAGTTCTTTCATGGACCTGCTGTAGGTTTGCCTGAGAGTGGCCCTCATACATCCCCAGAATTGTGTCCTCCCTGAGGATCTCACACCAGGCATTTGTATCCAAGCATGGTTGCAACACGTGGACAGGAGTTATTCCCTCACTAGGGAAATGCAGGTTACCCTTTGGATTTAAACACAGCTGAAGGCTTGCCAGCAACAGCAAGAGGCTGCCAGCACCTTGGTGTCCTGAGGGCATCAGCAATGCCCAAAACCTTTTGCAAAGAAGAAAATACTCAATCCCCCCAGCTCTCTGAGAGCCAGGGCACAGAAAGGGGCTGAGTGTGATTAGCAGCAAGGCCAAAAGAGAGACATTGTGCTAGAACAGAGTCTTTTCACTTTAGCTCACATTTCAGATTCCCAGGTCAGAGACTGACTGACAATAGCTGCTCTCCCCCAGCTGCTCGTGGCTCAGTGATAATTCCTCAGTGATAACCTCCTGAGTCGGTACCACCCTGCATGGTACTGCTGGGGGCTGTCTGGCTCAGGGCTTGTGCTTTGTGTGCTTGGAAGCAGTTGTATGTATTAAGGAACAAAAACAAACCAAATAAAAAACAAACAGAACTAAGAAACCACCCCCCCCGAAAAAAAAACACCAAAAACCCCCCACAAACCCATAACAAACACCATCCTCCCCAAACAAACAAAAATCAATCATTTTTCATAGGTCAAGTTTCTGAATGTCTTAAGTTTTGACAGATTCATTGAATGTGATTAATGGCAACAGAAATTCCATTAAAACATAGAATATCCCAGGGAGAAAGGAAAGAGGTAAATGGGTTTTTTATTTAGGGGAAAGAGGGAGGGAGGGAGGGAGGGAGGGAGGAAGGAAGGAAGGAAGGAAGGAAGGAAGGAAGGAAGGAAGGAAGGAAGGAGCTTCTCCCATAAGAACATGTGATTGCTCTGGGGCGCAGCAAGGTCCCATGGCCAGGATTGCCCAGGAGCCCTCCACCCACATCCCACTTGCCCTTTGGCTTCAGGGGACAAGAACTCCTCCAGCCCTGCATAAGAAGCCAGGCATCTGGAGCCAGATGCAGCCCTGGGTTAACTGACCTGGCCTCAGGACAGTGCTCCTCCTCAGCTCTCTGTTTCTTCCACCACATCCTCTTGAAAAACAAGCAAAATCATGGCAGAGTTGCTGCATTCCTGACATGCCACGTAAACAGCACAGGGCCACCACCTGGAGCCCCTGGCCCATCCTAATCCCAGTTTACTGAAGTCAATAAACAAGGAATTAGTAGCACTTAACTCAGTAACCTCTCCAGACTGGCCACTCTCCCACTTGCAGTCAGCAGCTGCTGGAGCTGAAGAGGCTGGAAAACAGAAAACATACATTTCAGCCATTTTATGAGTCTTTGTGTCTAAAAACCCCTCGCCATTCTCTTATTTTAAGGAAGACAGAAACCCAGATGTGGTCAGTACACCCTGCATGCTGTCTTTGACCCCTATTTTTTATACTTCCCTACTGTTTTCACTCAAATATTGCATGTGGCTTTACACTGAGCCTCTTTCTATTACCAGCGTGCCACCCTCCATGTGGCTTTCTCATGCATGCTCATGTGGCTGTTCTGTGGCTGGTGTTGGGCGCCTGCCCCAGCTGAAAGCAAATCAAGTAAAAGAGACATGATTTGCAGAATTGGCTTTTTGAGGAGCAGCACGGATGTAGACGTGCCTGAACGACTTGAGGAATTGAGCCTCTAACATCCAGTGCAATGGCTGATGAAGGCAGGTTGGTGCTGAAATACTCCACTGCCAGAACAGCCCAGATGGGACATACATCCTATTCGGCTGTCCCTGCTATGGAGCATCATCTTCTGGTGGATGGCCCCCATGGAAAACTGAGGCAACCTATTAAATTGCCATTTAGAGCCCTGAAAGAGAGCTCTGTAATGTGCAGGAGGGACTTGCTCCTGAGAAACAACTTCCCCAAGGAAAACCTCTTCCCAGTAACAGCTCCTTCCCCATCATGTATCAGATGTACAGAGGAGCAAGTGCTCACAGGGAGGGTCACGGCACAGCTGCTCTGTGGCCACAGTGGCTGCAAGCCAGCAAGGATTTCACTGCATCCCTAATAACCACTGGGTCATAGGCTGGAGCTGCAGGCAGAGGGACTTTGCACGTTCAGCTCCTTCTTCAAAAACAGCAGCAGTGCCGCAGCTGCTCAAGGGGAGTGGTCCATGCTGGGGCGGGGTCCACGCCTATGCGCACCCCAGGAGGGTTTCAGCAGAGGGGAGGGCCAGGCAAGTCTGATGCATATCGATTTTCCAAAGAAAATCGCAAGAAAATTGCTTTCTCTACACTGTAGTCCCTGTGCTTTCCTAAGGACAGCGAAGGGGGCTGGACGAGGGAAGTGTAACAAGGCAGGTTGCAGTCAGCAGAGGGAGAAGCTCCTTCTGCTGTTTCTCCCTGGAGCAGGTCCTGCGAACACCCTCTGTTCCCAGCCGCAGCTCCCCGCTGCCTTCTGGTGGCAAAAATGCATTGTGGATCTCTCTCCCGGCCCGGGATTCTCCTCCCGAGCTGGCGCCAAGGCACTTGCACAGGGCGTGTGGTTTGGGGCCCCTTCCTGGCCTCGCCTGCCCTCCCGTCCCTGCAGAGCCCTACTGAAGTTCCGCCTCTTTTCTGCAGAAAAAGGCTCCATTCTGTGCCAGGAAGGAAGGGGATAAACAAACCCTGTGTTTTCAAGGATCCAACCCTGCCTCCAGAAATGAGACATGTCTCCAATGCTTCTCTCCCACACCGGAGCTCCAAGATCCTGGCAGCCCTTTGTCAACATCCCAAAAAAAATGCAGGCACCTCCGAGGCTCCAGTTGCCCAGGGTTAGCTGGTCAGAAATGGTGTAACAAATTTCCATTCCCGGGTGCTGGGAGGAAACCAGCCAGCAGTGAAGGGCTTATAGGATTTGCTGCTGCTTCTGTTTGTGATAGACATCTCCTAGGAAAGGATTCACACCAGCAGGAACAAATGTGTGCTGAGGACTTTGTCACTGCCGGGGTGCCCGGCTGCCAAGCTGCGCTGTGCCCAGGGGCAGCAGGGAGTGGCACAGATGTGGCAGCACCATGAAGAGGAGGACCACGGCAAGCCCCTGCTTCCAGCCCACTGCAGGGCTGTGTGTGGTGGAACTGACCTTGGCGGGTCCAACCTGGTGTTCCTCCAGAATTTTCTGTGGGAATATGCTGTGTTTTCTTGCATTGCTGTGGCTGGCAAAACCAAAATAACATTACGGTGAGGTGTGCATTCCCTCCCTTGGTTAAAGAGGAAAATTTACCGTCAATCACTTGTTGTCAGTCTGAACTCTTGTCCAAAAAGTGTCTGGAAACAGGCAAAAAGTGTGCACTGTGGAGATGTACTGGAGATTTCTTTTATGGGAGTGTCTGTGTTTATTGTATCTCACCCAGGAGGCCCTTGAAGTATAGGGTGAATCTGAAACACAGACTGTGCTGTCCTTATTATCTTTGTAGATTACTGAAAACCCTTTGGGAGGGAAGCCAGGGCTGTCCACAGCAATCACGCAGAGAACCCTGCAGTCCTGGCTGGTATTAAAGCAAGCAGAAGTTGGGGTTGAGAGGCTTCCTTTGCTTCTTGGACAGATAAGGAAATGAAGGTGGTCTAGTCAGTCACAGAAAATGCTTGGCATGAAGGGAAAGGAATGGTTAAGGTTACACAAGTGAAACATGACAACCTTTGCTTTCATTTTTAAGTCAAATAGCTCAGAATTAGATCTTATCACTCAAGACTTGAATTAATCATGGGGCAACTATTTTAACTGAAAGAAATAGATCAAATTATAAAGGCAAGCTGCTACTAAGTTCAATGGAAACTCAAAAGAATGAGGAGGAATTAAGAGCGAGGTCTGATTAAGATTAATAAAAATATCATCTGCACCTCAGGGAATGTTGGCATTCTCAAACACAAATTCCAAAGTCAAGAATATGGTGCTTTAGTTCTGCATCAGGACACTGGGCTGGGTAAGAGCTTGAATTCTTTCAGAGTGGGCTAAATCCTCCAAGATGAAGAGGCTGGGCTGAGCTGCCCCCTCATTTGACTTTGTAGAAACTGTGGGTTGTAAGTATCGGGTGCATATCAAATAAGCTCACTATTTTGATTTTACATTTCCAGTTAATTTCTTTCATTGAGTCTAAATGTTTCCCCTGTTAGACTCTCCTTTTTGCAAGTGCATATATGTGGAACAGGAATTAATCACTGACTTACTTTGTAGAAGCTCAACATTCTCTTCATTATTTTGGGTTATTTTAATCTAAGACTTTGTCTTGGGAATGTGTACATTTTTAATCTGTCCATCAACTCAGTGACAAGGGCCTTTCCTTTTGTTCTGCTGGACAAGCCCCATCCAAGGTAAAAGTGGTCTGAGCTGTGAGCTTCCTGCAGTCCTAGACAGACTTTTGTTAGAGGATGTGTTCTGATTCCTTTTTACCAGGCAGCAAAAACACTCAGAGATCCTTCTCCCTTTATGAATATACAGATGTAAATCAGGCAAACTCAAAAATCCCCAAATTAAATTTGACATTAAATTTGTTTCTGATTGTTTAGTAATTTTTTAAACTGATTACAAGCTAGGATCTGCTTTCAAGCTCTTCATATATATGTTGTATATATATATGACAAAAATCTATATGTAATAAAAATATACATAATACAAAATCTACCTGTATGAGTCTGGTTAAGAAACCCTGTATTAAGGATGAAGAAGATCACTGCTATGAAGAATGATAAATTCTGAAATTGTTGATAATTTGAGGACTTTGGGAGTGATTTTAACAAATTTTCACTGGAGTAAAAGAAGTGTTCTGCAGGTAGTAGCTGACTGTGTTAATCTATTGTAAATATTGAACCTCTGGAAATTATAGGTGGAGATTTTTCTGTTTGCTTTAGTAATAACTTAAACACTGCTCCCTGATAAGTGCTGTACCAACAGACTGGATTCGTTTTGAATCTCTGCAAGTGCTGAACAGAAGCACTAAATTTTGATGTAAAACAGCGAATACCAGCACTCACTTTCAAATAGCACAGCCCAGGCTCCTGTGTGCTGTGTGAACCTGCTTTTCCTCTGGAAAAAGGGTACATCAGAATACATCAACCTGTGTGCTGTGTGAACCTGCTTTTCCTCCCCAGGCCCTGGATAAAGGCTGCTCTGATCCTGCAGCCTGGGAGGCAGGGAATGGATGCAGCCCTGCAGGCTGAAGCTGGCATAGTCAGGAGGCATCAAGCACTGACTTGGCACTGAGAATTCTCCTAACAGGAGTGGCCACCACCAGGACACGTCAAGTTAGGCAGCATCCCAGTCCTGTGCAGTATGGAGCACATAGGTTGTTGTGTCAGAAAGGCCACAAGAAATGATGGCCAGTAACCAAAAACCTGTCTGCTCCCACACTCACATCTTGCTCCCATGATCTGTAGTTGCTGCTGTGTCCCTGGTCTTGTGCCAGCAGGAGATGTGGAGGCTGGCTCTGTTTAATTTCTGCTTTGGAGATGGGAGAAGAAACAGAGCCTGTTTGTGTTCCTCTGTGCTCAGTGCTGCGTGCCCCAGGCAGCCTCTCCACTCTGCTTCCAGTGCACTTGCAGCCTCCCAGCTGCAGCAGGGTGTGTGTGCCCCTCACTGGGGGTGTCCCCCTCCTACCTGGGCTCCATTCCCTGCCCAGCACATCACTTGGGGCATCTTCTGGAGACATGAGGGTGAATGGGTTCAAAGAACAGTCCAAATGATGATCTGCTCTCATTCACAGAATTTGCCTTTGATTCATTTTCAAGATATATTTCAAAACTTGTTGACGCTGCTGACATCAGTAGAGCTCTACAGAAACATTTGTCAGTTTCCTGCTCCCGGTGCCTTCTGCTCTTGCACAAGTTTGTCCGCGGGCCTCTGTGATCACTGGACACTCTGTGGTCTCATGCTCTGTCTTTGTCTGGCTGGGCTATGCCCGTGTCACAGACAGGGTGACAGAGGGCAGGACACTCAGCAGGACTCAGGCTGGGGCACAGTCCCGCAGCACTAAGCAAGGAGAGAAGAGCAGTGAGGACCTATGGCAGATCTCCCCCCAGACCATCTCCTTTCCTTCAGCCCCATGTGGGACAGAACTTTGATATGAAAAGTCAGCATAAGGCAGAGGGACCAGTGCTTTCCTGATTGCCCATCGCTGAATATATGACTTTGCACAGCAGCACCTCCCCACTTCAGGTGAGTTCCCTGACTTTCCCTGTTTCTTACAAGCCAGGGGTCTCTTCTTTGCAGGAGACCTATTAGGAATTTCAGCCTTTGCCCTGGAAAATGTCTCCTTAGAGCAGTCTTCACTCTGCCCCTCTCCAATGCCTTGCCTAGCTTTATCTCATAACCAGCTGGGTCCAGCCAGCATCTGGGTGTGCTGGTCTAAACAAGACAGAAATGCTGAGCAGCTCTATTTCATCACCCCTCTAATTTAGGAAAAGCAAAGCTGCACTTCATGACCACTCTTCAGTCTTTGATGTATTCTGATGTACCCTGTATACTTGCAATTTTCCCCCACATCATTATAGGATAATACTAAGTATATGTTAACATAAGAGCTTCCAAAGATGTTTGAAAGGCTTGTTTGTCCCTCTGCAAAGGGAAATGGTCCCCTCCCTGACATATGCACTTATCGCTCCAGAGATTTATTCTTCAAGCCAGCCACTTTCTGGCATTGTTCCTTTTTGCTCATTAGCTATTCCTGACTTTCTGTTGAACAGGAGGTAGGAAAATTGGCAAAACACATGGAAAAGGCCTTCCTTGTGTGACAATAACACAAGACAAGGCAGGGCAAGAGAGACATTTAATGAATATTTTTAACAGATGTTGATCATAAATGAAGGGGTATAATTCATTTGCATGTACCAGTGCCTTCGGATGATGAATTAAGTGGAGAGTTTTGGCATTGCTTTTATACTGATGTGCCCTCCAGTCAGACTTAATGTGCATATGGATAAAGCTCACTAAACTCCATTAGAAGAAAGCTTTAAAAAAAATTCTCCAAACGATCCCTAAACAAATTAGTATATATATTCATTTATGTGGTTTTCCAAAGACTCAGCTTTCCATCTTGCTTTCTAGAAAATGACTTTTTATGTTTTCCCTTTTGATCTCTAAAGTGTAGCCCTTCACCTTTACTGAGATGAGAAGTGCTGTCAGTAGGTGCTTGGCTGTGGTCCTGCTCCATGCAGAAGCATTCAAGCAGCCCAGAGATTGGTTTGACCCCTAGAAATTTTGCTGAAACTAAATATTTGTGAACGTTTATGTGACTCTTTGATCTGCCATAGATATATAAATGTCAGGAATATAATCTGAAATCAGTCTGGATGAACAGGCTAAGGCACATCTCCAATATACACTGAGTTTGTACTCAGGAGATGAGTTGTATAATGCCAATCTGGATGTTGCTGGCAAAACCAACCACCTGCTCTTTTACTTTGTGAAAGGAGGACCCTCTGGATATATGCTCATTTTAGAAAGACATGGTAATTCTTGTCATGCAAAGTTCTTATAGTTTTTTCAAAATGCAGAACCCAGAACAGATTTCAATGTGATCAGGAGATCTGATCCAGCTTATGACTTGCTCTGAGTCCTGTTGAGAATCACAGAGCACAAATTGTCTGCAGCTGTCCTCACTTCCTGGGAACACGTGGCCAGCTTTGCCTTCCTAAAGGGTAAAAGGATGAATTCTTCTTTCTCTTGCCATATTTTTAGCATGTCCTTCCTTACACAGATGGAAAATCCAAGAATTCCAGAAAAATTTCAACACTTGTAGGTCTGAGTTTAAGAGAAGCCTCCATGGGAATGGGAGGTCAGGAGGACATATCACCAGCCCCACCACCCCACCCTGAGGAGTTATATTTAAAGAGACTGAGTTGCTCGGGGCTGAGCTCTCTTTCTCTCGAACTAGAAAAATTCTTTCTTCTCTGTGAGAAAAAATTCTTTTCATGACCCCTCCTCTCTTTTTTTCTTTGTGGTTGTTACAAAGACAGTAACTGTTCTCACAAGCAGTCCCACAGTCATGGGTTTGGATGTACATAGTGGCTGCAAAAGGATCCAGAAGGAAAGGAAGCACAAGTACGACTTTCATTAGAAACTATTTCTATATTTGTGCAATAGGATTGGAAGAAGGAGGCACCTCCACGCTTCACAGCTGAAGGGTGAGTTGCTCATCTGCAAAATGTTTTCCCTTCCACTGACAGAAAGCTCTTGAGCCGTTGCTCGTTCCTGAAATACATTTCCAGGGAATGTTACTGCGTGGAACGGTGCTGGACTCAGCCCTGCTGGCTTCTCCTTTCCCTGCTGGTCCAGGCAAGTAATGGGTGCTGTAAGCCCCCATGGATGCTTAAAAACTCCTCCAAGGCATTGTGTTGATAATTTTTCTTCCCAAGATTATTTTTAATCCCATAATTATTTTTCATTTTTAATTGGTGCTGCAGTCCAGCTAAGAGTGTATCCCTACAGTGAAAATTAGGAAGCAGAAAGGATTATTGGCTGCAGGAAGAGGTGGCAGAAGCAACCATGGGCACAGAGAAATGCCTGCAGTGCTGACTCAGTGGGAGGTGTGAGGACTTTGGTCTGTGCCCTCTGATGTGGGGCCACATTCACACAGCAAACCCTGGAGTGCAGAGCCAGGGAGTGGGAGAGGGGTTCAGCATTTCAGTAGCTCCTGCTCAGCAAATCCACCCTGAGGTGCAGCTGGGACTGCAGGACTTGTCTTTGCCTAGAAGGGAACTTGTCTGTGTCAGCCTCGGAGGATGAGGTATTGCAACATGCTGCAGTCCATGCATGCAGAGGCTGCCCACCCATGACAAGTCTGTCACCCAGGGGCATTTGGTGCTGGGACCGGGGTACTTGTGCCTGTTCCTTGTAAGCTCTGAGGGAGAATGGAAAATAAAGTGACTTCTGATGTGAAAAACAGGGACAAAAAAGGTTGTGCTTTTCAGGAGTTTAAAAAGCAGCTTGAAAAACTATGTTTATGGAGCAGGGAAGAGGAGGGGGGAGACATCTGTGCTTGTTTATTCATTCATGTTTCTATTGGCCTTTATTACATTTAGACCATGCTAGATGATGACAGAAAATGATGCTAGAAGTGTTTTATGTTTACTGGTGATCTGGAGAGCAGGAATGCTCTGTGGCAGCCTGTGCAGCTCCTCCTGGCCCAGATTCCATGCACACATTTGACACTGTTGATACAGCTCACAGTGCACTGTCATCTGATGGGGGTGTAAGCTCAAATCTTTTCTGCTCAGTTGTTTTCTTTATTTTCTTTCACTAGCAGGCTGTTATCAGACAGGAACAAAGGGAAATCAAACATCAGTAAGCACTGCAAGACCTCTGCCCTTCTTGAGCTGACACAGGGGAGTTCTTAATTTCTTTGACAACTAAACAATGTTCCTCATATTTCTAAACAGTCACTGCAATGAAAAAGCTTCAATTCTGAAATAAAGGAATTAATCTTAGAGCTGGTGTTTGAAAAACAATGGGGTGTGTATTTGATTTGGAAAAACACCAAGCTGGGACATAGTTATTGCTATTTTGGGTGCCTTTATGGCTTACAGAGAGGCAGAAAACCAGAACCAGCATATTACTTCTTAGACCTATCAAAGACATCAGGTGTACAATGTAATTTCTGTAAACTGCTTTAATATAACTTTCTATAACAGTGGTGTTCAACGATCACTTTGTCTTAACCTACTTTGCTTTTCCCCTGGTCTGATGGGAAAATTCATTGAATGAAGAGAGAGGAAGGAAACAAAGCTGGTGGTCCCAGCAGCTTCTGTCTGTGCCAGCTGTTGTGCTGTTACATGGGACCTAGACAAATGGGTCTCTTCTGATACGTGAAAATGTAATTTTCTTTTTGCTATGTCCTGATGAATTCTGCAGGTTTTTCCTCACAAAGAACTTACTCTGTTGTTTATGGTGAGAATTGACTGGGCTGAGGATTGATCAGAAGCCTTAAATGCACATCTCCCAGCCTTTCTGGGATGAGGGCTGGCTCTGAAACCCCCTTGGTGTCTGACAGTCATTCTGCAGGGCCCATCCCCAGATAAAATATTAGTGTGCAGGACAGCTCTAGAGACCTTTTATACTTTATCACATCCTCTCTTACCCTCTCAGAGTGTTTTTCATGCAGGGTCTCAGCGCCGTGGCCATAAGTCACTCTACATGCCCAGCACATGCTATCCAGAGTCTATGTAGGATTATGTACACAGGGATATGTTCCTTGGAATGCTGCCTGTGCTCTGGTGTGACACAACAGCCCAAGCAGAGCATTGGTTTCTCCTGCAACATTAGCAAAGGGGATGTGCCCTGGCCTGAAGCAGATGCCCTGGGGGGAGTGGATTAGTGGGCTATTGACTTTTGCCCATCCATTCAGCTCCAGTTCCCTTATCTCTCACGTTTGTGACTCTACTGGCTTTTCCACTTCCTCTTAACTCTGTTCCTGAAAAGGGTGGGTGGGAACGGAAATACTCCATTAAACCTGGCTCCACTGATTTCCATTTCCACGGTATGATAACGCACCAGGCTGCTCATGGGTCTTGGTACCACGGACTAAACCTTTGCTTTGTTCAATTAGAACCAACCTAGGCTGCCAGATACCATCGCAAACTGCCACATTAGCAAGGACTGAACCTGGCCAGAGGAACTTCTGACCAAGAAATAAGACTTTCTAGGTTCTGGACAAGTCAGTATGTTGGATCAGATTCATTGGCTGGCTGCCGTGACAGTCCTGGGAGTCCTGGAGCAAGGTAGGGACCATTGGATGTGTGTGCTCAAGCACTGGCTGGATCAATCTACTGTAACTCCACTGATTTTCTTTTGCTTTCATATTCAATGTCTCCTGTTGCACTGGCACTTCACAGCTTTTCAGACAGGGAGCTGATATCTTGCTTGGGTTCTGGAGAGCATTCAATCAAATGAGTGCATGAGAAGCCCCTTCTCTGAACTGACCTACCCCCTCCTTTCAGATTTTTTTTGGTAGATCTTTCCCTCTGCAAACATGTAGAATTCCCCTCTTTGGGCTTACAGCAGCTCCCGAAGTGCATGTAGATGTGAGCATACAAAGAGCTCTGCTGTGAAAAGGTGGAAGTATGGGCTGTGGTGGGCCACATGGAACATCTCCTAGCCACAGGTCCACATTGCATACCAATTTAATTCTGTATCTGGTTGGCTTATCTGTGGCATCAGTTCCATCCCTACACAGATACCAGAATTTAGAAGAGGAAAAAATTAAAAGAACGAAAAAGCCTTGAAATTGTCGGTAATAAAGTGCATCTGAAGTGTGTAACAATTTTACCAACTGCTGATTATACAAGAAAGCAGATAACACTGGTAGTACATTACTTGCTTCACTATAGCTCTGGGTCATTCCTTTTCCTTTTCTAAAAGGTACCTGGGATTTTATTCTAACTTTCTCTGCTGTGTGGGGGTGTGGGCTTAGGAGGACACTGCAGATCTTTTTCCCCAGCCTCTGGCCAGCTCCTGGCTCCACCATGCCCAGCCATAGGACTGACCACTGCTACTTTTCTCTCTTTTGCTGCAGCCTACTTCTTCCTCCAGGTGATCTATGCTAGGAGGTTGTTTGGCATTTCACCTCCAAAGATCTCAGGCCCTCCTGAATTTGAAAGGATCTTTCGAGCACAGTAAGGAACTCCTCTTACTCGACGTTTGTCAGATCTCATGTACTGGCACTGCCTTTCCCCTGCCTTGCTCTTGTTTCCTGGAACTGTAATTAAGCAACTACTTCCCTCGAGGTTAATCAATGGGTTGAAGAGTCAGCATCAGGACTGGGTTGGCTCTTGAGTCCTAAACCAGACATTGCTGATAGAAACAGCAGAGAAAAACACAGAGAAAACTCTGCTGTACAGTGAAGGGCTCTTAAAGACATAACCCTTGGTGCCTAAGACTTAGACTGGTTTTATCCAAGTGGTGCCAAACCTCAGGCAGCTCCAGCCCTGCTCTGAATCTCCCTCACTGGGAAGGACAAGTTCCCAGAGAGAGCTCAGCTGGTGCTGGGATGAGGATAACCCAGCATCTCTGCTGTGACTTCTGTGCTAGGGCTGCAGTGGGGAGGGAGGAGCTTTCATATTGTTGTAGCTGACCAGTGGGAAAAAAGCAACTGAGTAGCTTGAGCTGGATCCCCTCAGCCATCCCCTTCTTGCTCCTTCACTAGCCTAGACTCAGCTTCATCCAGCATCTTTTGGTGCTACTGTGCCTTTGGGAGGACAGGGCATAACATGCAAACAATCCCAAGAGTTATGTGCTCCCTCCAACTCCTGCAGAAAGCCCAGGCTGCTCTGGCTTTATGTACTCGAGGGACAGACCTTCCCTACAGCTTGGGGCTTTGGGGCATCCACAGCAGGGTTTGAGCTGCAGCACTTGGGAAGCAGCAGTGGGAGTGGTTCATGGAGTCTTTTTGTGCACAGTCTGACCTGGGAATCTTTTACTTAATCTCTTGTTTGCTGGAGACCCTGTTCTTTCCATTGTTTAATTTCTGTGGATAAAGCTGGGACAGCAACTGGAGCCTGGTGGCTTTTTATGACAACATTAGTTCTAAAAAGCAAAAGCCTCCAGTGTCCGGAAACTGCTAGAGGAAGCAAAAGAGGAAGAGCTTCCTTCCTTTCCCTAGTTTATGACGCTTCTCTTTCCTGCCAGGGTGAACTCCTCTGAGTATTTTCCCATCTTCCTGGCACTTCTGTGGCAGGCTGGACTCTTCTTCCATCAAGGTGAGAATATCCCATTACCTGTTTGTCACTGGATCTGTTCCCCTGTGTGCTGCCTCAGTCCTCAGGTCCTGCTCAACTTCTGAACAACAAATTAAGCAGTAATTCTGTCTCTGATGGGAGGGTAGAGCCAGACGACACAGTCTCTATTCCTTGACTTTGGGCTGCCTCCTTGATTCCAAGCAGCTCTGAGAAGCCTTTGGAGATGGTCACTGGGATCTCTCTTAAACACAGGTCTGGCTGCAGCCTTGGGTCTGCTCTATCTCTACGCCCGCTACTGCTACTTCATGGGATACAAGGCATCATCCTCAGAAAGGTAAACTCACTCTCACACACTCTTGCGAGCTCTTACACATAGCTGCACACTCACACAGTTACACACATACACACACTCACACATAGCAGCCCTCAGGGGACAACTTTTGGGTGCTCTGGGGCTCCTGCATGACTCAGCCTTGTCTCCTGGGCATAATGTGAACACGGACACGGGGCTGGGGCAGCAACACAGATACTGGGCAAGGCTGGGGCTGCCCCAAGCCCTTTTGGGTGTGTGTGTTTGCTCCCTCGAGGTGGAAGCAGGGCATGGGACCCCACTCAGGGGGCAGGGGACAGCCAGGGGGTGGAAAGCAGGGAGGAAGGGGCTGTTCCCAGGCGGGAAGCTCGGTGTCAGCAGCTGCCTCTCTCCCACCAGACTCGCCCCAATATACTTCAGCGCCGGAGTTCTCTGGATTCTCATTGCAGTGTCAGCCCTGGGCATCCTGCATTTCTTCCTCTCTCACTACGTGGGGCTGAACGTCCTCCAGCTTCTCACAGCATGACCCACTCCTCTGTGCTTCACCACTGTCCTCATCTTCGAGTCCTGCTCCCTCCTGCCTGCCTTAACAGACTGGCTGCAACTCAACAGCCCTCAATGAGAAATCCACCCTCGCCAAGCTTTTAACACCTTCTTCCTCACTGTCCAGCACTGGCAGGAGCTGCTGAGCTGTTTTAGGAGATATTTTTCTCCCATGGCATTGGGTGTGCCAAGTGCTCCACATCTGGCGGCTCCATCGTGTCTGATGTGGAAACACCAACCCCAAACAAGGACAAATAAAAGCAAACTCTTCTCAGTCTGAGTTTCCCAGTGGGTTGCCAAAGGGAAGTGCCATGTGTTCTCCATTATCCAGTGGCTCTGCCCTCAGCCCAGGCACAGAACACAGATTCATGCCAGTTTTCCAAGGCCCACACCTAAGAAAGGCATTTGTCTGGAACCAGATGTGGGCTGAGACCTAACAAAAGAGGTGAGGGATAAACTGGAGTAGCCACCAACATGTTGTGCAAAAGTCTGTTGGTGCCCTCATGCTGGTTATCAGCCACTGCTGTTAATCAGGCTGTGCAAAATCATCACCACTGCTGTGTGCCACTTTGAACTTGTCCCAGTGACTGCAGGCCCAAATAAAAGGTCACTGAACTTGCTGTGCTGGGTGTCTCTTTGTGAGTCTGAAGCTAGTAGAGAACAGAAACATGAGTGTGTGAGTGCAAGGTGGCTGCCTTTGTTTCCCTGGCATGCAGTCCAACAAAGCCTGCAGCCCTGTGTGCCATGGGAGGAGAGCTCTGAGGAGGGAGAAGCTGATTTTTGGAGATGTTGAGCTCATGGATTGGGTACTGAGCCACTCAGCACTGAAAAGTGGTTTACCTAGTGCTCAGGTTCCTCCTGCATCAGGAGGGGCTGGATTATTATGCATATCAGTATGCATAATACTGATGCTTTTGGCCACTGGTGCCCTCTTGTTCGTGCAACAGGAAATACCAGGAGTGTTCTGTGTGTCATCATGAGGGGAATTCACACCAAACCCAGAGACTGAAAATAATTGCATGAGCATGATGCCAGTCCAACCACATTGTAAAGCCCACTGCTCTCTCAGCAGTAGGCATATCTGGACTGTAAGAACAAAAGGCAGGGGCTTTTTGGAGGAAATGAATAATTTTTCACATTGTTTCTTTTCCTTCCATACATTTTAAATTGGCTTCTCCAGCAAAGTCCCCAGTCAATTTCCCTTTCAGGCTCTCCTGCCTTGGAGTCATGCTGCTGCATTGAAACTGGCAAATGCTGTGAGGTAAGGCTTAAAGCCAAACAAAAATAATTGTACAACACTTGTCTCTGCAAAGCTTTCAGTGCATCAGGGCCCCATCCTCACCTCAGGTGTCACAGCAAGATAAACAATAACTTTTTCTCCTGGCATCTTTGGTGACACGTTTCAGAAAATTCTGAGCATAGTTTAACCCTGGCTGTGCCTTAGCAAAGTCAGGGAGGAACAGATTTCACAGTGAGATTTCAATTAGCCTTTACATTAACAGGTCCTACCATCTCCTGAAGATGTTCCCCAGTCCTCACCTTTTTACCAGTATAACCAGTCACCTCCCAGAGAGTTAATGCAGAAGGACCAGCCCCAGCTGGGGTGCAGGTCCTGACTCTGCATCAAAACTCTGCTTTCTGGGGTCAGTCCAAGTGGGTGCTCACTGGTTCTGTAGACACAATCTCTGTCTTTTATCCTACAACCAGTTTTCTAAACCCGCTGTATCAAGCTGGAGCCACTGCCCACCTCAGCCCCGCTTGTGCCCGCTCTGTGTGTGACAGGGCCGCAGGATGACTCAGAGCAGGGAAATTAATGATTCAGCAGTGAGATTGTAGCCGGCTTCTCCCCTTGGATGCACAGAAGACCATTAAAAATCCTGGCACGGCGCAGTCAGGCTCTGGCCTTGGTGCTGCCATCACCAGCTCTGCCACAGAAAATCTGAGGGGCACATCATCCGTCCTTCAAGCCACTGTCAGAGGGGTATTTCAGGTGCCCCGAGCAGAAGGGAAGCTGCTCCCCTCCACCAGAGCTGCTATCATTGCTCTGCTGCTTCATCAGTCAAAGAAAACCACTTTACACTGATCGATGGTTCAAACAGTCAGTGATTTTGGGATTTACTCAATTCATGATGCTGCTGCCCAGCACGCTGTGCTGGTGCTGTATGGCACCAGTTTGCCCGCCTGAACCTGCTGCAGAAGTGCTGAAGGCACTGGGCTGGGCTGGGCTGGCACAGGGTGTGCTGGGGGACTGCACCTCCACCCGGGTCACCGTCCCTGAGGTGTGAAAGGCACCCGGTGAGCCCCAGTTTCGAGGTGATCCAGCGGCGTTGCTGCGCTCCCGTGGGCTCCGCTCCAGCGCTGAGAGGAGGCTCCCACCGCTGCCCCCGCCATGGGGCCAGGCGAGGCCGCCAGCCCCGCTCGCCTTGGGATTCGTGTCCCCGTTCCCCCCGGGATGCTGTCCCCGCTCCTCCCGGGATTTGTGCCGGCCCCGGCCCCGCCGCTTCTCCCCGGCGTCGGGAGAGGGCGCTGGCGGCCCGCGGCCGAGCCGGGGCGGGCCCGGGGACGGAGGGTCCCGGGGGCGGAGGGTCCCGGGGGCGGTGGGGGTCCCGGGGGTCCCAGGGCAGCGACCCCCGCCGGCCCCGGGCCGCCGCCGGTGCCAGCACCGCTGGCTGCACGCCGAGAGGTGCCCGGGGCAGTTCATTGCCAGCAGCGGGGAGAGGGGGTCCCGGGGGCGGAGGGTCCCGGGGGCGGAGGGTCCCGGGGGTCCCAGGGCAGCGACCCCCGCCGGCCCCGGGCCGCCGCCGGTGCCAGCACCGCTGGCTGCACGCCGAGAGGTGCCCGGGGCAGTTCATTGCCAGCAGCACCGCTGGCTGCACGCCGAGAGGTGCCCGGGGCAGCGCTCAGCGGGCAGCCGGCACAGCCGCGGCGCTCATCCACGGGTCTGCCTGCTTCCAGTTCGATCCGTGCTGGGCCAGGCTCTGCCTTTAAGGTCCTGGAGCCTCGCAGGATCTCCTGAGGATTCTCACGACAGACACAAAGCAAAGCGCGGACTCCACAGCTCCTCTCTGCTTCCTCCCCTTACGGCTGCCAGTTCATTGCCAGTAGCGGGGAGAAAGAGCGTTTGGAGTGCGGTATTTGGGAAAAAATCCACCCTGACAGTGCCACAGGCTCCCAGGATAAGCAGGCAGCCGGATGGGAGGCCAGCAGAGAGCAAAGGAAACCCGCAGAGCCAGCGAGAACTTTTTTATCACAAGAGGTCCAGGGGCTGAACGTGTAAACAGCCTCTGTCCCCGGCGGGGCGGGCTCCACGCGGGACGGGGGAATGCAGGGCTCTGTCCCCGCACACAGCAGCTGCCACCCGCCCCAGGCACGGCCAGAGCGCAGGTGTTGCCACCTCCGCGTTCCCAGGATCCCAGCCAGGTTCCTGGAAGGCTTTGGGATCAAGGTGCAGGAGTTTGTAGCTTATTATCGTGAAAACTTCAAGGACACCCACGTGTACTTCCCTGTCCGTGACGTGCTGGCCCCGGCTGGGTACGGTCTGGTGCGGGCAGCGGCGGCTTTACAAGCGGGCACCAGACCGAAATGCAGGAGGGAGAACAGCACCGGTGCCCCGAGGCCACCGAAGAACGCCCCAGTCCCTCCGGACACCCTTGAATTTCCCTGGCTGCTAACTTTCTTTGGGAGGGTGTTTGGGAGGGAAACTCCCGAGGGTGCAGCTGGTGGCCCCGGCTTTGTGGCACTGGCATGTCAAGCAGGTTTCCATAGCACCAGCATCCATAACACGGGGCCGAGGGGAGGGAGAGAAGTAGGTCAGACAGGGCTAACAATACCAAGACGTGTCTATCTGTGGCTCAGCCTGACCCAGGAAAAGGGTGAAACGGAGAAGAATGGGAGAGCGAAAGGAAAAAAAGAAAAAAAAAAGAAGAAAGTATCCACAGTCTGAGCAATGCATTTCTTGCCTTTAGAAAAATAAGGACCTTTTAAAGCCACCTTTGTGTATCAGCGCTGAGCAACCGAGCCTAGCACCCACCTCCTGCCCATCTGACAACAGGCTACAAGGGAATTCAAATGCTAATTTGGAGCCAGACTTCTCAATGGGCCTTTATTTCTGCAGCAGCACCAGGATGGGAGCTCTGGGGAGCCAGCCGGCAGGAGCTGTGAGGATGCAGTCTCCAGAGCAGGACGGTGGGACACTTCCCTTTCCCCTCACCGTTCCTCACCGTCACTTTCTTACCCCTTGTCTTAGTTTTACTTGTTTACGTGCAAATGTCTTCAAGGGAAAGAAAAAGAAAGGCGGGCACATGGAGTTGTGTGAGTCAAATGCCCCATTAGTGACCCATTTTATGTGCTGAGTCTGCAGAGGCCTCGCTGTCCTTGTCACAGCATTTTGGGGTTGCCTGCTTTGCAATATGGTCATTTCAAGCTATGTGTCCATCAATGCCAAAAGTAGGAAAAGCATTATGGGCAGTGAGACCCAGAGCCCTCATGGGCACACAGATCTGCTGGGTGTAACAGAGCAGGGTCAGGGAGAATTGGAGAGTGTGGGTGCAAGAGCACAACCCTCAGTGGAGAGGCTGAGATGGGCTGGGGTGAAGAGGTGACTGTGGCTGACCTGTGTCACACCTGCAGCGGGAGAGCACCGTGCTTGGCTTGAACACCACCCCCACACCATCACGGAGTAGATGCAGCAGTGGATGCAGGCACAGGGTGTTTCAGACAGGCCAGTGAGAGCAGGACCCTCACCTGCAGGCAAGTTCTTCCTTTACATTAACCACAGGCCACAACCCAGTGCAGTAAAAACCGTTCCTGCAGTTGAAATTTCATTGAAGTCTAAGCAAAACCAAAGCTATCTGCAACTCTGTCTGTTAGCAGGTCAGGAGGTCAGGAAAATCCACACTCTAAAGTTACAATTTGCCCATTCTCATCAGTTTTCTACCTCCAGCAATTACCACTTGTAAGAGAGCTCCAAGAATACACCTTTCCTCAGGTAAGGGCAGAGCCACAGTATATATAAGATGGACAGGGCTTACCATGGCCCTTTGTGAATGCCCTCCCTGCAGAGGAAAGCTGACCACCTGCTGTGGAACCTTAGGGCATGCCCAGCTCCAGCCCCCAGGGATGCTGGGCCGGACTCTGTGTTCAGAGACTAAAGGTAAAAGTTATGTGGGAAGAGCCAAAGGGTCAGCCCTCAGGAGGACTCACAGAGCACTTCTGGAGTGAGAGAATGAAAGAAGATCTGTGCCTGAGCACGTGCATCAGCCATGTTCCTTTGATGTGGCACTGGTTGACAAGAGAAAGGTGGGTGGGTGACCCCAAATTACTACGGCAACATTGCCTGCAAGGGATAAAAGTCAGGGATCATCATTCCAGTGAGGTCGAAGGCAGTGAGCTGTTGTGGTCTCTGCCTCTGAGCATGCAATGGGCGAGTGGCTAAAATAGGCTCCATTTCATGAATGCCCTTGGCCAGGATAACAGCTCAGGACTGCTGTCTGCCCTGACACAGTACCACAGCACGCTCTCCCAAAACCACTGAGTCACCCCTCTGTCCAGTATCTACATCTTTACAGCTGCTCTCCACTTGGGAGGGTGTGAAGAAATGCAGACCTTGGGGGTATGTGAATGGCCACTCCCACCTCTCCTGGCAGCACACGGATGAAGTGCCAAGGTGCTGCGAATGTTCTGCCTGAGTGAAGAAACCTTTCCCGGGAGCAGGCTGATGAGCTCAGCACGGCGCTGCTCAGCCAGATGGCTCCTGGGCCAGAGCTGACTCATGCCACAGAGCCCAGGCAGCAGAGCTGGCAGAGAGCTGCAGCACGCTGTGGGGGACACCTCACCCCGGCTGGCCCTGCGCTCACAGCCGGGCAGCTCCAGCAGTACAAACCAGGTGTTCAGCCCACTGCTATAATTCTAATGCTGCAAAACTGAAACTGTGACAGGCCTCGGCTCCACTGACAAACAGAGAAGAACCAGGCTGGTGAACTTTTCTGAGCCCTGAGAGGGTGCAGCCATTGAGGGAGCAGAACTCTTCATCTCACAGAGGCAAAGGATGGTGAGCACAAGCTGTGGGTAAGCTGATGGCACAAAGGGAAGGGTGACAGCTTCTAACAGTGCAGCAGAGACCTCAGAGAGAACAAGGGACTTGGCTATCTGCTTTCCACTAAAACAGTGTTTGTAAACCTCCACAACTGTTTTCCAGCTTGGCTTCTTAGTGAATTACAGCTTAGGAAAGCTGGGAAACATGAGCCACATCCAATGCATGCTGCAGACCACCGTTTTCAGAGAAATGAATAAAGGTAAAAAACAAAGGTGAAAAGGAAGAAAAGTGAAGTGTAGCCAAAAATCTTCTTAAATTGTCCAAATCAGACATGGGAGGGAGACTGCACTGGCAAAGCTGTGAACTGGCAGCGTTAGTGGGTGATGAATGTGGCCACGTTATCTAATATGGCAGAATACACATCATGCATTTTTAATAGCATTGTTTTGCTTCTATTTGTCACAGTGTCACGGCTAGAGGCTGTTTCAAAAGGCATGGGAATAGATAAAGGTTATGATTGGATAGTAGGGCTTTTGACTGGAGGTCACACACAGAGAGAAACATACAAAGCATCAGTAGTATGAGACTTCCATGTATTCCCTGTTTTCAGAGCTCTCATGAAAAACAAGTCAGCTGCAGCAGTGTTTACTGAGAGTTAATCAGGTTTGCAGATTAACCATAAGATCCTGAATTATGGGTGCTTATAAAAACATGAGGCACATGCAACACACGTAGCTGAGACATGAAAAATGGAGTCTGTGATGGCAGCAGCAGAAGAAATGGCTAACAGCTCAGGAGGAAAGGGAGGGCACATACAGTGATGATAGACTGAGTTCTGTCGTCTCTTCAGAGCAGATATTTAAGTTCTGATCAATTCTCCCAAATGCTGATGCATGAAAGAATCGTTGGCAATTATTTTTTGCATTGCAACAGTATCTCCAAAACCTACTGAGAAATGAGCATCTGCTTCACTCCCAGACACACAAAGTGTCTCCATATGCTTGGATAACTACGGAACCCTGAAACCAGAGCTGCAGATTTTCTTCATTATTTTCTTGCCCTGGAAAGAAGTGCAAGCAAGATAAGAAAGAGAGACTGGTATAAAACAGAAAATTCTTGAGCAGGTAGCAGGTTTCAAGAGCTTTACTTCAGTCCAGCTTAACACTCCACATCTGTACTCAGCTTTATGCATCTCTCTGCAGGCTGGACTGGGGCTCCTCTCCATGAACCTGTAGGGAACTTGGGATGCTGCACAGGGGCTGTGACTGTCTGGAGGCCACCTTGATGGCTCAGGTTTTAGCTTTTATTTTTTCACATTGTGCTGCTTTAGTGTGTAGTTCTGAGCTTCATATTAGGGGATAGTAAGTTCTCTTCAGAGCAGGTAGACAAAACAATTCCTTCTCTAGCTGGGGACCAAGGACAAATGATCCAAATCTCAGGCACAAAAGCATAAACAACAGTGGACTGAAGAGAGAAAAACAAGGATGTGACTTCATCAGCTAAAGCTGTAATTGGACAATTAACTCCAATATGCTAATGGACCAGAACTTATAAAAGTATGAGACCTGGGTTGTCCATTTTGTGACCACTTTGGGATCATCTTGGGTGGGCTCTTGTACTGCCCAAGGTGGATCCATTGAGGCCTTCTAATAAACACCTACTTTATTTTTTAACTCTCTCTAGTCTCTGTCCTAGGTCAGCCTTTGCAAGGCATCAACCTCTTTGCCCATTTCCTACCTGATGCACTACAACACCCAGCAGGCTGAGCTGGGCTTGCCTTCCAGCCCTCACTCCCCCAGCTGACTTGAAAGAGGCAAAACCTTCTGGGAATGCAAACGGGAAAAAGGGAGCAGCTCCTCTCCCCTGCTGTCTGGGCAGCAGGTGTGCCTTTCCCCATGGCAGGAATGAAACCGTGAACTTCTGAAGTAGAACAAAGCCTTGTCAGGAAAAAACATGCACCCAGAGCTGCAGCATGAGCTGTGACAGACACACTGGGGGTCAGCTGGGTCTGCTGGAGGGGAAGGTGCAGGTGTCAGGCTCACACCATAAAACAAAAGCCAGGTAAACATGATGCCCGAGTCCTAGACAAAATCACAGAAGGAAGAAACTGTACCCATGTTTTCAGGAAGATTTTTATTTCCTGTCTCCCTCTGTGTGAGTGCTCACATACCATGAGACCACCCCCAGGTACAAAAGCACTGAACCAGCCAGGGCCTCTGAGGAAAAGGGCTGCTCTGTTAGCAACAATTCCATTTGTAATTGTTAATTATTTTTGCCTTTCAAACCAGCATATACATTGGCTAATCACAACTCTTCTGGTAACTATTTATGTCTTTGCTTGCCCCTGCAGCTCACAGTCACGTTCTTCCCTTGGAAGTGGCTGTACCAAACTTGCTGTGGGTTATGTCAAAGGCAGGCTGAGTTTTTTGCCTAAGATTAGTAGCAGTTACATATTTGCAGAAAGAAGTCATATGATCTTTCTTCTAACACTGGAAGGATATCTAGAACTTCTTGTCAGTGTGAACACAGGATGATTTTAATTTCCTAAGAGACCTCTAAAGATAGGTCCTACATCAGAATCCTGTTTAACTAAATAAACATAAAATCAAGAAAATATTAGGCAAATCAGGCTTTATTTCTCACTGTAAATTAGATAGCAAGAGAACAGCCATTACAGCTCTCTTTAAAGCCACTTAATCACGTGGATCATGATGCATATGCAACAGAAAACCTATTTTCTGTCCTTTTTCAAATGCAGTAATGGGGTCTAAAAATACCAATCAGGACTAATAAAATGACACATAGTAAATGTACCTCAGTGTATGAACATTAATACGCACTATAAAAAGCCAAAAATTATCATTATCTCACGGCTAGAAACGCAAAGGCCTCAACAGGGATTAGCAAAGGGATTTGCTTTACACTCCCTAACACTGGGCCAGAAACAAAGCTTGGAGCCGATGCCACACCTCCACAGTCCTAAGGTCACCTTTTATCTGCTCAATCCCACAGCAAGGCTCCCTTGCAGCTATTTTAACCCGAAGCTGCTTCTTCAGGTCGCGATTTTTTTGTGGAGCCGGTGCTGGGCAGTCTGAGGGCCCGGAGAAGCTCCCAGCGCCCATCGGCGCTCCCGGGCACAGGAGGCTCCTGCGCCAAACGCGACCCGCCGCAGCCCGGCCGGGCAGCCCCGCGGCGGCCCGAAGGAGCGGGGCAGCGCTCCGGGCCT
>NW_024362051.1:8000626-8092923 GCF_014805655.1 Passer montanus | reverse complement strand
CCCCCCCTCCTCCCCCTCCCACCGCGCGCGCGGGGGGTCGGACGTGACTGGCTGCGTTCAATTTGTCACGCGGCCATTGGCTGGCGGGGGCGGGCGGCGCGTGACGTCAACGCGCGGCGCTGCGCGGCCGGCGGCCATTTATAGGCGCGGAACGGGCGCTGCGCAGACGGAGCGAGCGGGCGGTACCGGCACTACCGGCGGCTGTATCGCGGCCCATCCCCGCGGGAGCGCCGAGAACCCCCCCGCCGAGCCCCGATCCGCCTTCCCCGAGCGCCCCTTCGGCCGCCGCTGAGCTTTTTGTTTCTGTTCGCGCAGCGCCTGAGCGCCCCCGCCCAGCTTTGTTCTCCTTGCGGCCCCTGCGGGGAAGGCGCGGCCAAGATGGACCCTTGTCACACCGAGGAGACCGAGGGCGAGATCCCCGGCTTGGGTAAGGCCCAGCGATGGCGGGCAGCGGGGGAAGGGGCGGCCGGGCCCTCGTGGCGCGGCCCGATGCCGCGGAGGCCTCACGGCGGGGGGCTCCTCGGGGCCGCTGTCCCGCCTCCGCCGCCGCGGGTCCCTCCCCGCGCTGGGGAGGGGGAGGGTGGCGGGGGAGGGTGGGCGTGAGATCGCGATCGAAGATAAGCGTAAATTGCAGTTTATTGCAGGTCTAACGTGTCCAGCCCTAAGTAGCGTAAATCCGGTGGAAACGGCCACTCAGTAAAGCAGAAGTTGAAAGTAAAGGTTTCTGGACGCCATAACAGTCTCGTCTTAAAATGGTGAACTCGTGCCAGTTATTGCAAAACAGCCCTGCTCAGCGCCTGCTATCTGTTTACTGGGTGTCGGCCTCTCGCTGAGCTCCCCCCGCCCCCCACCGGGGACAGTCACTCGACAGGCAATATGACTTTTAAATCTTTATTAAACAGCAGAGAATATACAGGGAAAAAAAAACAAACCCAAAAACAACCACTATCAAAGCACCCCATATTTGTTCTTTTTAGTTATACAAAAAAGTCTATCAAAACCCACACAGCTCATAAAAGGATAAAAATCAACTCCAAATCATGTTATTGCATTTCAGGCTTGCTTTAAAATAAGCTATAGAGGTAATGCATTTGTTTTAAGTAAATTTTTAAACAGATTGTTGAGTCAACTTCAAGGACTTGTTATTCAAATTAATGTTCATCTTCTAAAGAAGTCAGGAACGACTTGACCTATCAAGAAAAGAAAAAGCATATGTATTATTTTGTAAATTAAAAGCTAAAGTAGCAGGCTTTTCCCTTTATTTGGGAACAAATTGTTCATTAATGTGGTTTTCCAGTGATGTTTTGCCCCTGCATTTAATTAATGAGCTGAAATGTGTGTGGCCTTTCAGAGGGGCAAGGTAGATGGCATTTCTGAGTGTCTGCTCAAAACTAAGCTATTAATTGCTGGGTTCCATGAGGATGTAATAACAAATACCTCCACAATTCATCATTGGGCTCTCCTTCCCAGTTTATTTAGAGCTGTTAAATTGAAGGAATTAGTCTTAGAGTCATTCTTCAGTAATCTCAAATTGATGACCCAGATCAAGATGAAGAAAATGGTTTTTGTATGGTTTGCTAGGGGAGAGCACTTCCTTATTCTTTTAAATATTAGGTGGAGTTTTTTTCTCCCCATGGACTAGCCAAACTTGAAAATTTCTTTTGGCATTTACTTCCCAAGTCTTGCCTTCTCTTGGAGTTGGTAAACACCATTTTGACTAAAGTAACCTTGTCTCAAATGGTTGTTTACTCTCCCTCCCCACTCTGGAAGTGTCACTGCGTGCATGATAACTACAAAAGAGCAGGTACAAATCCCCCAGTACTTCATACTTACTTTATCAATCAGGTACTCTTGTTTAATTTTATCATTCTTAAAATCTTCATTAACATCCAAAACGAGAATAGGAATGTCCTTAATGTTCTCAAAATCAACTCTGTTAAATGGAAGAACATAGTTTCAGTAAAATCCACATTAAATCCTGTACATTCAAGACCCCTGCTCTTGATTACCACATACACCTGAAATTTAAAGCTGATGCTCTTAACTTAAATATGAAGCCCGTGCTAAGTTTGTCCTTAATTGGTCTTCATATATTTCACACATCTGGGCTCTTATACACGTGGGGGTAAGATAGTTTTTACCTTAAGTTCCTTTTTGTCAGTCTTGTAATGGAATCACTTAGCAGGAACTGAGTATTTTTTTCAAAATCTCTCTTGCCCTGTGTCTCCCCCACTTAATCCACTTACCAAGATGCAATTTTAAAGCTTCCTTTCATAAGGATGACCTCTTTAACAGGTTATAAGACTGGTATTTATAACCAGTCTTTATTATTACAAGTAATACCATTTTAGCTTCAGTTTAGGAACAGATGGGAACAGTAGTTAGTTTTTCAGAGTGTGGAAGGCATTTCTAAAATGCAGTACGTGTGCTCAACAACATTCAAACTTGTGCTTGCACACTTCAGTTCCAATTCCAAACACAGGAAGTGAGTACACAACATAAACATTCCCAAAATTCCACACTATGCACTGCCTTCTGTCTCCTAAGCATTTGGGTCATCCTATGTGAAACTTCAGCAAGTAGATCAAACTGATAATGTACCTTTCCTGGAATTGTAATGCTTCCCCTTCAGTAGAAAATTTTGGACTCTCTAGGGAAAAATCTCGAGTCTGTTTTTATATTCAGAGATTCTTTAGATGGGAAAACCAGTAAGAGTCAGTAAGGAACTTAAATTTAAAGGAAGGTATGCAGACATCACTCAGTTGCTAATTAGGTTTCTTGTGTGTAACAGGTCTGCCAAAAGCCTCTCTGATTATTGTTTAAATTTAAGTTAGGATTAATATGTAAACTTTGGTGAAATGCAGTCCTGCTAGTTTAAAGGTAGCTGGGGCCTTGTCTGCCCCTTACAGAGCAACAGAAACTCTGGTGAGAAATGTGTGTGATTGTTCCCTGGCCACCATTTTAAGTGTCTTATTCCTGAGTCCTTCCAATTAGCAAAATCCATATCCTTGCTGGAGTTACAACTGTAAATCTTTTTTGATAAAATTAGATGAAATCTGAAGTGGGTATAAATATGAGTGTATCCAGCTGCCTGAGTGAAACTAGACTTCACTGAACTCAGTAAAACTAAGGCTTAAAGTAGGAAAGAGCCTTCCCTGCAAGTTGAAACTTGCTACAGAAAATGGATTCCTACCTCATAGTCCTTTCATGAAGCCAGGTTTCATGTTTATAGTGGAGGTTTTCCAAATACTCAAGCTCAATTCCTTGCTCCTCTTTTCTTCCCCTCATCTGTAGCCTTTCCATGCATTTCTGGGGAAAAAAAAAAAAGTATAAACCTGGTCATTAATCATGTGTTCTAGGTTAAATCAGCTAAACGGATCAAGTAGCCCTTAACTTGGAAGGACTAATGCTAGACATCAGTGAGCATTAATTTTAAATGGTTGGCTGAACATAAATGAGTTAAATCCAGAATAACTTTTTTGTACCCTCTTAAGTCTCTAGAAAATGAAACTGGAACTGAGAAACGTCCATTTTTAGTGAGCATACCTGAGGTGTGGTTCTGAGATAGATCATGCCGTCCAGTTCTATATCTGATTGAAACTGATTCAAAAGCCATGTGTGCCAGTCCTGATAAATGGACCACTCTGTTTCATTAATATTTCCAGACTCGAACAGGTTAGAAGCAAACACGTATCTGCAATGAAAGACATCAGTCTCATGCCAGGAATGACAAAAGTGAACTACCAAAACACTTGTCATCAGAACAGAATGATGGTATTGAAAAAATACCTTAATCAAGCCTGCTCCCTTGCAGGTATTAGTTTAAATATCAAGTGTTTCCTCAGCTCCATGTCGTTAAAGACCTGGAAACTGTTAATGTGAGTTCTTGCTATGCTGTGAGAGTAATTACCTGTCACTGTACACTGATCTTTCGAAAAATTGCACTGGATGTTCTGCTTCATATAGCTTGGCTGAGAGAGGTTTTAGTTGTGCTTTTACTCGGCTCAAGCAGGCGTAAGTTTGAAATGTGTAAGCCCATCTTGTGGGTTTGTCATACAGCATTTGAAGTAAGTTTCCTCCGCTCTTCTGAGATGTTGAAGGTTCCTAGAAGGCAAGACAAAAAAGTTAATATGAACATACTGCTTTTCTCAGTCCAGAATTCTGATATGTTTAAGAATTCATGGCTTTCTTTTTATTATTAAGAAAATGCTTAGGGATAGGAACTAAGAGACTCTTTTTCCTCAGGTGATGGTGGTTTTCATGACAGCTTCTTTGAGCAGTTTGTTTGAGTTAGATTTTAGTGTGATTCCTGTGGAGTAGGGGATGTGATTTGGAATATACGTTCAGTAGTATCTTGCCTTTACAATTTGAGTGCTTGACCAACTGTGGTATGATAGTGGGGTTGACTCTGGCTGCTGCAAACTAAGTATAGCTGGATTTTGGCATAGCTCCCTGACTGTGGAACTCCTTGCAGTTTCTTCGGCCCAGATCCAGCGCACCTACCTCATACTCATCCTCGGCTGTCTTGATGTTGCACCACTTAGCGATGGGCTCGGGGATGATCTCCCACTCATCGCTGTGTTTCTCCAGCAGCCTGACAAACGTTGACTTGCCCGCAGCTGCGGAAGATTAGAGCAGTTTACAGAGGGGTGGGGGTTGATGGCTCTGGTGCTGCTGACGGACGGGGGGGCAGTTTGAGGGTTGTTAGCGTCTGTTGGGGCCGGCCGGGTGCGCCGCGGAGCGAACCGCGCTAATCTTTCTGGGCAGAGGGGCCGCGCCCGGCCGGGCGGGCGATAAGGGCGGCCGAGCAGCAGCCGACATTTTAGAGCTGCCGAGGCGGGCGGAGCTTGCGGGGCAGAGCGAGGCAGCGGCCGCGCAGGCGCCGGGGCTTGGCGCGGGCGGGAGCGAACGAGTGCTGCTGCCCCGGGGGCATCGGGGGCTTGTGCTCCCGAGCCCGCCCTGCGCCTCGGTGTCACTGGCGGGCACCCTGCTCGGGGAGCTCCCCATCCGCCCAGCCTCGCTCCGGGTTCGTGTCCCGGTGCGGCTCTCCCTGCAGGGCCCCCCGCTGCCCGCAGAGCCGGGACGAGCGCGGCAGCCGCGCCTCTCTGTCTCCCCCGGCATGCCAGCCCTTGGGGTGCTCCCGGCCCGGTACCCCCCACCTTCCCCCGGACTCCCCTACCGCCCTGAGCCGCCTCCCGCGCCCTCTCCGCCGAGCTCACCGATATTCCCCTCGATGGAAATCTTCCTGAGGCGCTTCTGGAAGCTGGATTCGAGGGAGCCGGCGGGGCTCTGGCAGTGCCGCTTGGCAGGGGTAGACATGGCGGTGCCGAGCGGGAACTCCGGGGTTCCCGGCTGCTCCAGCGCACTTTAAGCGTCCCGCCAAACGGGTGGGCGGGATGGCCGCTTCCCGCCAGTCCTCCCCGGGAAGAGGCGGAGGCGCTGCCCCCTCCCCCGCCGCTCCTGCCAGCTCCTGCCCCCGGCTCCCGCCGCCTCGCTGTTACAAAATGGGCGTTCGGCAAGTGAAATGGAGAAGAGAGCTTTGTGCAGGAAGTGACTGTAGCGCGGTTCCACTTACTGATCTAATTTGCATTTCTGTAAACGAGTTCGCCATGTTGTTTGATTTAGTTACGTAAACTCGAGCATGCACTTAAAAAAAAGTCAAAAAGCCTCCAGCTGTGGGGGTGGGGTGGTTGTTAGCAGTCCGGAACATGTAATGAGAGATGAGGCAATGTAGGCTCGGTCTGGTTTGGTACTGACTGGGAAAGAAACACTCGTGCACGTAGGGCGTTCAGAGCAGCTTCTGGGCTCCAGATACCTGTGCAGGGGCTCCAGCAGCCTGCTGACTTTAGGCATCGGTTCTCTACCGACTGTGTAGACAAGTTGAAACAGGAGCTGGTTATCCAAGGGGGAGGGGAATGGAGGATTCTTACATAATGAGTTATTCAAGTTTCCTCCTTCCTCCTCGGTAATGCAAGGTGAAATCTAGCTAGGTCTGGTGTGTTTGGAGGAAATGGGAGGGAATTAACTTTTCCGTTCTTTTATGATAATTGTGACCCATTGTCTCTTCTTTCCCCATCTCCTCCAAACACACCAGGCTTCAGTGACCGAAGCGAGCAGATTGTTTCACGTGGGGTAGCGTCAGCCTTTGAAGCTGGTAAGTGCTAGTTGGCCCGCACGGTGCGTGCGGCCAGAGCGCTCCGCTGTCCGCGCCGCGCGGGCCACGCCGCGGCCGGTCCCGTGCTCGGCCAGGACTCGCGGCGCTCGGTGCCCGCTCCCCACACGGCCCTCCCTGCCAACCGGCCGCGGCTCTGCGCCATCGCCGGGGGCCGCGGGCCTGCCAGGGCGGCGTCTGGGACCGCGCTCTTTGTGCGGAGGAAGGCCCGGCCCAGCGGAAGCGGGAGCACCCGCCGCCATTTCCTAGCGCGCTCTCGCTGCAGGCTCGCCCGCTCGCTGCCGCCTGACCGGGACTAGGCGCTCTCCGGACAGTGGATCAGGCTCGGAGCCCTAGAACCAGCACGGAGCCCCACCATGTGTGCGTGCGGGGAAGGGGCAGGGCGCGGGCCGGGGGCGGGAGCGGCGCCGTGTGTGTGAGGCGGCAGCGCCCGAGGCACAGCAGGACCAGGGAGGGCCGGGGCACAGGCCAGGGGGGCCGCCGGGCGCTCTGAGGGGGTGCGGGTGGCGGCCGTGCTGAGCAGCATCTCAAAGGGCCCGTTCTGATCTTTCCAGCAACCACAGAAGCAGAGACAGAGCAGAGCCTCACCCCCAATGTGATGCTGAACACAGAGAGCAGCGAGGGATACGTGGTGAAAGTCCGGGGGCTGCCTTGGTCTTGCTCCACCGAGGAGGTGCAGAGGTTCTTCTCCGGTAAGTGGGGCTGTGGGAGAGGGGTCGGGCTGTCCTGTCTCTTCTGGGTCCCTCCCAGTGGGAGTGCTGTAGTGAGCAGTTGCAGGAGGCATTCAGTAGCAGCGCAGTTTGTAGTGCAACAAGTGCTTCATCTAGAGCCTGGGATGGAAAGCTGTGTTTGTGCTAGCAGAAACTCAAAGGGGCTTGGTCTGGGTTGCTGGGATAGCCACAACTGCCTTTGCTGCTTGAGCAGCCAGGAGAGAGAAGGTTCAGTTTTAAAGCATGTTCAACCTGAAGCAAGAATTTTAAAGCTAAATCAGTTTAGTTCTTGTATTGTCCCAATAGACTCATGTCTTGGTTCTCATACAGTTTATTGCGCTTACACTGATTGTTACTATTCCTTATTTCATGCTAATAAGAAAGTTAAGATCAAAAGCAGATAGTATGTTTGAGGCAGAAAAGCTTTGGAAATAGCTAATTTGCAGTTAACCTTTATCTGGAGGTTTGACTAGAATGGTAACTTTAGTTAGCCTCTTAATTAATTGATGCATTTTAGTTAATTGGTAATTTTAAAGTTGCATTGCAACAGGAATGCTGCTGGTTTTGTTGTTATAATTGATACTCAGTACATTTTTGGTTGTAGGATCTCTGAAATTTTCAAAGTGACACTGTTCTTGTGATAATTAATGTAATTCTGGCCTTTCTGTTTTCAGATTGCAAGATTCTGAACGGGGCTTTGGGTATCCGTTTCATCTACACCAGGGAGGGCAGACCAAGTGGAGAAGCATTTGCTGAACTTGAGTCAGAGGAGGATGTGAAATTGGCCTTGAAAAAAGACAGAGAAACAATGGGACACAGATACGTTGAAGGTTTGATTCAGTTGGTCTAGTAACTGACTACATTGTGTTTGTGCTTGATGGGTTTTTGGTTAATTGCATTTTTTGTCCCTTTAAAATGCATGTGAAAGGACAAATGGTGGACTTGCATAAGTTGACTAGTTTCAAGGCAAATGACTTTAAAAACTGTTCCTTACTCCAGAATGCATTAATTCCAAGTGCCTTTTACAGTTTTCAAGTCAAACAACGTTGAAATGGATTGGGTTCTGAAGCATACTGGTCCCAACAGCCCTGATACAGCTAATGATGGTTTTGTACGTCTTAGAGGACTCCCATTTGGCTGTAGTAAAGAAGAAATTGTACAGTTCTTTTCAGGTATGTGGGATAAAAGTAGTAGCTATAGCACTATTGGTTTATGCTAAAAATACCCCAACAAACCAAACAGGCATGGATTGCCCATGTAGTAGTACATCCAACAGTATTATCATGGGTATTAAAAGTAAATCAATTTTTCACTAGTTCTCTGACCATGAGGAATCCTTTGGATCACTTTCTAAAATACTTGATAATTAAATAATTTAGGGATTGCCAAAAAGGTGCTTGAATTTGTACTTGGTGGGACATGCTGTTCCAAAAAAAGGATTATAGCAAAATGTCTTGCTTTCCAAGTAAAGCTGAACAGTTCATGAGGGAGGCTACTTCCACCCCAGCCTTGGATGATTGGCCCTGGTCAGTGAAGGATGTAGAGCACACTCACCACGGGGCTCTGTGAGGAGCAGGTTCTCAGTAAAGGCCCATGACCTCTTCCCAACATAGAGCTAGTACTGGGGGAAATGCAGAGAAAACCTGCTGAACTCTACCCAAATACAGATTTACAGATTTGCCCCTTTCTCTTCCTATGGGGATAAAAAAGCCACCAGACCCTTGATGTTGCCTAGCTCAAAAGTTTTTATGGATGAAGAGTTTGTCTTGTTTTGACTAATTTTTACTTTTTTTGCAGCTGTTTTATGTTTACAAACTGGAAGTAGACTATTAAGATGTCTAAGAATGGAATATATTGATTGTTTAGGATTTCACTTATTATTTTGAAAATACTAGATTTCTTAATGTTTTGCTATTACAAGATATGATGAAGCTTGCTGTTTTGCTTTAAAATGCAGTAGAAACATTTCCAGTTTTACAATCTCAGAACTTGTTTTTTGTTTGTTTTCTTTTTTTTTTGTTTTCTGTATTGGTGATATAAACAAAAGCAATTTCTAAGCATGTGCATTTTAAGCTGTTTTTTTATTACATGGTGAAGTAATTCAAGCTTTATAAGTTATTAATGTGCTTAATATACAAAATGTGTCTCTTCTGTTCAGGAACTAATACTTAAAAATTACTTCATGATTTTTTTCTTAATTAAGCACTCCTAAAGATAAAAAAATGCTGAAACTTGATGTTTGCATAAGATTTAATTATTTTATATGAGTGACATCTAGTAAAATTACTTGTTCTATATAAAGCTGTTTAACTTGCTGTGTTTGAATTTAAGTTCTCTTAAAAAGTTCATCTTAAATACTTTCACAGAATTGCCGAGGTTTGTAATGATGTGTGACGTTCTTAACGCACCCTGCATTAGATGCCTTCTCTGAGGGGCTGTCCCTGACCCTCAGAGCTTTTCTGAGCTCTGCAGGGTGGGTTAAGAACCTGAACTGAATGGTATGTGATCGTGGAGCTCTTTGTTGACATGCCTTTTTTATTCTGGTGTTTTAGAATCAACATACCATTCGCTTAAAAGTGTTTAAATTCTGGTGTTTTTAAAGCTATAAGAAAAAACTCATGACTGGGCTTGTGATGTTAATATTGCCCCCCTACTGGGGTTATTTGTCCTTGGGTTGAAGGGTTGGAAATCGTGCCAAATGGGATAACATTGCCGGTGGACTTCCAGGGGAGGAGTACGGGGGAGGCCTTCGTGCAGTTTGCTTCACAGGAAATAGCTGAAAAGGCTCTAAAGAAACACAAGGAAAGAATAGGGCACAGGTGGGGATGGATGGTTGGTTGGCTCTGTCACTTTTCTTATGGTAAACAATTAAATCCATATTCTCTCTTCTGAAAGTGTTAACACCCAAATCAAAATAGTATTGTGGTCTCTAATTTGGTGATGAGTAAAGGTATTGATTGCTACACTGTGTGTGGCACAGACTGTTTAGATCTACCCAAAAATACAAGATAAAATTGGCTAAACTAAAATGTGCTTTGGAAAATTAGTAATAACAGGCATTCAAAACTATAGCTTGGAAATGACAAAGTTGAGAGACTATGGCTTTAACTTCTCAAATAGCACCAATTCTGCCTTTAGCTCTAAAGACATGCACAGTATTCTTACTACCATAAGAAAATGTGATACTTTCTAAACTTGTTTTATAAGTTGAAATGTAACAAATTTACTTACTTGTATTAATCTTCAATGTAATAAGCATAGCTTTCAAGAAATTGTCACAAAGGGTTTTTATTCAATTTTTACTTGTGACTATTTTTCATTGAAGCATGCACCTTTTGCCTATGCTGAATCTCTGAAGCATAGGCTGGGTTCAGTAGTACATGCAGAGCTTTCTGTGGCATCCTGGTGGGTTAAACTCTCGGTGGAGATCGGGTTTTTAACCCTCTGTTTCTGTTGCCTTGAGCAACAGTGCTGAGTTGAGTGGACACTGGTCCCTCCTACATTGTTTGACTAACATTTTAAATTGGGGGGAGGTGGGTGGGGAATCAGTATTGCTCCCCCACCCTTAAGGCTGGGATACTGCAAAGTATAAGGAGCACATAAACCCTTCAGTAATTTTAATTTCTTGAAAATACACTGATTTAAATGTAATGTAGTGCTAATAATAGAAAGTCATTGCCTACATAACGTAAAGAAACCTGGCTTAAAATTACTGCCAGTGTCAAGGCTATGACTAAATGGCTTGTTGTAATGTGAAGTTGTGAGGTGTTTGTGGAAGGAATGGAAGACTGACTTGTCCCTGTGCAAACACTCGCAGGTACATTGAGATCTTCAAGAGCAGCCGAGCAGAGGTGCGCACGCACTACGACCCTCCCCGCAAGCTGCTGGCCATGCAGAGACCCGGGCCGTACGACAGGCCCGGCCTGACGCGCGGATACAACAGCCTGGGTAGAGGAAGTAGCTTGGAGAGAATGAGGCGTGGAGCCTACGGAGGAGGTAAGTGCACGGGGGCCCAGGGAGCTGCTCGTTTCAAAAGCAGCAACTCCTGGACCTGGTAGTGTCTCCCCAGCTGTGTATGTGTCCTTGGCCTTAATTCTTGTAGAAGAAATGAAATGTTGTAGTAGTCGTTGTTTGCAGTGTGTACTGTGTATTTGGATCTTTCTGTAGTCGAAATGAAAGTTTATTTGGATCTTTGTGTAGTTGAAATGAACATGTCCAATCTGTTTCTAGGTTATGGAGGTTATGATGACTACAATGGGTATAATGATGGCTATGGGTTTGGTTCTGATAGATTTGGAAGAGGTAAGGATCTCTAATAGGAACAGTAACTGAACTTACGACATGTCCCAAAAGAAACTAAAATACATCTGAAAGACCTAGAATGGACTCTTTTCTCCGCAGGGATGTCGGACCACAGGTACGGCGACGGATCGTCCACCTTCCAGAGCACGACCGGCCACTGCGTCCACATGCGAGGCCTGCCCTACAGAGCCACGGAGAACGACATCTACAACGTGAGTGCCACACGCTGCTCCCACTGCATGGCTTTGGGTCCTGGGGTCCTTGTGGGGACATAGCAGCTGCGCTGCAGCTGCGGTGTTCCTCTGGAGAAAATGGCTTCTTGTAAGCCCAGACTGTTGCATTGGTGCGTTTTAATCTGTGTGACTGTTCCGTGTGTAGTTCTTCTCACCTCTGAACCCTGTAAGAGTACACATTGAAATTGGACCAGATGGCAGAGTAACCGGAGAGGCTGACGTTGAATTTGCTACTCATGAGGACGCAGTGGCTGCTATGTCCAAAGACAAAGCAAACATGCGTAAGTCTTGACTGCTCGGAAGAGGTGGCTTTAGGGAGCTGCCAGCACTGGTGTAGTGCATCTGCTGCAGCTGGAATGCCACAGATGTCACTGCAGTTCCACTTGCACTGAGACAGGCTGCATGGGTTTGGTGTGAAATGCTCTCATGGGTAAACTTTCTTCTTCCAGAACACAGATATGTAGAGCTCTTCCTGAATTCTACAGCAGGAGGAACTGGTGGTGCCTATGGCAGTCAGATGATGGGAGCAATGGGTATGTAACGGTCTCGCTGCATGTGGAAGCTGGCTCGTTTTGTACAGTTCATGCTTTATTGTGTGCCTGGCTTCAAAACTGAAATTCAACATTCTGTCTTAATCACACAGTCAAGGAATCGGAAGGGGTGGTCCAAGATTGGAACACTAGCACATTGCCAGGTATATAATCCTTTTGGGAATACGTTTGAGCTTAAATAGGTTGAATAAATTTGGTGCTGAGTGTGGTATGCCTGATGGGATGAGTGGCTTCCTTGAGAGTGTGGTAGTACAAAATCTGGGAGATGCCTGTCCTTTTTATTCTCCTTCCCCTTCCCTGTTGGGGAATACCAGAACATAGTTCGGTGATGGAGGATGTATCTGTGGCATGTGACCGGCCATTCAAGCTGAGTCTTGGTGGTGAGAGAGAGATACTTGGAATTGGGAGAAATTGTCTGAATTGCTCTGGCAAACCCCAAAATTGTTTAAAAATCTAAAATGTGTGTTTGCAGCACAAGTCTTAAATGCCTGTTGCTGTTATGCCTCTAAGACAGATACCCTCCTGACACCCAGCTGGGCTGGTTTCGGAGATGAAGGTGGGGTTGGTTTCTGGGGGGCTCCTTTCTCTCGCGGGTGGGGGGTGTGGATACACTGCTGTTTTTATAGTATTTGGTTACAAAATGTTTGTAGTTCTAATGCTGATAGTGAAACTACAGAAAGGAATGTAGGCAAGTGATGAGGTGAAGAGCAGTTGTTTGTGTAAACAGAGGTATCTCTGTCTGAGCCACAGCACTGCTCTGATGTGATGCACAATCAGTCTGGGGCAGGAATAAGTCTGTCAGGACCATGTACACATGAGTGACTCCAGTTAATGAGCTTCTGTCCTTCTGGAAGGGCAGCACTCAGTGTGAGGTCCCTTAAAGCCAAGCTTAAGTTTTTTGGGGTGTGTTAAAATTCAGATTGATCCTTTTTAGTATAGTCCACAGAAATTGTAAAAGTAATTTCTAAAGTTCTTGTTGCTGCTTGATTGCAGGGATGTCCTTAGAAACCCCATCACTTTCCTTGAGCATGTTAAACTTCCCTTGGTGTGAGCAAGGTAGTGCCAGAGTGCAGGGGCTGTTGGTTGGGTGAGGGCTGGGTTTGTTGATGAGCAGATCTTGACCCGAAAGTTCTTAATCTTTCTACCCTTAACTTAAAAGGGAGCCAATCCAGTTACGGTGCTCCAGGCAACCAGCAGCTGAGTGGCGGCTATGGAGGAGGATATGGAGGTCAAAGCAGCATGAGTGGCTATGGTAAGAGCATTTCTTTGCTGGTTTACATTGGGCCAGCTGGCTTAACATGCCCTTCACTGGTGTTCAAGGGTTGTGTTATAACCTGGGCAGCACAGGCTCTGAAAGTTAAAGTTGTGGTTACTGTGAATTTTGGGGAGTGGGGGGATTGATTTGAAGCTGCAATGGGGAGCTGAGGGGGGGAAATGTGGGAAACTGTTCTGAAAGGGGCAGGAAATGCCAGTCTCAGACTTGCATTGCTCTGATCACTTTTCTTAACCCAAAAGCTGGAGACCAGCTTTGTTTAAACACAGTACAAATGGGGGAGGGGGTCATGGGAGGCTGGGTCCTCCCTATTCCCCCAGAGCAGTGGTAAAGCTCTGGCTTGGGAAGGGGGTGATGCAGAGCTCGTGCTGTCGTTGAACATCCGGTAACTGGCTTTGGGTACGGAGCTGTAAACTGACACTTTGCAGCGTTGGGCACGGTAGACGGTATTTACGAGGTGGCCCAGCAAGGACAGGCGTTGGGGCAAGGATGCTTCGAGTCGGCCTGAGGCAGCTGTGAACCTGCTGTCGGTTTCCCCCTCAGACCCCGGGAGCCAGGGCGCCATGAACAGCAGCTACTACAGCAGTGGGAACCGCGCATCCATGGGAGTGAACGGCATGGGCGGCATGTCCAACATGTCCAACATGAGTGGTGGCTGGGGAATGTAACCAATCGCTGACTTTTGGTCACATCTTTTTTAAAAAACAAAAAAACAAAAAACTAAGTTTAACAGTTTTGCAATACGAGCTTGTGATTTATGCTTTACTGTAAGTGAATTCAGGATTGTTTTAAAACCTTTCAGGTTCAGTATTTTTGAACATACAGAAATGAACATTCATCTAGGATGTAATAACCAAGTAAAGACTATAACTGTTAAACAATTTGGAGCGTTTCTCAAGTTAGTTTTGTTGTAGGAGTGTATTTAAGCAGTAAGCGTATTTAGGTTAAAGCTGTTTGAATTATGTTAAATGTTGCTCTTATACCATATTACATCCAACACTGTTTTGAATACATGTTGAAAGAGACATGCTTTTTTGTAAAGAACCAATATAGGAGCTGTGTCTGAAAATCAAAGTGAACATTTGGCATGTTAGTTCTAGTTTATTTCTTTTAATATCCTGTAAGGCATGTTAAAGCTTTTTTTTTTTTAAGTTAATGGGGGAAACATGTTGAGACGCAATACGGCTACTTTAGGATTTTGGTCTTGGTGTTCGTATAAAATTCTGAGGCCTTGATTTAATCTTTCATTGTATTGTGATTTCCTTTTTAGGTGTATTGCGCTAAGTGAAACTTGTTAAATAAATCTTCCTTTTAAAAACTGGAACTCACTCCTTCTTGACCTCCAGCTTCTTGTAACCACACTTGCACCCATGTCCTCTGACTGTTGTGCTCTTGCCCTGCAGCTGCCCCACAGTGACTCCTGAGGGAGCACTGACCCATAGAGTGTTACAGTGACAGCTGGGGGGAGCAAAGGCAGCCACCCCTGCTGCTGGGGGTGCCCAGTGGGCGTTGGTTCAAAGCACTGCATGGCTGTGCCCTGAGCGGGGCCTGGGCCCTAGAACTGCTGGGGGGATGAGAGATGATTCTGTACTTTACTGTAGGCATCCATGGACCGGGCAGCTTACTGCAACCATGTTTCAATAAATGTAACTTGTCAAACATCCTGCTTAAAGATGTGATTTTGTAAGCAACATAGTTACAGCTTTTCAAGCACTGCAACTTCCCCTGAAATGGGGAATCTGCTTCGATGCAGTCAGTGGTCATAGTATTTTCTTTGGTCATGGTAAAGAACCATTTGTCCTGAAGGGTAAAACCTGAGGTCCTTTCTGCAGTGATGAAAGGGTGGAATTCTGAGTGCTGGGTATTTCAGCCATGGCTGTGTGCCATGAAAACAGCCTGCTTCCTGAGGGGAATGCTGACAGCCCAGCTCAATGGCCACGTGGCCCTGCCGTGCCTGTGTCAGAGCTGGGGCAGAGGGGGGATCACCCCGGGGTTTGCACTGTCCACATGGAGCCTCTGGTGGTTGAAGAGCTGCCCTGGAACCTGGGGCACACACGGGTGGTGTTGGGTGCTGCTTGGGGACAGTGCTGCTGGTGAGGTGACAGCCCTGTGCCCTGGCACAGGAACACAAACTGCTTTGGGATCCCTGGTACAGCCAAGCCCAGGCCTGGCAGAACAGGGACCAGGGTCCCCTGGGGCTGGAGCAGCAGCTGCTCCCCTCTGTCCCAGGGGTGCACACAGTGAGCTGGAGCCACTGACTTTTTTTTTTTTCTGGAAAAGGGTGAAAGCAGTTCCAGCTGCAGAGCAGTGGCTTCATCTGGCACCTTCCAGGGAATACCACAGCTCTGGTCAGGTATCCCAGACACATTCTGCTACCTTTAGCTTAAACCCTGGATATGCATGGCTGGAAGAACATTCTCTTCTAGGATCTGTGACTGATGGGTGTTAAAAATGGCAACTTCACTTGCTTTCAGTTTTTGCAAAAGACTTTATTGTGTAACTACTGCACTGTGGTCACAGCGACTTCCAGAACAAGTATAATGTGCAGTTTTGACTCCGCAGTGAACTGAAGGCACATTCATTGACACTCCTTATAAAGCTTTCTATAGACAATTCATAAATTGACCTTTTTCTCTCTGACTGACTTAGAGCAAATACAAAACTGTACATGAGCCAGGGGAACACACAGGAGCACCTACAGTGAAGGTAAAGAAATTAGGTTCATGTACAGAGAGACAATGATGTCTACAGGGATCAAATAAATGTAGAAATGCCATATACAAATTTTAATACAAATATTTATAAAAATCAGAAAAATGAATCTTAGTTTCAAATAGAACTTTTGGGGAAATTACAGTTGATATAAGCTTCTTAATTATTTCAGTTGGAGAAGCATTAGCTTGCACAATCCCTACAAATTAATTTACACTGCCCTTACAGTGGAAATTAGCAGACCAGCCAGTCCAGTCTGCTGAAGACAGAAGACACCTGCAATTCAGAATTAAAAAAATAATGGCTACTTTCCAATGTTAAAGTGGCTCTGTAAAGGTGGGAGAGCCTTAGGAGGAGTTGGAGGAGCACTGCTGGAGCAGCAGTGTGTGACAGTTGTCACAGACACGGACGGGTTTTGGGTAGGATGGCAGCGCCAGTTCGTTACTGGAACAAGTGTTGCAGAAGATGTCCCCGCAGTTTCTGCAGTGGTGCTACAAAAAAAAGAGCCAGAATGAGCACAGCTGCCTAAAAATATCATCAGGAAGAGAGAAGTCAGGCCTTGGAGTCCACTGAGTCCCTCCACTGCCCACCAAGCCCAGCCCTCCCAGCAGCACTTCCCCTGCGCAGGGCCGAGCACGGGGCGCGATCCCGGCGCTGCCGCGCTCCCTCCGCGGCCGGAGCTGCGCCCGCCCGGCTCGGGACAGCCGGGAACAGGAGCGGGACGGGCCTGGCGCGGAGGGAGTGGCTGCGCTGGCCCGCACCGCGGGCCGGGCACGGAGCCGCGCCTGCCCAGCCGGGAAGGGAGCCTGAACACAGCCACAGCAGCCCTGCACCGAGAGCACCGAAGCAGGGGGCAGTATGGCTTTTTGGGTGGTAAATGCCAAATTATTCCCTATATATTTATCATATCAGCAAGATTTGGAATTGAACAGGTTCAATCTTCCCTAGTAAGGTACACAACAGCACCACTTTTGTTTTCCATTGATTATTTAAAAATAATCTGCTGAATTACCTTCCTTCTTGAGATGGAGAATTCCTTTTTACATTGCTTGCAATGAGTTGCTTCATCATCCTTCAGCCACGTATGACCCTGGAAAATTGGTATGAAAACCACCAATGGAGATACAAATAAACTTACAGGCATTTTACCAACACTGGTATTTTTCAAAAGCCACCTTTTAAAGCAGAATAACCATGGTGAAATTTGAAGGTGTTAAATGAAATTCATATGTTTAGTCAAAATATCCATGAGAGAGTACCTTTAGTGCTTTATTTACTTCTTTAATGTCTTCCATCTTCAGCTTTGATCTGGAAAAAAGAAATTATGCCCTGCATGACTTTTTATTTAGTTGTGTTTGGTTTCCCCTGCCATTCCACTGTTGAGCCACTGAAACCAAACCCCAATTCTTCAGGCAGCTCCCTGTTACCCATCTGAACCACTCACTATCACTGGGAAACTGTCAGCTCAGGGTTTGCCCCTTTTTCAGGATAAACAGAATAATGTAGGAAAGGCACAATTCCACTGTAAGAACTAAACATTTCCTTTAATGTTTCCTCTCAGCCAGCTCACTGACAAGATCCTCCCTCACTTTCATTTCATGGCTCTTTAGTTTCTCATACATAGTAATTGCCTACTAAAATTCTCACATCAATTGATTTTTATAAGTAAATGAGGTTTAGAATTCTTGCTATTAGTCTGATACTCCAGCTTACACCACTTACAGGAGTTCTGTTCCCTAAAACTTACTGGCTGAGATGAAGTCCCATTTCTTGGAGAGCTTGCTCCTGCTCCTCATGGACCTTCTTCAATTGCTGCTTCTCATCTTGCAGTTTTCTCAGCTCCTATAAAATCAAGCACAAAATTTAATTTTTTTGTGCACTGCTTGACCTATAACCTCATCAGTCTACCCAAACTACCCAAGCAGTTCACAAAAATCAGCTCCTTTGCAAATTCCCCTATTTCTAAGTCCTGATTTTTAAAATTACAAGGGGGAACTACCCACAAGTTCTGCACAAACAATGGAATTGTTTAACCATATTTACCAAGAAAAGGATGATTTTCAGGCTTTGAACATCCTTCAAAAGAGCTAGAAAATGGCAGTCCTGTGCCAAAACACAGGAGCACACAGACAGGTACAGGTGCACAACTGTGTCCTCAGAAACTGCTCCATACATGGCACCAAATCCCCTTCAGGTTAAAAAGAATGTTCATACTTAAAAAAGAAACCACATTCAGTTGTTCTGAATGCTTGAAACTGTGCATACCTTTTTCAGTCCTTCCATCTGTTGCAATTCTGTTTTAAGCAGAGTGGTTGCATCCTTCTCTTGGTGCAGTTCTTTTTGCAAAGTTTGTCTCTGTTCCTTTTCAGATTTTAACTCCTTTTCCAGAGTTGAGCTATTTAAAAAGAATTCATTCTAAAAAAAACCCTATAGCAGAAGAATATCCTATAGCACTTAAGGATAGCGACAGTGTGAGAAGTAGAAATCTTGTCCAAAAGAGGGCAAAACTAGAGTGGTGTTCTGGGAAAGAACAGGCAGCAGATGTCAAAAATGTTAACACTGTTAACATTTAACATATGTTAACATTTTCAAGTCACAGAAAACAAACAGCAATGAAGGGCTAGAAGAAAAACAACAACCAAAAGACCCCCCAAAGAAACCAATCCCCACAAATTAATATTTCACTACCTGTTTAAACTGCCATGTTTAAAAGGGACACTCTATCCTGCAGTCTGAACAGTGAAAGAAGATTTTTCTATCAGTCTTAGAAATCTTTAGAGGATTAACATTCCCTAAGTAAACACCCATAAGTCCCTTCAAAAATCCCAGTCCCTTTGGATTAAAGTCAGTTCTACGCTCAGCCTGCAAGCATGACCATACCTATCTCCTGATTTATTAAAAAAAGCAATTGAAAACTCTATTGCTAGTTGGAATGGGCAGATTTTTTGCCGCCACTCTGTGCTCTAAATTAGATGTTCTGGAAAAAACATGTCAAAATTCTGATGCTAATTGCCTACTGTACAGAAGTGTTGTGCTTCCTTGGGTCCTGTCTGTCAATGCTGAAGCCACCAGAATGACAAATTCACCCCCTTCTTAGACCTGAGCATAAAAGGAGTAGAAAACACTTCTTAAAGAAATGGCAAAGGGAAGGAAAACACCTGCTCAGATTAAATACCATTTGCTGTCCAGCTGGGCCATCTGCTGCCGACACGAGTCCAGCTTCCCAGCCAGCTCCTGCTTCATCTTATTGCACCGTTCCTCTGCTGCCTGCCTGGCCTTCTCTGCCTGCTGCAGCCTGCACAGGAAGGGACACAGACATTTGTTTTCAATTCACTCCTTCCCTGCACCCTCTTCTTTTAGAGTTACCACAGGGATCTTTATAAAAGCTTGTACTGAAAATGGTAGTGGAGAAAAAAACCACTTTCGAAAGCAGTTGTTTTTGGAAAAAAACCCAAAAGCAAAGCCACACCTTAAAGTGAAGTTAACATGTTTTTCAACAGCTTGCTTATGGAAAGAGCTATGGTTTTCCAGTGGGTCAGTTATGGGCATGTTTGCCTGGGAAGGGAGAACAGCAAGCACAGAGGGATGAAGAGGAGGAAGTGAAAAAGCTTATTCTGGCACACAGGCTCAAATGTCTATGGGGTATATGGAAGGTCATCCTGTAAAGGTTTATATTGTAAACTTTCTACTGACTTCAATGTTGACCTTCTGATCTTGCAATTATTACCTCTTCTCCATTTGTTTCATAGAGGACATCATCTCATTTGTTTTTCCTTCAAAAGAAGATATTGCTTCTGTTTTCTGTTGTAATGAACACTCTGCATTCTGTAGGAAATAGTGAACAGTGTTTAAAGTCTGCCACCAGAAAAAGAATGTTCAGCTTGCTAAAGGCCATGCCTGGGTCTGACTGGAATGTGCAAACAAAATGCTGATAATTCCAGAGCAGACATTGCTCCAATTGTTTTGTTACAACCTCAGAAAAAACCCAAACCACCTTAACTATGTTTTGACCTATGAGATCAGCTACAAGCCAAAAATGTTCTCTTCAGAAAAAACCTGAAGAAATAAAACCAGATTAAATTGACAGGATAAGAATATCAATGATGATTTGAATGTAACAACTGCACTGAGTGGGCATGGAACCAGGAAGGAAAAAAAGCCCCAATAAATACTTGCTTTCAAAAGCAAAGGCATACCTCAGCACTGGGGCTTCACTGACTTGCAAGTGTCTGGGAAGGAGGCAAAGACCTGGATAAAGCCTGAGCAGGCATCAAGAAATAGGCCATAAAAATTGAGAGAAATCCTCTCTGGATTTCTGGAACCAGGTGTGGGAGAGGAAGGCTTGCTGAACTCTTACTTCATGCATAGAGAGGTTACTTAAATGTTTGTTTCATTAATGGAAACAAGCTCTGTATATTTTGTGTGAGCACTGCTACACCATGGCTTCCTCATAGAAATGCCTATCACACAGTTTTGTTCAACTGAAAAAACAACATAAAACCACAACCCACCCAAACAAGAGAAACCCCACACAACCATCCCCAGCCCCCTGTACATACCTGGGATTTGTGAAACATCTGCAAGTTAATGGCCTTCACTTCTTCTAACTGTTGGCGAAGGGCAACTAAAGTGTCTTGTTTTTCATGAGTATCTTTTTCCAGAAGTTTCATGGCAATTTCCATTTCTGTTTTCATTCCAATTTGTAGCTCCAATTCCTTCTCTAGCTCCTTACAAAGACATTTCCTGGTTACTGCTACGTAGCCATAGGTCAGGGATAAAACCCAGACAACCCCACACACAAACTATGTCTCTGCTATAATAATGCCAGTGGTTTCTTTAAAAAAGGCCTTTTATTTCCAACATTACAAAAGCCCCAATTGCCAGTACCTCACAGACACTGTTAATAACCAATGCCCAGCATCCTGCTTGCAATTGCTGTATGAATTCTCAACAGCTGCAAAAGGTGCACAGCTGTCATCTTGTATTTGTAATGTTACCATAGGCTGAATCCTGTCTCTTTCACTTCACTTTCTGTAGTTAAGTTTCCTTACCAGCCTGATTTTTTTTTCTTCTTTCAACTGCTTCCAAACATCACTGTACATTTCATCAAGACCCTGGCGTGACTGCTTGTAAGTATCCAATTCTACTTTTGTATCCTCTTTTGTTACCTACAAGAAACATCAGATACATAAGATCACAAAGTATTTAAAGTATCTCTTTAATTCTTGTGTGTAACACAGTATTTCAATGTGCTGTCAAGTAAAATCCTGTGTTTTACAATCAATGACCTCGTAAACATTAATAAGCTGAAATTTCAAAGATATAGTAATGATAAAAATACTTCAATACTTCACACTTTTTACTTTAATACTTCTAATACTTTGAATTTGTTCCTCCTTCTGCAAGTGTATTTTTGGGTGTGTAGTAAAGAACAGTAAAATCGAATGCCTGAGCATACATCACCCAAACCCAGTGACCTCAACTGTGCTGAGCATTCCAGTGCACAGTGGGCTCAGGAGAACTCACTGCAGCTGATCAAAAGAGATCACTTATTTTAAGGCTCCTCATCATCTCTAAGTAGATGTCCCACCTCTACACTTTTTTCACTCCGTTCACGAATTAATTCATTCTGTTGTTTTAGCTGCTGCTGCTCTTCCTGAAGGGATCCAATTCGGTCGGTAGCTGCTGCAAGCTGTGTGAAGAGAACAGATCTATATTTAATCACTGTGCAATCATGCAGCATCTGGAGCAATTCTGAAGTCAGTAGCTCAGTCTCTGCAGCAGCTGTGCTGCTCACTTCCCCTTTTGCATTCCCCAGGAGCTGCCTGACCCTTACACAGCCATACCCATTGTCAGCCAAAATTAATGTGCCCACCAACATTTGTTCGCCAACTTCAGCTTCACACCGTCACCAATTATTTTTAAATATTAACTGAGCAAAGAAACACACCCTAGTGTAAAAGGCTAAAATCCACCCTGGATCTGTGGTATGAACTAGAAGTCACACCAACCCATTCCAGTCTGTCCACTCCCCACAGCTCATCAGTATCTACTCAAATATTTCAGGTGTAAGGTACAGCCTTAGGGACTTTTGCCTCTGATGGAAAAGAGCTGTGAGAAATATTTGAAAAACCAGATACAAACCTCTTCCTGGAGTTTTGAATTGGTCTTTTCTAAACAGTCTATTTTGTTCTGGAGATCTGCAACTGTGCAACTGCAGCAAGGAAGAGAGATGCATAAAAAACAATAAATGAAGTGTCAATGTTGAAGTTTTACTCCTATCCTCAACAGTGTTTTTACCATCTTGCATTTGTTAACAATGAAGTACTTTGGTGTTGGTGAACTGGGGAAAAATACAGAGGGAGAAGACCTCTCCCTCTCAAGCACTGAGAGGACCATGTCCTTCTGCTGGCAGCCCTGTTCTGGCTTAGCTTTCACAGTTGTAACACCTCTCCTGCTCAAGAGGGTAAGGGAGGCCTGCTTGTCCCACTGAGCAACCTATGGGGGAAGAGTAGAGACTCTTCCTCCAAGGAATAGATTTCCAGATGCACTTGCAATAGTTTCTCTTGAAAAAAATAGTTTCAAAATGTTCTGTTAATCACTCTCAAAAAAAGTAAACTATTACACACACTTGCTTTCTGCATTGCATGTACCCGCAGAAGAGTGGGATTACAAAATGAAACTAAGTTTTTTGGGAAATAATCAGAAAAGGCACTTCAATACCAAACAAAAATCTACAAGACTTGCAGCAGAGACATTCAAAGCCATGCTGGAAAAGCTAAAAAGGACAAGTGTTTGTATATGAGAACAGATGAGAATCCCACCTTAGATGTCGGTTCAGTTCTTCCACATAATGCTTCTGGTCAAGGACAGCTGTAATTCCTCCATCTCTAGTTGTAAAAGTGAGAATTTATTGATTGAGAAGAAACTCATTATTTTAAAGTGCTATTCTCTACTAAGGCATTCAGCATATACCTGCAAACAGAGCTAAAATCTTTTATCCTTTTCTTACAAAAATACTTGTGTCTGAGCTGGATCAGAAGCACCAGGGAGGTGGAGCAGCTGCTTGGCTGCTTCTCAGCAGCTCCACAGTGAAGTGCTCTGAAGTGACAGAAGCACATAAAATATGAAGATCTCTTCATTTGCTACAGGTCTTAGAAGACCTTAGAAGACCTGATCTGTTTTGCTAACTGCAGTCTCAGACCTAATATTTCACTTAAAATTACAATTTTTCCTCCGTAACTGATCTCTCCCTCAAAGACAGCTACTTAATTGAGAGGGTTTCTGAAACTGTGCTTAGAAACAAAGCAGTGAGTTGGCAATGGGTGACTTGGCAAATCATTTCTTCTAAAACAAAACCACAATCTAATATTTTGTGTACTTTTAATTTGGTCCCAGCTCAAGACTCAAACTCTCAAAATTGTTGCTAAAACTACCACAAATTCAGTCTCTGAAAGATATTGCTTTTGTTTAGGTAACAAAATCTGGTTTGGGTTCTCCTTTGTGGATGATTAATAGTCTGAAATCTCCAGCACTCCCATCCTCCCACAGACTGTCTGACAGGTTTGTTCTACAAAAACTGTAATGATTTAGAATTATTAATTCACCATACATACTGTTTGCCATCACTGTCCTGTGTTTCCTTAAGGTACAAGGAAAAATCAATCACTCCAACCTGAAAAATATATTTAAGATATTAACACACCTTCACAGTGCAATTATGTGTAGAAGCAGGCATTACTGTATATTTGGGAAGTGATAAAAATCTGAAGTTTAGATTTAGAGAGAAAAATCACACCTGTATTCTTCCTAGCTGATGCAAACAGACAAGCTAGCATTTGCCATAAAAGCATCACAGTAACCATGTTATGTGTGAACACTTTCCTTGCAGTTATTAGTTTCAACAGTATTTCCATAAACTGCTACTTCTGTACTTTCTTTTAATTCATAAGGGAAACACAACAAGCTTCAACACAGGCCATGTTGGAAAGAAATCTGGACCCATCTCAATGAAGTATTTATAGATGTACTTAATTCTACTAGAATCCTATACCAACTGATCCTGTTTAAGCTTTAATCTTCACCTGGGAATCCAAGTCTTCTCCTTTCAAGCAGAGGTTTGCATCAATAACGTTCAGTCCAACCAGCAGACCCACAATAACTGCTCCTTCCTCCTCCATCATCAATGCATCAGGTTCATAAAACTCACTGGAACAAACAGCACAAGGCACCACTGCACATCAAACAGTTATAATGGCACTTCCATCACTGAAATCATAGAAACAATAATGCAGCCTTTACAAAACTCAGCTGAGTTCTCACTCATTTATTGCATAAGGCAGAAGATTTACAACTCTCTCAGAAAATACTCTGCAAGTTCCTTTGTAGATTCACTACAAAAACAATTAACCACTTGCTCTTCTGCAGGCTGCAAGAACAAGCTTAAACTGGTAAATTATGACTCTCCCTGGAGCCACAGGAGGTGTCAATGTTTCAGGAATATTCAGGAATACATGTCTGTGCTGTTACCTTAAGAGATGCTTATGGTCCAGGAGTACTTTGAGATAATCTGCCAGCTTCTTTTGCATGAGTGCTAGATAAAGCCAAGCCCTCCCTCTGCCCACAGCAGTCCTAAAATGAAAAGTTGCATGATTTGGTAAAACCAAGGTGTTTTATTAACTAGATTTGTGCAATTCAAAATTCTCAGTTTACAAAATGAGGGGAAGGACATTATTTACTAAAAAAACAACAACAAATCTCTGGGGAAACGAACTGTTGTCTCCAGAACACAAGAACATTTAAGTAAATTCCTTTCTTTGGGGAAAGTATACTGTAAAGTCTTCTTAATTTGAAAACCCATACATATTGTCAACTACCACCATAACCCAACCATTAATACATTCCAGTATTAAAATCAAGTCTATCTCAATCATCCTGAATTACTCAAACCAAATACTATGAGCACATGGGCAAAATGATAAAAAAATCATGAAAGTGGGGGAAAGAGGAGGAAAAAATACCTGTGAATACTTTAGTTATTTTCAGCAAGGCTATAATACCTTCCAAATGTTGTTTTCAATCTGAGAGCATTGTTTGAGTCAGAAACTCTGAATATTTTGAGATATCCTCCTTATCTCTTGGAGAAGTCAATGCCTCTTACACACCCTACTTTTTTTCTTTGGGAACAACAACTTGTTAAGGAAGCCAAGAGATTACACGAAGGATTCCTTTTCCCAGCAGTATGAGCAAAATGCATCATCCCCAACAATTAACTTACTTCAACTCTGGCAGATTTTTAACACTGGTTGCTATATCCGATGCTTCGGGACAAAGTTTTTCCACTAGCTCCAAAGGACCAAAAAACGACTTGTTCTGTCCAATAAAACTCTTCTTCACTAAAGGGAGCATACAGAGAGATTTGTGAGGAAAAATGACAGGCTTCCAACTCCAGAATTTTAGACAAAATTTACTTTGTTACTTTGCCTCATCAGCTTATAACATGTCTGTGGAAAGGGGGCATTAAAAATCCTCTGACAGTTTAGGAGGGACAAAATACAGGGTGTACAAGGGTAACCACATAGTTATATCTGCATTACCTATTAGCATAATGTTTAAGAACTAATAATGTCATTCAGAAGTCAAGCTAGAGCCACAGCAGGACATGACAGACTCCTTGACCTGCCTCTCCTCAGCCTGGCAGCCAGTGCCCACCTTTGAGCCCGTGCTTGAGGCAGTGCTCCAGCACCACGAAGAACTGCTGCAGTGGTGGGAAGTCAGAGTCCAGGGTCCGGCCCAGGCTCAGGGCTGACTGGATGAGGATTTTGATGCTGAGCTTCATCATGTTCATGAGGTTGGCACGCTCCTCCATGGCGTGACACCGCGTACCTGGGGGCACATGGGTGGAGAAAGGAAAGCTGCTTTACAGTCCCAGAATCAAACAGGCTGGAAAAGATCATCCAGTCCAATGTATAATCAAACTAGGCCAGGGCACTAAGTACCAGATCCAGTTTTTCTTTAAACAGCTCCAGGGACAGTGACTTCACCACCTCCCTGAGCTGCTCCTTACAGTGTATAATCAATCACCTTTCTGTGAAGAAATACTTCCTAATGTTCAACCTAAACCTCGCCTGGTGCAGCATGAGATTATATCCTGTAATCTTATCACTGGTTGTCTGGGAGAAGAGCCTGACTCCCACCTGGAACAGCCTCCTGTCAGGGACTTGCAGACAGTGACAAGGCCACCCCTGGTTCTCCTTCTCTCCAGACTAAACACCCCCGATTCCCTCAGCCCCTCCTCAGAGCAGCTGTGCTCCAGAACCTTCCCCAGCTCTGCTGCCCTTCTCTGGGCCCGCTGCAGCCCCTCAGTGCCCTTCCCGAACTGAGGGGCCCGATCACAGCACCCGAGGCGCGGCCTCCCCAGCGCCGAGTACCTGGGGAGAATCTGCACGGAGACGCTGCGCAGCTTTTAAATACCCCTCGCCGCGGCGCCCCGGCTGGGCCTCCATCCTGCGGCGGGGGCGAGCTGGCTAAACCCCCCCTCAGCGCCCTGGGGGGGACACGGCCGCAGCCCCGGCCCGCGGGGTCCCTACCTGAGCGGCGGGGCCGGGCCGGGGGCCGCGGGGCTGAGGGAGCCCGGGGCTGAGGGAGCCCGGCCCGCCGCGCTACCGCGGCTGCAGCGCGCGCGGCGGGGGCGGGCCGGCCGCCATCTTAGAGCCGTGTGAGGGGCGCGGGGCGGGCTCGCCCCGGCCGTGTAGCGAAATGTGGAATTATGCACGGATTTACTTAAGAAAGGATGTTTCTCGATGTTTGTACAGTTTCAAGCCTAAGCAACAATAAGGGTGATTTAACCCGTGAAACATCAGCTAATGAGCAAGGTGTAAGTGACGCCCAGGTGTTACAAAGGTGAATCACTGGTCGGTAGAATTGCCTTGTGAAGGTTTAGGGCTGGACATGCTTCAGGGACCTTGAGCCCTAGGGGAGGTTAATAAAAGGATGTAGCACTGATAGTGGACTCAAAGGGTGCAGAATTTAAGTGCCACAGGGACAGCCTGAAGCTGAGTCAGGGGAGGTTTAGGTTGAGATCAGGAAAATGTTCCTCACCCAGAGGGTGGCTGGGCGCTGGAATGAGCTCCTCGTGGCAGTGGTAACAGCACCAAGCCTGACAGAGCTCCAGGAGCACTTGTACAACACCTTCAGACTCATGGTGTGACTCTTGGGAATGGTTCTGTACAGGGTAGGACCTGGACTCAATGATCCTAGTGGGTCCTTTCCAACCCAGCATATTCTGTGATTTTACAACATTTGGCAGAACCCCCAAGATAAGGAAGAAACTCATAAAGTCAAGACAGCAACTGTGCTCAATCATCAATGACTGGATAGAAGGTAATTCTGGAAGGAGCAGATTGTGACCACTGACCCAAGAAACTCACCGACCCAAAAGAACAGATAGCCTGAGCATGCAGACTAATGAGCATGGGAAGTGAGGATATCATTGTCCAACAGAAGATAGAACGGTAATTTACAAGAGAACTGGTGAATTTGTAACCAATGAACATTAATACCTAATGCCTAAAATACTGAAAAGTTTTGGTAGTTGTGCTGGCTTTGTGGACTTGCCACCCAGCCCCCTTTCTGTGCAAAACTGTAAATAAATAAATCAAATCCCTCCACTCTGTGCATGGATTGGCCTCTTGCAGACCATGTGAAAGAACCTGTTTTGGGACAACAGGAGGAGTGGGACCAGGACCAGCTCCCTTGCTTCTTAAGACACCTAAGGCTCTGACAGGAGCTGCCGGCCACAACCCAGTGGCCACCAAAATCACATTTTAGGCCACTGCTGTTTCAACAGGACAGTCTTGCTGTCACCTGTGTGTCACACACAGCCACACTCTGCAGAAAAAGCAGCGGCAGAAGCCCCAGCCCTGTGTCAGTCACACTCAAGATGGTTAACAGTGTTTTTAAGATCCTGCAAAAGTCTCTCCAGTGTTTTCCTTTTTGTGCACATAATGTTAATTTAGGGTTAAAAATGAGCAAAACTCCTTCTTGTGTCAGAATAGGGAAAACAGAGTCATTCTAATCTAACTGACCTTAATAACAACAATACACACAAAATGCTGTCACCTCTGCATGCCACTCTACAGTTCATTGTATAGATACTATATACAGTATATACAACAGTATATATAGTATATAATCAATATACATTATATTATAGATATACATATATATAGGAGTATACTGTATATTGCCTATAGTCAATGGATGCCTCAAAACTGTATACAATGTGTTGACATGAGGCTGAGGATTAAAAGCACCATGTTTAGAATTTTGATTTTAATATTGTCAGGTTACACATTAGGAACAGCAAGAAAGCTGCACAAACAGAAAACCAGTGAGTTTTTGGGTGTTTCAAAGCAATGCTAACCATTTTGATGGTTTTTTGAATTTGAATTTTTACTTACCAGGAATACTTTGCCTCTACACCTTGCTCAAGATACACATATTACCCACAAGACTTAAAAAAATAAAATATCATGAATGAAAAGCTCTTTATGAAAACAATTTTAAATTAAGTGTCTTAATATCAGTTTGCATTAAGTTAAATAATTACTTGAACAATATTTTTTAGACTTGCAAATTTACACAGTCAGGTACATATTTTGCAAAACTGTGCAGGTTGGTACATGCAAAATAAACAGGTATTAGACACACTACCAAAGCCAAGCTTTAAAGATTAGGAATCAGTGCAAAAGATCACAGATGTGATGCTGCAATCTTTAAGAATGCAGTCACACAGTTTTGTATCTTATTCAACTCAAGAGATTTGTTTCAACATCCTTCTGAAGCCACATGCCTTGTTTACTGTAATTATTCAGCACACTTTGAAGTCAGAAAACACTGAAGCACAAAGGAAAGCTCACAGTTCTCCATCCCTTGGTCTTTGGGACTGCAAGTCTTTCTTGATTCGTTTTCTTTACATTTGAAGCTTCTGGCCTCTCTGCAAGGCAGGACACAATCTCCTCAGTGGCAGACACTGGTTTTAGGATGGGGTTTATGTGTTAAGAACACATGATCAACAGATCTGAAGTAGCAGACAGAGGTTATAAAAACACCACAGCAGGCAACATGCTCCACGTTTTCCACAAGTGGTCTTGCAGGTCTTGCCTTATTTCTTAAACATACCTGCTTTAAATTATATTTACGTGCTTGGTCAAAGCTAAGTAATATTGAACAGGTAGAACAGGTGCCTTAGCATCTGTTCACAAGTTGTTAACTGATTTTCCATACAGAATTTTCCATAAAACTTATCAACATATTATCCAAATCCTTTGAGCAATGTGGGAAGGTCGTGGTGTGTTCCCTTACTTTACAAGGAAGAAGAGGAAACATTATGGTAAAAGTTCCATGAAATGTGGGAGCTCCATTTCAGGTAAAAGAATATTTTATTCCCTGCCCCTTGCCAAATGCTGTGTGTTGTTTTCAATTACATCTACCCACAGCATTATTCAAAAAAAACCCAAAGAAACTGGGATATTCTGCACTTTGTCAGGTTAGATCCCTGGTGTGCAAGATGGGCACTTGAGAAACAAACCTGTGGTAAATTTCGTGTGAGAATTTGAGAAGCAGAAAAAGAAGAGTCTATTTTTTTCAGGACAATTAATCTTCAACTCTGACTATGCAATGTTGAGGAATTAAAAAAAAATGAAGAAGCCCATCAGCAGTAACTTTGTCACAACTCAGTTGCATGGAACTTCCCTTTGAGTACTCAGTACCACTAAAAAGAAAAAGCTCAGCACCAAACAGAGCAGAACGGAGCTCCAGTGCTCCAGAACAATTAAGCACCAGTCTGAGACTCTGGAGTACAAGGCTCCAGGCCCAATTTCTGCAGCATTTGACAGGGTTTGGTTTTATTTTCCCTACATTATAAATATTGCTGAGATTTATTTTCCATATGATTCAACTAAAGCCATTTTAATTCAGCTCTAATAGACCTGTTCCACAAATCTGCTAGATCCACAAATGCCAGTGTTGAACAAAGCAATCTGTGGTTAAACTGAAGGCATTTTTAGTGTAGTTAAAAAGTGACTTATAACAAATCTATAACTTAGTTTGCTTGTCTAGTCTCTGACATGAAAGGTACAGAGATTCCTTCCCGGAACCAGCAGCACTCGAGGGAGGATGTGGAATTTTGAGAGACCCCTCAGTGCAGTCAGGCTGCTGGAGCTTTAAGGAAAAGGAGAAAAGGCAGCAAATAAAACAAAAGAAATTTTCTTCAAATATAAGAGTTTAGGTTTCTTTTGGTTATAATGCATTTCTTAAATTCCACATCTGTGTCACTTGTTTAATTTTACTTCAATACAAAACTGCAGCATCTTAAAAAAAATAAATCAAAGTAACACCCATGCACCACTGACACGACCCAGCAGCACTTACGGGAGCGAACTCATTTGCGCACCACAAAAGCGAGTTTACTAAAGAAGCGGAGCCGTACTTGTCTTTGCCGGGCTGTCACTGCTGCCGGGCTTGGACACCAATCCCACCAGGGATGCGGACTTCAGGGCGCTGCCATAGCTCAGCGCCAAGTTTTCCGAGGCTTTCCTGGCCAGAGACAAGATCGGAGCAGACCACCGCGCTTCCTCCGGCTTCGCCTTCTCCTCGTTCCTCAGCTCGGCCGCGTCAGGGAGCTGTTTTTTGTCAATAATCTCAAAATCTTCCTCCTTTCCCGCGGCGGGCGCGGCGCGGCGCTCCCCGGCAGCCATCTTGGACGGGTCACATGAGCGCGGCTCGGGGCAGGGGCCGTGAGGGCTGCGGGGCCGGGCGGGAACCGGGAGAGCTCCGGGGACCGGGACCGGGGCACCGCGAGGGCTCCGGGGGCTGGGGCAGCGACCGGGGGGCCGGGAAGGAGCCGGGAAGCAGGGCAGGTCCCGCACCTGCACACGGAAGCAGGGCTGTGAGACAGGCCTGGCCAGGACAGAACACTTTACTCGGTGTTCAGTATTAAAGGGCGTGGAAGATGAGGAAAGAGTTCACCTTTGAACAAGCTAGGAGAGGAACAAAAAGTAGAGGTTTTTACTGCTATCTGTGTCCCCAGACAGAATTTTCAATAAAAAAAATTAGTGTGTTTTGACGTCTCAGATTTACACAGTTCGGTTGTGACAGCTTAACGAGCTCTCTATTACTCTGCCTGTGAATCAAGGCGTTGTGACTTAAAGCGGAGGATTGGTATGACAGGTGCACTGCTGTGAAAAGGAATTGTCCCCGTCACCACATGAAAACAACTCCTCAGGAAAACCACTCCACTGATGTGCAGGGGCTGGGTTTGGTAGAACGATACACCATGAAGGGGAACTGAAATTACCCCACTATGAAAACCTGATCTTGCTGTGTGCCTCAGATGTTGATGCAGCCTACTGATGTATGGCTTGTTAACTGTTTTTCCATGCAGCAGCCGTGTGTGCTTGAGATATGTCACTCCTTTAGTCACGAGGTAGTAGATGCTGCATACAAGCTTTTTATGCTATGTAAAGTCTTTTGGGTGTTTTTTTTTTTAATTAAGAAATTGGGGAAGGAGGCTAAAAAAAAGAGAGTTAAAGGTCAATTGCTTTAGCCTTGCAACAACATAAATCTTCAGATCTACATATATATAGATTTTTTTTTTCCTAATATAAGCTACTTTATGATCGATTCTGCCTTCTTGGCTTCTTAGACACTGAAAATTTAACAATTTGTGTTACACAAAGCACACGGAAGCTCTTGTATTTTTGTTGAGGATTCAGAGATCAGCAGCCTCTTATTCACCCATGATTCAGATGAGCTAAGTATAGGCTTTAAGCTACTTTTGCTAAATGCTGCTAGAGTTAAGTTCTGCTCCATCTTGTGGACTCCAGCAGTATTGGGCTGTTCTTAAGGAAATAGCCCAGCTCTGTATGTTGCTGTCTTGCAGTTGAATATATGAATATACCTCTTGACAGGAGTGAAACTTGATAGTGATTTTCTGCCTTTCATTAACTACCCAATATTAGAGTCAGGGTGGGGAAGGTAGTCTTGAATAGAAGCAGAATTCTAAGAATTAAAATAATATTTTTTCCCCAATGCATCTGAAGAATAGGGCATAAAAGTTTTGTGACTGAGAACATAAGAGTTAACCAAGGCTCCTCTTTACCTCATTATGTTGCTCCCTTAAGATAAGGATGCCTCAGACTCCTCTTTACAGCCTCCCAGTGAGCTATTTTGTAAAAATAGGAAGTGAAGTTATCACATAGTCTGTGATCATGTTTTCTTATGTTACTATTAAAGAAACATTTGATCATTTTATTTCGTGTGACTGATGAGGAAAATTTACACTGTGCATAATAAATGTGCTCAAACTTTTGCTACAGATGATTTAATTGTGCTTCACTTACTACTGTTTGGTCAAAATTACTTAATCAGCCACTGATTGCTTTAAATGCCCTCTGTCCTCACACTTTTCATTTTAAAGAAAGCAAGAAGTCTTGTGGCATTGTAAGGGAGCCCTAAGTTAAAGAGATTTGTTTTCTTTACAAAGTACAATTTCCTAAGGAGTCATTTGGGGCAGCCAAGGAGGGTGAAGTTAATACAGAATACAGCTTTAAGCACATTAAATAAAACATGAAAAAACTCAAAACCAAAAGTGATGTAACTTTGGTTGCAGTTCACTGATTTATCAGGGAGGGGCACTGTGCATGAATAACTCTGATTGCTTTTAGCTTGGAGATCGGGCTTGTTTTGGTCTTCTGCAGATGATGGTGTTTCACCACTCTTCTTTTTACAGACCACTGGTGCAGCTCTCGCTACTCATGTGAAGATGAACAATATTTTCTTTTGAAAACCCATTTTGTGGCTAGTTTTTGTCTGCCATAAATGTCAGTTCTGTTTAATCACAAAAATAATTTAAATAGTTAGGGCTCATTGGACTAAGTGACCCACTTACACCTTTTTGCTTTTCCTAATCAAGGTGTTTCTAAAGAAAAAATACCATTATGAAGCTGAGATAAGTTTTGTTCTTTTTTCATGCGGATCTTGCACAGCCTTGTTTGGTTTTACTGACCCCCTCTTCTTTGTCTTCTTGTGTGAAAGGATAAAAATTCATTTTTGAAATACTTAAAAACTAATTAATTCAAAGTATAGAAAAAGATTATTCTAGAAGAATTCCTATTTTAATCAGGAAATGTACATTTAATATAAATGTGTGGCTAGCAGAATGGAAGATAATTAATTTTAGAATAGGAGAAACAAAATTTTTACTCAATGATACTTGGCAAGACAGTTTTTTTGGCTAATTCCTGTTTATCTCAGATTTATTGTTTTTTGGGGGGGTAATGTTTTAAGGAACCTTTTTTGCCATTTAACATTTCGAGTTAATCACACACTATAAATATTTTAAAACAGCTAAATGCCTCTGTGTGCTAAAGGGTAAACTTTTGTGATTAGCTGTTATTTATACTTTGTATTCCTATAACTTTTTCAGTCAGCAAAACAGATTATATTGCAAATGATCCAGTTGAGTTTTTGACCTTTAAAATGCTGGTGGGAATAAATACCAAGTGTTGCTGTAGTTGGGAATAACATAAGACCCCCCCAAATGGTGTGTTATGTTTGACAGCACATTATAGAAGTTTTACAGAGCAATACAGATCACAGTGTTTGTTGAGAATTCAGAGGTTGCTGAGTAGAGCTGCATCCACAAGTCCTGAGCCACCACTCTGTGAGCAGCACAAGGAGCTGTGCATGGACACAGTGCAGCCATCCAGGGTCACTCCCAGTGACTGCAGCAGTGTCCAAGAGCCATGAAATGTTCCTGGTACTCTCCCTCTCCATTCCTCAAGCCACTGAAACATTCTTCCCTCTGGCTACTGGGGTGAGTGAGTGCCACTTGGGGAAAGATATTAGGAAATGATAACATTTCCTTTGGGACATCATCAAAAAGCCCCCAACTCTCAACAATTTCCATGTCCATTAATGAATTCCTCCCTTATAACAGTGATTAAGTAATTAGAGAAGTTTTAACTGTTGTTCTACTTCTAAAACAGCTAATTAGTTAAAATAGTTTCCTATCACTTCTAATAAAAAAGTGATTTAAAGAAAACCAAATTTCCACTTGTGTCATTTCACCTGTATTGGGTGAAATAATTTTTTTAAATGTCAAAGCCACAACTTTATGCTCCCTGATCCCACTGCACCAGCAAGTGCCATCCTTGCAAAAAGTCATTGTTAATGACAGAATCAGCTGTTTGAAACTTCTTTCTAAAATCATTAGAGTCCCTAAGAGGACATGGAAATATTTATAGCTGGAAATGTGTGTCATTGTAGTAAATAAAGGAAAAGACAGTAAAATGTGGAAGAGAAACTGTTGGCATGAAATCAAAAGAACAGCAGCTCACTCAGTGTAAGTTTAAATCAGACAGTTAAGACCAAACACCCACCAGATATATGTTGAATGACAGTCTGAAGAAAAGTCCAGGATATTTATTGTTCTACTCTGAACTGTTGCCTGGTTTTTAGGAAAAAATAAAAAAAAATCTTTCAATAGGAGTATAGTGGACTAAATGTGGAGTATTAGAAAGAAGGTAAAAAACCCCCACTGATTTTCGTTTAGTTATTTAACATTTGTTGGCCCTACAAACAGAGGCAGGGGCAGAACTTCCCAGCAGGTGACACTATGGCACCACTTTATTCAAGAGCAGCCTCTAGCGCCCAGCAAACACCACATCCCGAGAAAACACGGAGAGCTCCCAAGAAATAGAAAAGAACCAAGCTGAGATGCTCATCTGAACGACCCCCGAAGCTGCTCTGTGACAGAGGCTGTGCTGACAGAGACCTGGGGAAAGGAGGAGCTCCTTGGCTCCTTTTACAGGAGCCTCAGTTGGGGACTGCTGGATGAGTGTCCAGGACACTCTCTAATGGAACCATGGAATCCTACCTGTCCATGAATCAGGGTCATTTACCAGTCCTGGAGTTTCATGTGGGATTATGAAGTTATTAGTATTTTACAATGGATGCTTTTCTGTTACAAGTTGTTACATAATGTTCCAAGGACTTTTTGAGTAGGAAGGTTTGGATAAATGGTATCATTTGGTCTGGTCTACTAACAAACTTAGACATCAAAGCACATCTGTTTGAATACCTTAATTTCTAGACTTCATGACCTGTGTGGTTTTAGGTTATATTTTTAATGGCTTTTCAAGGCCCTTTCCTTTCCTTTCCTTTCCTTTCCTTTCCTTTCCTTTCCTTTCCTTTCCTTTCCTTTCCTTTCCTTTCCTTTCCTTTCCTTTCCTTTCCTTTCCTTTCCTTTCCTTTCCTTTCCTTTCCTTTCCTTTCCTTTCCTTTCCTTTCCTTTCCTTTCCTTTCCTTTCCTTTCCTTTCCTTTCCTTTCCTTTCCTTTCCTTTCCTTTCCTTTCCTTTCCTTTCCTTTCCTTTCCTTTCCTTTCCTTTCCTTTCCTTTCCTTTCCTTTCCTTTCCTTTCCTTTCCCTTTTTATAAAAGTGCTGTAAATGGACTCGACTGAGGGGCATAGGGTCAAAGGAATTATAAATGTGATTACAGGCTGAATCCTAGTAAAATATGAAAGCAGTATTTTTGAAATGTGCTGACATTTTTGCTACTTAAAGCAGTTTTCAACTTGCACACATGAGAATATTTATATGTGACTTAATTAGTTGAAGAAATGGGCTTGTATCGTTCTATTAGCATAACAGAAATTATGCAAATTGCAGAAGAAAATGTTGTTAGTTATTATATCAACCAATGAAATACATTGTGTACTCCCTAGACAAGTTTAGGAAAATACCTTTATGCTTTACAAAACTACTGTTAGTTATTTTATTCATCTGTTTCAAAAGCAAATTTTGGAAGTCCATAAACATTTAATCCATTATCCTTAACCTAAAGAACATTTAGGTTCTTGCCTGCATTTCTGGTGACGCTGCACTCGTGCACTTGAGGGCGCAGTGTGGCACCAACCAGCTCAGGTTTCTCCACGAAGAGTTGAGGTTTTATGACTGAGTCCCCTCTGTAAGGTGCAGGACACAAAAAGTTGGAAAAATTGCAACAAGTAATGTGAGAAATGCAAATCCTGATTTTCTGCTGCATTTGATTGTCTCATTTTCTGATTTATCTATGAGTGACGCTGCATACTAATCAGTAAGATATTTAGAGAGCTTAAACCAAGAGTGAAGTCAATAAATCTTTAGCTAGATTTTTCTCTGTTTTAAATAGAAACAATATCTTCTCTCACTTCTTTCCTTTCCTTCCTCAGAGTGTTTTTCCTTGCAGAGCTGTAACTTAAATTTGGTACACCACACTAAGGGATAACTCCCAGACCCTTTGATTCAATAGGAATTTTTATAGGGTGAAAAAGGGAAAGAATGTTTTACAGATATACAAAAACACCCTAATTATTGACAGAATCAAAGGGAAACCTGCGTTTGGTTAATGCAGGTGTGCAGTTCAGCTTCACCGTGTCTCTGTTATCAGCTTCCCTCATTACAGGTTTGGCTAATTTCTCATCAGGCCTTTCCAGGCTTGATGGAAGTTTGAGTGGGCAGGTTAGATGTTAACAGTGAGATTGCTTAGTGATCTCTGACCAGAAATCCTTTGAAATATCTTCACTGATCCATCTGAGGGAATTAATCATATGTAAGCATGTCACCTTTGGAAGCAGAACTGAAAAACAGGGCTCTACACACTCTAGTGGTTTAAACTACTTTAAAGGGCCACTGGAGTGCTGCTGATCCCTGTTCCTGCAGCTGTGTGCTCCCATTTCCTTACAGAGCCCTGCTCCCCATCTGAGCTCCTGAAAGCCAGTGGCAGGTGGAAGCAGCAGGAAATGCAGGCTGGGGCTCTGTAGCACCCCAAGGCCACCTGCCTTCTTGTCACCTCTTGCCTCTGGCCAAAGCCCCTCCTCACCTCCCTTGGCCATTTCAGTGCACTGAGTTGGCAGAAAACTAACACAACAAAAGTGAATAATTGTTCTGCTGATTTAATGTGCTGAAAATGCTCATTATAAATGTGTATTGGAAGAATCACTTCCTATATGGATGTCCTGTTCAACCCCCAGTTTTCTGTCTGCCCTGAGTTCTTCATATGGCAGAGACTCCACATGGCAGATTAGCAAAATGGATGACAGAGTTACTACTGGAGTGTTTTATCTTAAATGTCCTTCTTTCCATCTTTTCTCAGTCATAGGGACTCCTGGCATCATACCAGCATAGGGGGAGAAAGGACCAGAAATAGAAAAAGGAATCATTGCTTTGGTAAATCCCAAAAGCTTCAGGTAACCAATGGATCAGAGACTTCGTGATTAGAACTTGTATCTGGGGGAGCCATCTTTAGATAAAGAGAATGCAGAGAAAACAAGATGTGGGTATAGACTGAAGGCTTGTACGTGCACCAGCAGAACCTCCCCAGAAACCACCAAATTATTATTCTTTCAAACTTTTTTCTGTTTAGATGCTCAGTTTATACCGTTCCTGACTCACACATTCACCTTGAATGCTGATGATATTGTCATATAGGCAGATGTAACTTCCTTCCTCAGATACTGAGAAACAGTGCAACCAAGGAACCCTGGCAGAATTTTCAGCTAGGAAAAGAAAAATAGAAGGGTCTAAAACCAGCAAATGCATTTAGTGTGCTACAGGTGGCACTGACAGAAGTGTATACCATGGCAAATTTCTGTTGACACCTCACCTGATATAATACAGGTCTCTTTAAACTATCTCACAAAACCAAGAGAATTCCTTTTTCTACAGCAGACCTCCTTCTTAGGGGTGAACGTTAAAAGCACACAAAGATGAAAGTTACAGAACTGTGAAAGAGCCATAATTTATAATAACTTAGGTGGCAATAAAGAAGTGTAATGATGGCTTCAATGAAATAAAGTGGAGATCGTTAATCTTTTTAGGTGGAACTTGTTTAAAATTTCTAGCAGTGTGAAAGAAGGAGACCTCTAATTGAATTGCCACTTTGTGCAAGTGGGGAGGCAAAGACACCCCTGGTAGATGGCTGTGTTTTGTTAAAAGAGAGTGGTAATTGGCATCCCACTGTTAAGATACAGTGTCTTGCCATCTTTCCTTTTCCCCTTTGGTCTAATAATTTCAGAAGATTTTACACATTGCCCTGACTGCTGTTGGAAATTGTTTTAGTATTAGTAACTATTAGTATTAGAAATAGAAATAGTATTAGTATTAGTAACTGTAGCAAAACTTTCAGGACCTCTTTCAAAAACCAAAAAACCCCAAACCCTCATCTGAAAATGGCTCTATTGGCTGAAGTGAGGAAGGAAAAATGTGAAGCCCAAATGTAGTATAAAGGCTAAAGTTGAAGAGTTTTGTTGTTTTTCTAACAAGCATAAACCAAACATGTTTGGATTTTAAGTACAATAAGAGCAATAAAAAAATCCTGTTATTCTCTGCCAATTATCACTTCAGGCTGTGATCTTGTCAGAATTCATAAGCTCCCAGTGCAGCATCCAGTACTGCCAGGAAATGCTGGTATTGATTCCCCTGAGTCAATGCTTTCTCATGGTTGGAGGTGAGGCCACCCAAGGCACTGTCACATAATCCTGAGGCCCTGCTTTGGTTTTTACCTGTGTCAGGGTTGCCATATGCACTCTGTAAACACAGAAGGAAAATATCTTTTCTTTCCCTGTATTATATTGGTGGGTAACCACTGCTGTCTTGGAGCTCTCACAACAGGCTGAATTTTCAGGTGCATCTCCAAAAGTTCCAGTTATGATGGTCCTTGTCAGTCAGGCATCCCCTTCCAGGACCTCAGAAACATTAGGTCCTCAGAAACCAGGACCTCAAAACACTATTGGTGTTTTTTTTCTTAAAAATCCACCACCACTTCCGGGTAAAGGAGAAAATCGGGAGATGCTGTGGAAGATGAGTAAATGGGATTTAAAGGCAGTCCCATTTGTTGTATTTTAGTTGCAAATTGAAAAGTCATTGATGAGTTGCATGGTGTCAGAAAAATAGTTGGCTTTGATTTTTGGAGAAAATGTTATGTTTTTCTGTAAGAGAAAAACTGCTTGATTAAAAACTTTACAGTTTACTATTAAGTGACACTGCTTTTTACTGATAAGGAAAAGCTTAATGGCTGAGACACTGCAGGGAAACTTAGATATTTGTTCTATTCCCAGGTCTTGGGTAGTTTATTTATGTTGTGACACATTGTTTATGATTCCAAACTTTGCCTTAGTGTTCTTTCTGCAGAATGGTCACTATCTTCCTTAATTTTCTCTATGTTAGCTGCAGGCTGTTTGGAGCAGAGACTTCTCATTGTATTTCTAAATGCATGTATCATGCCTGGCACAACCAGAGCTAATGTGGTTTGGGTAAGTAGATATATATTTAAAGCCACTCTTTAAAAAAAATTACTGTAAAATGCTGCTGTTGAATTGGAGTGCTTCCAGTTAAAGTTACTTTTATGTCTGGTTATAGAGAAAATGTTTCACACTGAAAGCTATAAATTTTCATTAACCAAAACCAACTAAATTTGCCACAGGCTTCTAACTTCAGCTTATTATGTGTCTTTGAAAGTAAAGTATTTCTGCTATTTGTTATTTGTAGAGACTGAGCTGCAAAATCTATAACTGCTCAAGAAATTATGTAGATAAGATGGATCCCAGAATAAGAAAGACGGAGGGAAGGAAAGAGCAAAATTTTGTCCTGAATAAACAGAATGTGAGAGAAGATTTTGAACTAATTTAAGACTGTAGGATAACAGAGAAAAGTTCTATTTTTTCTTTTCTATGACTGACTTATGATCTCTTTCTGTTGTGCTCATATTTTATAAAACCCAGTTAAAGAAAATATCAGTTTGATTTCTGATACTATTCATGGCCACTATTTTATCATAAATCCAGCTTTTTTTTCAGGCTAGCCTCTGGTTAATGCAGATACAGGAAAAAAAAGCCACTATGGATCTAGGTGCAAGTTAAATTTTTCAAAATAATTTCTGATACAGATCTCTTTTCATTTGACTGTGACATTCTGCAGAGATTCCTAATTAGCTAAACTTCTTTTTAAATTGAATTTTAGATCAGAATCAGAACAGTCAGTTGTTTGATTTCCCACTGGTGGGGAAGTGAGTGAGCAGCTCCATGGTGCTTAGTTGCCAGCTGGGGTTAGAGCATGACAACTCATTATGTAAAGCTTTACTCCTAGAGCAGCTCTGAGATGCACTGAGCACAGAGTCCAAAGGGAAATACTTGCTTTGTGCCTGAAGTATCTCTGAAATTTATTAAAACCAGTTTTGCAGTAGTTTGGAGGCAGTGCCTAGATCTGAACTTTGGGCCTTAATCCTCAATTCTGCCTTTTGTGTTTCTCTTCCTCCTTCATGTTCCCTAAGTGGGCAGAGGTGTTGGTGTCATGACTAAAATTTATATTGCTTTATGAAGGGGAACTTCACTGGCATTAATGAAAGATATGATCCCTGTTTGTTGAGAAGGAAAAAACCCAAATGATTTTAGATCTTACCAATCCAAATTTCAATCTCTGCTGTGAATAATTGACATGAGATCCAAATCTCTGTAAAGTAGCCTTAATTTATACTCATTAACAGGACAGAAGCCACAGGAAGCTAAAAAGCAAAAAGAATTTGCTTTGAGAAATTTCCTCTGGTTAGGGGTCTTCTTCATGATAACAGTTGTGAGGTTTATTGTCACTTTAATTTAAAATTCCAAAAAACCTTTATATTTCAGGACAAATGAAATATAACATGCATTGTCCTTAGGGACCATAGGAAGAAGAGATTGAACTGAGGCTTATTACACAGTGTAAGAAACGACAAAAAAAAAATCTCAGATGTTTTCCTGCACAGGTTAATAGATGTTCATCTTTGGTATTAAGTCTTGCATTATATCTGAGCCAGAGCAGGAGCTCACAACCTCCAGAAGAATGTCACTTCCTGCTTCTTTTTTCTGCTTGTTTGTCATCAGCAAAATGATGACAAAATCATTTGTTCCTTCCTTCATCTTCCTCCCTTGGCTCAGGAACTCGTCTGACACTTACCATGAGCTGATTCAGCTAAATCTGACTAAAGGAGCAGAAAACTACAGGCCTCCATAAAAACCCCACACAAAAACCCCCACCAACCAACCAACCAACCAACCAACCCCAACCAAACACCCCAAACCCTCTTTTTTTTTTTTGCTTAGTTGGAGAGCTAAAAGATCTCACTAAAAGTCAAGTGAGTGGCAGAGACAGTGCAAGGATGAAAACATAATTGAAGAAGGACCTATTCTCTCCATGAGAAATTATATCTCACTTCAGTTACAGGGCAGGAACTTCTGTTATTAAATTGAAAATCTAGGTGTAATCCTTTTTATTTTCTAGTAAGTCTCTCCCTCTCACAATTTAAAAACTTTTAAAATGTTACAATATGCATTTTTAAAAAACCATGTCAAATATTAATTTGGAATGTTACATTTTTTCTCTTTTTAGAAGACCATCAATACAAAAATCCAATCTTTGTGAATCGTGCAAGCTGACAATGACATCTTCAGTATCTGCTGCAGTCTGAGAAATCTGTTCTATAGGTGGAACTTAACAATCTACTTTTCTTTAGCATATACATATTTTTTTTTTTATTTGAGTGATCTTGCTTAGGAATAAAATAGTCAGAATTTGAGCCTTGCAAAGACAAAAAAATTAGGCATCTCAGGAAATGCCATGTTCCCATTTTTTTGATTAGTTCTCTTTCTACTGGTTTGAGCTGTTAATGACCAGTTCTGGCCATAGTTAGACCAGTCTGATTTCCATATCACTGTCTGCAAATACTTGACTTTTTCCTTCCACTGTGACAGTTTCCTACCTGCTGTGGTGCAGATCTGATGAGAATTCAGCTGCTGTGGGAAACATGTGGCACCAACACCCTGTGATGACTCGAGAGCTGGCAGGGAGCCCTACAGTTTTGCTGAGTAAGTTGTTATTCCTGAGTTTGCAATTTAATGGCTTATATTTTTGCTGGAAAAACTTATACTATGATGTGAGAGTTATTATGGCTTGTTTTTAGTTTTCACATTCTCCCACCTATAACTTTTTCTGTTGTTTTATGGTATCAGTCTAAAATAAGAGTTTAAAAGCAGTGGTCTCCTTTTCAGAATCTGAGAATCTTTCACACATCTTCTACTCTGAGTTGTTTCTTACTGCTACATTGAATTGTAAAGCATAAAAGAAAGAACCTGATGGTGTTTTTTATGATGATAATAGAAAATATTATGAAATAAGAACTATGCCTTGATATATGTAGCAATTTTTGCTGCACTGAATTTTGTCTCAAAATTCCCAGACTTTTCAGTCTTAAAAAAGGCAGTTTATTTTGGTACTACTTGTAGAAACACTGCATTGTACAATCGGAAATAAAAACCAGATTTCACAAGGTTTTACATTTTTCTTTTCAGAGATACACTCAATTTTTATCTTAATCTTGAAATATTGTAACAACTCATGGGATTAGTTTAAAAAGACCTCAGTGTGCTGCTACCTCCACATTTGCAAACGAAACTTAAGAAGCCCAACCTGGGAAACTTTTTTTTAATATAGTTCTGAGTACACAGTTCATTACTGTCACTAAAACACTCAGATTTAGCTTGACTTAAATGTCAGAAAATATTATTCAGGTGTAGAAGACACCAAAGATCACATCTAACTGTTATATTGAATCTTAATTAGCAGGGAGACCATATAAAACTCAGAAGCTTCTGTGAACTAAGAAAACAACCCTGACATTCTCTGCTCAGTTCTGGATATTTGTTACTGGCTTTGATCTCTAGTGATAATCTCCAAAGACCCAGGATTGTGGCTTGCTTAAAAATTGGGTTTACATTCAAACTTTGCTCTTAAGTCATTATTACCAAATAACTGGAGGGACTAGAACCTCATAAAAAGCATTTTATTTCCCATTACAAGAGTTAGAGTTCAGGCAACAACATTACATAAAGCAAAGCTTGTTTCTTCTCTGCAGCTCAGTACTAAGTATGTCACTATAGTTAGTAACAAATACTAACTAAGTGTAGTGTTAAATAAATTCTGTGCATTGACACTCCGTCCTGTTTGGGTTTTATAAGAATCAGCAGGTTTTGTGCAGGTCCCATGATGTTTAGAAAATATCACAATATTTTTAAAAGATGCAATAACTAAATATTTGAGAAAAGGCCTAATGCATCTTTGCTTGAGATAATACCACAGCCCACATCGTGGTTAATGGACTCTTCTGGCAAGTAGGGAAAAAAATATTTTTTTTTTCTTCTAGATTTTCCTCTTTGATATTTGTTCTTGGCAGGATTATTTCTAATTAGATTGTTCTTTTTCCCAGTCTCAGAAGGGACACATGCAGTGTGTGAACAAACCGACTTTGTAGCTCATGCAGCTAATAAAGTGCACTGCCATAACAGCTAAATTTGCATTTTTAAGAAGTCCATTGTCACAACTAATTACATAATTTCCCTTTGTTATGGGAGAATGTTATGGGAGCAGTCTGTGAAAGACTCTGCATCAAACGTCAGATTATTTGGACTTTTATTATGGTTAAGTTTATGAATTTGCAGTGTGATCTTGAAAAATGTTTCAGGTGCTTAGAAGCGTGAGGTGAGTTTTATTTGAGAGAGCCACATTAAATGTTCTCTTGTACTTCTCTTGTAATTTGATTGGCACCATATCACCTCTATTATTAAAGATTATTGGGATATCAGTATCTGTTTGTTTTTTTCCTGACATTTCCATTGTTATGAAAAGCAAAGTTGAAATCTCATGTCAAAGAAGTTGGAAAATATGGTTGTGTTTGTATTTAAACACAAGCAAAGCAACTCTAAGCCTGTTTTCTCATTTCTGCCTTGAATAAGTAAAAATCATTCCTGGTATTTTCTGGATTTGATATCTGCCAAGATCAATGAACTAATACACAGGCTTCTGTGATGTGCTGAAAAAGTAAATGCACTGGGAAACCTTTCTGAATATTTATGTAATGTTCCCATTGCTGTGCATTCTGTGGGAATGTTTTGAGTGAGGACAAATGGGATCAACACTTGGATGCTGAAAGTGATGCTTGGAGAGGATGAGACAATTTCCCATTATGAAGTTGGGTGGGAAACCTTTTGGTTGGCAGCAGCACACAAACCCTGATTACTTTGTGCTACTGAAGCCTGTGTTTATCACCGTGTTGTGAGCAGGTTTCAGTCAGTGCTCAGCTGGCATTTTTTATCCATTTTTAATCAATTTTTTAGAATGGAACTGATACAAACTTGTAGTTTTAAGTTTGTGGGATGCTGTGAATTCCATGTTTTGTTTTCATCTCAGGATATAAATCAATACACTTTGCAAAACAATTCTCAATGCAACTTTGTTTAAACTGACACATTGCTGACAAAAACAGTCTGTGATAGTCCAACATAATTTTTCCCATGGCTGCTTTGCTGTGTAGAACGTAATTCTGGTTTGTTCTGGGAAACTTCAGGTATGTAACTATGTGTACTCTGTCCTTTGGGAAGCAGAGTGATACCATTGTCACAAAACATACAGGACACTATGAACACTGCAAGCTTTACTTCTGAATTTTAGTAACAATCTTGCCAGTTTTACCTTTTGCTTTGGATTATTTATGCTTTCCTACATTTTGGATTTCATACTCAATTTAATGGCCAAATTTCTTTATTTTCATAGCAATTTTTTAAATGTTTTCAGGAAAAGCATGTTGAGGTGTAAATTCTAGACCATGACCTCACTCTGGTGGGTCTGCTTAAAAACTGAAAGACAAGAGATGCTGTCCCAGAATTTACCATCTCTGTGAAGTTGTTCTGTGGCTCTGTTGGACAGAGAATGGTCAGTCACACTGATTGTGTTAGATCTTACCTGGATTTATAGGTTATCAGTTGCTGTCTGGGCAAATCTTTCTGCAAAACCTGCTGAAAACTGCTGTGCCCAGTATTTGTGACATTGTCAGGTGCAGCTCTTCAGCGACGTGGATGTGTCTTGGAGCCCAAACTTCACAAGCTTACCTAGATGAAAATGATTTTATATTTTCTTTTTATAAAAGAATTATTTTCTTAAATGCCTCCGTATAATTGGATAATGTGACTTATTTAAATGTTGGAAAATAGAGAACAAGAAAAAAAAAGAAAGAAGCCAGGTGTGCTGAATTCTATTAAATTTCTGTGCTTAAAGAACACAATTTTTTTTATTTTTTTGGTGACTATTGATTATCTTTGGTTCTCATTGAAAAATACTAGGGGAAAGGAAATATGTGTTCATCTGGTGTGCAGGAAGTGTGGTTTGACACAACCAAGTGTCTTTTAGGTGGTAGATCCTTATAAATAATTACATAGGAATTACTTTAACTTAATTTAACTTTATTTAAGAAACAATACAAAATGTAGGTACTTAGCTGGCTTTCAAGAAAGAGGAAATATAGGGCATATAATAATATGTTACATTTAGAAATCCATAGAATCATGACTTTTCATTGCATTCATTGTTTTCCTACTATTGCATATATTAATTTTTTATTTTCTAATTTCTACCTTTCACACTGTTTCTAGACAAAGTCACTCTCTTGTAGCCTGTAACTGTCAACTATTCCCTTCAAGAACAGATTATTTACCATTTTTTGAGTTTACTGTTGGTGAAGATTTTAAATAATTGTAGCAGGATTGGCTAAAGTCTGCAAGTCACGTGATATTTGAGCTTTTTATCCTATTGAATTCAGGAGCTGAAAGTGACATAGTAATGAAAAGTCAGAAGGGGGAGAAGTGGATCAATATATTGCTAAATTCTTATTGAAATTCTCATGCTTAGGCTGTTCTGGGCGGTTTTATTTCTGCTTAACATTTGCTGAGTAAAAGTCATTGCCCTAGAGATGCGAGATTTATTGACACACAGAGATGAAAATGATTAGCTAAAAGGTTTCTGCACAAAGAGAATCAGAATCAGCCGAAGCACTACAGGGTGGCTCATATACAGGAGGCTGAGCAATTTTAAATAAGTTATTAATGTTCAAAGCTGAAAGCTGAGGTTGTTAATATTATACCAATTGTTTATTCTTTGCTTCCTATGGAGGGACCATAAAATTCTAAAAATTTCAGCTATATATATAGGCTTATATATTCTATACACACACACATTTTGCTTTTTAGAGTTCATAAAGGTTTTATAATGTTTCCATAGATTTATTTCCTAATTAAGTACATGGTTGTTTATTTATAGATACCAGCTTTTGAAGAATTGACTATATAGAATGTTCCCACAGTCCTGACGAAGGTAAAGCTCTATGACAATATATTCTGGTTCATTAGGAATCATGCAGACTCATTTTTTATTTGATTTCATATGCCACATACTCAGCATCTTGGTACACCCTATTTAGCTTTTCAAACATCTGAAAGATGTCAGCATGATTTGGCTTGCAGTGCCCATGAGCCTGCCAGGAGCACAAGGCAGAACCTCTGCTTTTTGGCCTAAGGAAGAGCAGGTTTTGTCCTCAGACTTGACTTTCTCTTGACTTTGCACAGGCAGAGTATAGTGAAGCCTGGAAAGTTTAATTGTCAGGCAGATCAAATTGAATTACAGTGTGGTTCAGTGCTCTCAGAAGTCAAACATAGGGAAAAATTAATCTTCTAACGAGGTGGCATCCAAAAGAGTTTACTAATCTTACTAAAGCCACCTAAAATCCCAGTGTCACCACATTTCGAGTGAGAATCTCTAGGGGCCACATTTTGCTTCCTTCATCAGCTGCTGGAAGGACAGTCACCCACAGAAATCTGTGGTACTCTGTAAAACCTGCTGTGTCCTGCCCTGGGCTCCAGCACAAGTGCTGCACGTGGCTCTTCAGCCACAGGGCCTGGGAGAAGCAGAGAAGGTTCTGGAAGCTGTGCCTGGTGTCCTGAGTCAGAGCTGGGTTTGGGAAGGAGACATCTCCCTGTGGAGCCTTGACCAAAGGACAGGGCCTTATCTACCATGCTGTTTCTCCTCATTAAAGCTGGAATATTCTAAGCAAAAAGAATGAAATAAAAAAGATTAAATACAACTCACAATTCAGAGAAAATTAGATGAGAGATCACTGAACACCAGACAAACCTGGAAGTATTGAATAATTGTGTATACTGTTGCAAGCATTGTTGTATGAGATTTAATTCTAGGTTTCTCACAGGTTTTAAAGCTCTGAGCAGGTTTTATTTTGAAATAGAAATGATTAAATGTAATTTTTCAATAGTTTTACATGATTAATGTAACAGGCTGATTTTCCTTTGAGTACATCATAAATACCATTCACATTGGTGTGCTATATATGGAAAGTTTTATTGCTGCAGCACTTTATGAAATTATTCTTTGGGAAATTATAGATATTCAATGAATAATTCAAGAGAAAGAATAAAACAAAATCTAATAAACTCTGCGTATGACTGAACTTTGACATTATTACAGTAAATGTGTATACACAAACCTCGCTGTTATTGTGGAAAAATCATCCAAGGAGAGACTGGATTTTGTAAGAAGAGATGTTTCCACACTTTGATTATCAGAGTAGAAAAGTGACAATTATTAACCAATTGATAACCTGAACACCAACCACGCTTTCTTCTATTTCCAGAGAAGTGAAGAGCAAAAGATATAAAAGATAAACTGTTGAGGAAACACTGGAATTTTGCCTGGGGTTCCAAGCATTATAACATTTTCGGTAAGTCTCAAATACTCCTGTAAATCAGAAAATTTAGAACCTTTCAGAAAGCAACATTTGAGAGGATTGTACTAAAAAGTGCCTGTACCCTTTTCTCCCTTCACTACTTTGGGTGAGGCAGAGGTGGTTACAACAGGTGGGGAGTGGAAGTGAGGGGCATGGTGTGGTCTCAGCTAAGCTGGGAAAAACTGGGGCAAGTGATGAGAGAGACTGAGCAGGTACCATCTTGGTGCTTTTTTGTGACAGCTGCAACCCAATTTCCTGCCCATACCTAATTACTGGGCTGTGGAAAATGGTTCATAAGCTCTTTAACATGTGCTTGAGGCTGGTATGAAGTGTCCCAGCCATGAACATCTTGTTTAACTCCTTACAGGAGCCTTGGCTATCTAGCAAGTGTAGAGAAGGACACCCCAAAAGCCTCTCACATGTTTTTACAGACTCACCATCCTAAAGGACAATGGAGCAGGACAAGAGAGGGGCATTTCCTTCTCCAAAGGTTAAAGCTGATTTAGCACCTTAATCTTATGTGCCCTGAGGATTTTGTGTTCTCTCCCTCCTCTTGCACTGGTGTCCTGTAGAGCTTGACCTCCTGGCTTAGCATAGAGGGGATATGAACACCTGCAGTAGCTTCATGTTATACACTGTCTTTAGAGACATTTTTGGGCAAAAAAACCCCATCACTTCAATCATCCTTGAGCCTGGGAAAAGGGGATAAGAACACCTGCAGTAGCTTCATGTTATACACTGTCTTTAGAGACATTTTTAGGCAAAAAACCCCATCACTTCAACCATCCTTGAGCCTGGGAAAAAGAAAGAGTCCAAATCAAGCCCACCCTGTGCAGATGCAGCAGTTTCGGATATTTGTTAAGAAAATAAAGTCTTGTAGCTCCCCTCACAGAGAAATTTCCTACAAATATGTCCAACTTTCCCTTTTTTTTTTTGGTGTATAACATGGCAGCACTTCTTTAGTGACTGTAAATCAAAGTAACACAACAGATTTTAAGGGCAGTATGTGAATTTATTCCAGCTGAGTTTGTGAGTAGCTTCAGTGGTCCCAGGGATATTTATGTTAATTGGAAGATCTGATCCACTGATTTCAGTGGAGCTGTCCAACTTTCTCCAGGTGGAGAGCTGCCTACTTCCTACCACTATTTCTTTCAAATTTGTTAAACTAAAGAAAGTGATGACAAGACATAGAAAAAAAAAATAATGAGTTTGACGTGTTGATGACAGTCATGGAGGTTCCTCAAACTGAATGGATCTTTAGGTATGAACTGAATTTTGCTTTCTCCCCACTGCAGATCCCCAGCTATTCACTTTGTCCCTGGCTTGAATCAAATGAACAATCTGACTGCAGCTGAACCAGACATATGCCCTGGGACTGTGATGCTGCTGAAGCCTCTCCACAGAAAACAAGTTCTCTAAAACTAATGTAAATGAGAGTAGGATCAAGTCTTTTTCTGGTAGTGTTTGCTTGCATTAGAAAAGGATAAAAAAGAGGGAATGGTGAAAAAACAGGTAACAAGTGTTCTCATTTGTCTGGAAAAAGCACTTGTGCTTTTTTGGAATTGCCTCCTGATTTGTTATGAAACTCTGAAATTTTTTAATTTTAGTTCAGTTTCATGACTAATCACAGTTTGACAAATATGGAAATTTGTAAGTGTGGGGGAATTGATGTGCAGTAGTTTTTGTTCTTTCCCCTGTTCTGTTTGAGGATCTGCATGTTGATGTATTTATTTTGAATTAATGTTTATTTCAGTAAGCTGAGGGATTTGTTATGATTATTATGAAAGGGCCTGGTATATATGTAAATGAAATTCAGAGAAGTAGGAGAAAGGAACTAATTTGCTATTGGAATTTGAGGATAAGTTATTTTGATCAAAGCTTCTAGATAAATATTATTCCACATAGCAAACCTGTTTCTGCCTTGTCTTAATGAATTCTTGTATTGTAAATTTGTGTAAGCAAAATTGATTTGGAACACCAACATTAGTTTAGTCAGTCAGTTTATATGTTACTGGAATATTTTCAGTTACAAGCAGGGTCACAAATGTCCACCTTATTTTTAAGGAATTTAGGGAAACAATATTCTTGTCAATGTGTGGTGACTGGGTGAAGATCTAGGTTTTAAAGTGCAACTAATTTTTATGAAAATTTATTTTGCTTGCAAGGATTTTACTTTTCTAAACGTGGTTTTAGAAGACTTGGTTCTCTAGATATAATACAGGGTGCTTCTTTTTTGTTTGAAGAAAACTTGTTTCAATGTGAGTTACTTTGATACTTGCAGTGTAAACAACACACAGTGGGATCAGTTATCAAAAAGGTGACTTTCTAATGCAAGTTAAAGGCTGAAATGATGAATTTCACATCTGTTAAATAGACTTAATTTCTGGTGACATTATAAACTGAAAAGGGCAACAAGCTCCTTCTTCATCACACACAGATCTTTCCAAACAGATTACAATTTAGAATGTGTTCAGCATTGAAGGCAAAACTGCTGAATGGTCTGAAGAATGCAAGCCATCCTGTTAGGGGAATATTTGCTGACTTTTTAGGATTTTGGCTCAAGAAAGTCTTGACAGATATTGCTGGATGAAGTTTTACTGTCACAGAGATGGGCTCTGGAGCAGACACTTGGTATCAGTAAATATCTACAGTAACTTGCATTATCTGACACCTGGTAAGAGCCAGTCTCATGTTCTGATATGTTCATCCTCTGTGTGGTTGGAGGATATGAACATGAAAAGCATACATTACTCATAATTTATGATTAATATGTCCTATGAAGGACACAATCAAATTTCTTATATGAGGACAGGCTGTGGAATTATTGCCAGTGTACACTGAAGGAAGCATTGACAAGTTATAGCTGAATCCATTACATTTCTACATTTCTACATTTCTACATTGGTGTCCAAGGTGCAAGAAAAAAATTGCAGAATCAAGTTTGTGATGCAGCTTTTCTGAGGATGCTACACAATGACATAGCTGCAGGTTTGATGCATTCTGTAACAACTACTTTGCAGCAGGACTTCCTAGTGCTGTATGATTTCTTTTCATGGCAATCTGCCCCATCTGTTTCACAGATACATTTTTAGTCCATTTCCCTTCAAACCCCTTTTCTCTCTTCAAGGTAGTGATCATATATCTACTATTTGTACTTATCTGATGAGTCTGTTATAGTACTCATCTAATTATTTCCCTTTCTTTTTATTGCTCGTGAATGATGAGATATATTCTAACTTTACAGCTAAAATTAATTTGAAAGATTGTTTTTATAGCTGATCATTTTTATATTAATTTTTGAACTATAATTTATGTGCTACTAGTTAAAATACTTTGTCATGGATACACTTCCAAGTCTTTAATTTAGTGATACTTTCAAAGGCATTACAATTGTTCCAAAGCTTTCCAGCAGAAAAATCCACTTATGGAATAGGCCTAGGCCATTTGTTTGTCTTGTGGTTTTTATAATCTCTACCAGCTCTGGTCTACCTTTCCAGAGAAATTTTTTCTCTTCCAAAAATACACTATTTGTTTTATGTAGGAGCCAGTTCTAAACTCTGAACCACTTAAAATTAGCAAGGTGGCATCTGTGGAACAAGCACACCTCCACCTCTGTGCATTCCTCTCAACTGTTACCAATTCTCTGAACCTGAGGAAGCAGAGGTCAGGAAAACATGGGTATAAAGGCACCACACCTTGACCCTTCCAGAACTGCATACCTGAGAAGCATAACAAGAATTTATAGTAGAAATGTTATTTTAGAAGCATTTCTACTAAATAAAAATCCCTGCAAAGTCAGAGCTAAGAAAAGGACAGAAAGAAGTACTCAGCTTACAGAGGCTGACTTGTTTTCCAGAATTGTTATTTTGTGGTCCTTCCACTTCATCTGACAATTTTCTTCTGTGTTACAACATAACTCTCCATCCTCACAATTCCTTTTGTAAATATCATAATTGACTACCATCCAGAAAAGTATGATTTCCTCTTGACTTATGTACTGAAGGGCTCAATCACAGGCCTTGCTCTGACATAAAACTGGCTTCAAGCTGCTTTGAAGATTGCAACACAATCCCAACATTTTGAAAACAAGGATTCAACAATATTCTAATATCACTTACAAGAGTGTGCTGAGATCTTTGTTCCTTTTGAGAGAGGGAATGTCAGCAATGGGAAAATCTGAGGGGCCAAATCTTTAGCATTGTAATACTTTGATAATTTTTTCCTTCCATTTTTTTTGGTCTCCTGAGGTTATTAGTTCTGTATTTTACCTTACACTTGTGCCCTGTACATTTTAATTAAAATCCTTTTCCCAGAATAGAAGGGAAATGATAAGTATGAAATTTTAATGAAATGCTTATTTTTATGAAATATTTATACTTTTTCATTCTAGTAAACATTTTTCATTGTCATTTTGGGACAGCAGGTGCTTGAAGGGCTTTTGTTTTGTATTTTCAATGAAAGTTTGATGTTATTTGATGTAAATATCTTCTGACAAGCTAAGGGTATCGCTGGGTCATAGCAAAGGTAGTCACCCAGAGGACAGATTCACTGAGGTGTGCTGTCAGACTCATTTCCCATGCAGCCAGTCATTTAATAGGCAAGATGGTATCACTCCTGTTTAATAAAATGAGATTTACACTGGAGAACCAACAAAGAACCTTGCAGAGTTTGACATTTACTGTTAGACAGAGAGAAGAGTGATGCAGTTGCTAATGACTGTATTGTCACCAGGTGTCTAAGAATCAAACATTATAGCAACAGGTTTTTTACTCAGTCCTAATGATTCTTTCAACAGTGAATCGATGAGCAAAACAGAAGCTAATGTCCTGTTCAGATGTACCTTTAGTCCCACAGAGCTTATTTCTGAGAAAATATCTGTTTTCTGAGTACTTTATAGCCCATTTTAAGTATCCACTTACATGTCTAGGAGCAGCAAGAGGGTTTTGATGGAGAGTGCAATGTGGCAAATGATTGCAGAGGGCCAGCTGATGGGAGGATGGAGGTCTAGCAGCCAGTCCCATGCCTTGAGTTCCATCCTCATGGTTTATGAACAGAAGGACCTTCACACTGTTTGTCCTGTGTATTACCATTAAAAAAAAAAAAATTAAAATTGACCAAGGCAGAGAATTTCTGTCCACATTGCACTGGATTGCAAGCAGTGTGTTTTATTTTTTGAGTTGGTGCCATCCATGGAGGAGCACTGGAGTTTGTCACACATGGGGGCTGCAGCATGTGTTTGTAGTGACAGACCCTCAGAGCTGCTGAGCCAGAATCTGTTTTGTGTAAGCAGCCCTGCTAGTGAGGTCTGGCATGTTCTGGTTCTCCTTCAGGCAGGTCTGGCTGCTCAGTTCCCTAAGCACTGAGTGTGGTTCTATCATTTATCTGTCTTTGCTGGCTCCTAGAACCTGCCATGCCTTCTGCCATCAGCAGCCTCAGCCTCCCTTGCAGCTGTCCTCAATAGCACACAGCAGTAATAGAAGGGATGGCTGAGAAAAGACAGAAAATTCATCCTCTGTGGGAATTTTTGTGTTCAATAAGAAAGAACACTATGGAACATTGAGCCAGTGTGGCTCCAACACAGAAAGTCACAGAGTGCTGTGACCAAAAGAAGGGTTGCTACTCTGGTCAGGAATAAATAAATAGGGGAGATGCTTCTGTGGGACCAAAGCAAAGGTAATACCTGTATCATCTAAGACATTTTCTTCTTGAAAGCATTGGATTTCTTCTGATCCAGAACCAAGTGTGAAGTTCAGGGTCCTTACTCAGTCCTCACTTTAGCAAATACTCATCAAAGCTCGTGCCAGAACTGAAGTCTTCAGCCATGAGATTGCTCTCAAATTCTCATAAAATGCATTGCTTTTTCTTTCTCATCATATCATGTCATATCATATCAAGACAGTGCAAGCATCAATGCCATTTAATGAACTGTAATGGCAGCTCATTGGTTCCAGGCAATAACTTTTTATTTAGCTCTATTATGCAAAGATTAATATTAGAATGATAACTTCATCTGATTATTATTTTTAAGCTGTCCCAATTTTATGGACATTGTGTGACTAAATTGTATTTGTTCTTCTTCTTCCCCTTGCAAGCAGTTTCCCTAATATTAAATCTTCCAACATCCTGCATCCTTTCTATCAGGGTGTGCTGTTGCTGAGCAACACCAGATTTGCTCTTTAAAATTATCCAGGTTTCTTTAGCCAGCTTTGTGAGTTGGTGCAGCAGGGAAGCAGTAATATGTCTAAATGCTTTAAAAATATTCATACTTTTAATTCAAACTATTTATTAATGTTTCTTGTCTTTGGGCCATCGTACATGGGTATATGGCTACACATTTAAAAATAATAGAGTTTCACGTAGTTTTTTAATTCTGCTATGAGGATTTTTGTAATTATATAACTGTACTTGTATAACATACATTAACTCCTCATACATAGGTGTGAGAAGAGAGAAAAATTAAAACACACGTGTTCTTGGGAAAGTTCTTATCCGATAAATTATTAATTGATTTTTCCCCCCTAAGGCATATATATTTCAGCTTAACTGTCTAGATGGCTATAACAGTTGACAAAATATTTCTTTTGACTTTATAATGGAATGTTGTAGAAGTTATTTTCCTGTAGATTAAGTGGAATTAACTATTTCAATGCAGGCCCTGATATAAGATGAGTACGTTCCAAATGTTTTATTCTTTAGTGTCAATTTTCAATGACAAAAGACAAAACTTTCATTACTTCCTTAATTGAACAGTTCCTGTGAATGTGACCATTGCTAACAAGGTGATAAAACGTGTGTAATATTTGCACATGTGGCCAACATCTGATTAGAGGGGTTGCAAAGCAGGAGAGAGGCTGAGGTTTTGCTTACCTGGTGGAAGCTCAGACTCCTAAGAACCCTGGTGAAAATTGGAAAGCTCAGCCTCAGCAGAGGACTGTCAGTGCCTTTCAGCTCCCGTGCCACAGCACAGGAATGCTTTGGGAGACAGGAGCCTTGAGCAGCTGAGCTGTGTACCAGGAGCTGGCTCTGTTTGGAGCATGTTCTTCCCTGTGTTCAGCAGAAAGTTAATGTTAGCCTGAGTTCAGCCTGTTGGAACGAGGCACTGAGAGAACACACCAGTGGCAGTAAGTTTGGAAATGGAGCTGCACTTTCAGGCACAGAAAGGAAGAGACTGGGCTGCAACTTCACACCTGCTTTCAGCGGATTTTCAGCTTGCTGTTACTAAACAGAGCAATATCTTCAGTCCCTGCCCTTCATCCTCAGCAGCATATGTTCACTGTTCTCCAGAGCTGGTGCTTGTAAAGTTTTGCAATGAGTTATATCAGGGAGCTCTTTTGACTAAAAATGAATATTCGAGGGGGTCTTGCTGGTTTGTTTTGCAGTTGCATCAGTTTCTGTGTCAGACTCACTGTGCAACCATGGGAGAGCTAAAGCCAGGGTTAGTGAGGGAATGAGAAGAGCAGTTTCATAGAGAGGGGAATTTAGAAGTCCCCCATTTCCCTGGCAGACTGGGTTTATGCTGGATTAAAGCAGCTGTGTAACCATGGCCACAGATCTCCTAGGATAGCTAAAGGGTTTTACAGGTGCTCTCTGTGCTTTTCCTTGAAGCTTGTAAATACCTGCTTTGCAGAGGAATAGTGCTGCAAGAGCCTTGTGTGTGAACCCACAGAGGTTTATGGGACTTCTTTGCTGTTTGTCTGATATATGAAGAAGGAGTTCTGGGAAGACACTTTTGCATAAACCAGCAGTGTAGCCCCCAGCTGAATGTCTAAGTGGAAGAATCTTGCCTATTCTCCATCATAGCTTCCTTCCTATTGACTCTCTTCTTGTGTGCTCAAGTCAATTTAACGATTTGGGATCAATTTTAAATTAAAAGCAGAGAATATCCAACCCCTGGAAGATGAAAAGAAGGAGGCAGTTGAATACACATGCAGAACACAGACAGCTAGAACAAATCCTTTGGCAGCCATTGCAGAGGAGGGAAGGAGGAAAAGCACAGCAAATAATGATCTGAAAATGTTGATTACCACATTTTTAAAGCTGTGAGAGCTCCTTGAAAATGTTGACCCAAGCAATGATTACACCTAAGAGAAACAAAAGGTAATTACTTAGGAGATAATAAATCCAAGAAGGAAGGCAAAAGTAGTATCAGGGGAAAGTGTTAAAATGTTGTGCGAAGGATGAAAGGATATTTTAAGTCCAGATGTTCCTTTATGAATTTATGGGAAATGAGCCTGCATTTGAATAGTACTTTGAAAGCTCTCCAAGGAGAGGAAAAAAAAGGGCATTTTAAAATTCTGTAATTCTAATATAGCTGGGAGAAGTCTTTTTATTAATCATCTCTCAGAAGGACATTCTCAGACACAACTTTGTATTTCTCTTTAAGAATCTCATTTCCAGCAATGTTTGTAAAAAGAATTGGCTGCACTTAGGTTGTTGATGTACTTGCACCACCATTTTTGACACTAACAGGCAATACCTGGATGTGTTTGTTTCGTTGTGCTCTGCATGTGGTTACTCACCTGTCTCCCATCTCTTTGCATGGATGACAAGCTCTCTCTGGACAGAGATAATTTTTGATTCTGTGTTGTTACACACCTTGTGTGTCTGGGTCCCAGCCCTTGGCTACGAATCCAACAAGGATAATGCCATTCAAATACCACTAAACTTTGCCATGCTTCAATGTCTTCTGGCCTCTAACCTGTGCCCATAAGAGTGAATTTCTGCTGCCATTTCTGAAGTAAGTTTGCCTGCTCTGGACTCCTGACCCTCCCTGACCCAATTTATCAAAGTGAGTGACAGTAATTCCATTAAGTTGAACAGCTAGTTGGAGAAGAGAAATAGACTAAGAAGTGAACCATATGGGCTCAAAAAGTGTTAAAACAAAGGAAATAGCTCAATGTTTGTCACTAAAAAACCCCCAAACCCCAAGATTTTTTAGTTAATTTCTTTATAAGGTATTGAACAAGCAGATGCTGTGTGCTTTGCTGAATCATAGCAGCATGAAAGGCAAATAAAAAAAAAAGACATAAATCAATGCAGTGGACATGAGAAGTGACATTGGGCATGTTCCTCAGGATGAAAGACAAAGTTAAGCATACTATCCAGGTTCTAAAATTTATAAGTCACCTCGTATTTAGTTTCCTTCTTAATAGAGCATTGAAGGTATTTTTATGTGGCCGAAGTCTCTGGCAGCACCTTTCAAAAGCTGACAATTTTCTTGCTGCCATTGGTTTACATTTTCACATTACTAGCATAAAAAGTCTGGAAGAAAGACCATGGCCAGTTAATTAAGTGGAAGAGTTAGCTGAAGGTGGAGGAAAAGTGGGTTTGACAAATGAGGCTGTAGTTGTTTACTCAGTAGTTAAAGGGAATCGAAGCTTCTGGCACCCTGGTGCTCAGCCCTCTGCAGGTCAGAAGAGCAGCTCACCACTTTGGTGTACTGTACTTCAGTTCCTATGAAATCAAATTATATCCACTCAGATAAGTGAACTTATGCTTAACTTAAATCATATTGCAAAGCATTCAAGAAAACATTTTTCCCCAATTACATGAAAAAGAAGCTAGCAAAAGTCTTGAGTGATGAAGAATATTTTAATGATAAGCTTGATATTTCAAGATCTTTAATTTCAGTTTTTCAAAGTCACAAGTAGCCATGAATGCTGCACATCATTATCTAAAACAAATACTTCATGATTTCCCTAAGCACAGCCTGGAAATAATGATCAGTTGCCGCCTACAGAAGATAACAAACAACAAATACTGCACTGTAAAAAGAATGAAATTTTGCATTGAAGCACTTACCCTATGCCTCTTTTAATTTGCACATTATTCAGATGGTATCTAACAGAGTATTTACTTATATAGCAAAAGTTAAACTCATTAAAAAGCACCACCACACATGCAACTCAAGAAGTATATTTATTTTCCAAAATCTCATTAAGCTCAGGTACTTCTACATTTCCTTTCATAATAATGAAGCACATACAGAGTTTCTGCTAGCACTGAATGAGGAATTTTTTAAAACAAGGTGCACAATTCTTAGACAAATCTGTTAGGACAAATATATTCTGCCTCCCTTTCTACTTTTGACTTCATGATGTGCCAAGGACTTCCTTCAACACCTTGCCTAGTCCCCTTCTCCAGGTACACTTTACTACTACTACTTAACTTCAAATACTTAACTACAATAGAACTGGATATTGTTAGTAATTGGAAGGGAGCATGAGAAACAATAACAAGGGCTTCAAAGTATAAAGTTTCCTCTTAATGTGGAGTATTTTGGGGGTTTGTATAATTAAAACCAGCACTAGATCATAGAAAGATAGTTTGGATTTTGTCAGTCAAGTTGTTCCCTCAGCAGCACCATCATCTTATCACCCTGCCAGGAACATGTGTATTTGTCCACACGTGTCAGTAACTCCTTGGTAGTAAACCTGTACTCACAGATACATATTCTATAGAATCTATAGATTATATGTTTATAGCATATATAAATATAGAAAATAAATAACATTTATAATAAATAATTATTTATTATGTAAATATTAAAAACTCAGACAAACACCACATCACTATCCATTTGCGATTGAAAAAAATGTATGAATTTTACATAGCTGACTTACCTAAATGCTTTGGCCTATCCTCAAAAGTTTCTCATTTTTCAAAGTTGTTTTCAACTGGAATGACATTTTGAATTCCTCCTAGTATGAGTAATTGGACTAAAGCCTGCAAGTATTTGTTACATTGAAAAAAAGATTAAAAAAAGGTGCAACTTTCCAGATTTTTTTTCTTTTCCCCCCTCTTTTTCCTGAAAGGTTCTGTAATTTAATACAAAGAACAACATCAAAAGAAAAAAGTTAAATCTATCCTCTCTCCTCATTTTTGGGGACTTGTTAATGTGACAGTGATATTTATTTTTGGCTTTTTGAATTCTCTGCAGATTCACCTTATGTTCATTTATGAAATAGTCTTTTGAAGAGATATTCAAAATTGAGATGTTTAATGGAAATGTGTGATTAACACCCAAGCTTACCTGAAATGTCCTGGGAAAAAAAATCTATTGTCTGTAACTGTGATTAAAGTATCTCTGTGAGTTCTGTAGCCAAGTTTGCCAACTTTCTTATAGCTTAGTCTCCATTGCAGGGGGAGAGCAGGGGATTAAGTAGTGGGAGTTACACTTCTTTATTTTCATTATTGTAATAAAAGATAAGTATTTTTTAATAAGTATGTGAGGATGAATTCAGCAGTAGGGCTTGAAGACTAATGAAAACATTAACTTTATAATCTTCCTAGAATTGCCATTTCCATAATCCAAGAATATTCCACTTAATCAGAACCATTATGGCAGTTCCTGATTCTCTTTTCCCAGGGGTAGCCCCACAGCCTGACATCACTGCCTGAAAAGTCATGGAAAAAGTTTTCATTGTGTATCTTGAATGTCCCTTCTGGTGCCCAACCCAACATCTGTGCAGATGTGATGAAAGTGAATTATACAGAACATGATGAGGCATCAGAATATTCACTGGGGAGGGGCCTGTTACAGCCAGAGATGTCTCTGCTCCTTGAGATTTTACTCTGTACCAGAATAAGGGTGACTAAATTTTACAAAGACATCAGCCTGTGGTAAGGACTTGGTGCACAGTGCTCGTAACCTTTGTTTAAAACCTGTTATTGAGTTTCTTTCTAGTGATGAAGTATTCACTGCTGAGAAGCAATTCTGAGCACGATGATAAAACATTGCAGACACCTAGCTGGGGATGTTCATCTGTAAAGGTGGTGTTTTTTACAGCTGAAATATGTTATGCTAAAATACTCCCAGTAGGCCTAATTAAAACTGGGAAGCAAGTGAATGCCATATTTGCCATCTTTATGTTCTGATGCTCTTAACCTATAGTACATGCATTTATGCTTCAATAAAATTCATTAAGAACCACATAACTCGGGGGTAAATGGCAGAAATTGGATTCTGGATCATTGGATGATAAACCCGTGACAGTATTTTACAGTAGTTATAATGAATTTCAGAAAACTCCTTCCAGTAACTTTGGGTTTAATCCAAAGAGTATCATAAAGTACTAAATGGTCCTATATATGAACAAATATTGAATTTTCTTCATGTTGTTGTACGTGTGAGGTACTGGCATACAAACCACAGTAACTAGAGAATCCTTTTCTCAAGGCATTAGGGTGAACCAAAAAGAATTTCCAAAAGGGAAATGTCCTTGTCTCTCTGCCTTCAGTGTGAACGACTGAATGCAGTAATCATTGCTCTCCTGTTTGGTTTGATATTGGCTTTTAGATTTCCAGTTTCACATCACATCTTACTGGATTGGGACACAAAACTTTAAGTCATCATTGTTTTTGCTGTATCCTCTGTACTCATTTGAGACATTGCATTCAGATTCAGATATCTTGCTGAAAGTACTTTATAATTAATAATTACTCAAGAATTAAAACTCCATATTAAAAAGAGAAGCATTTTAAAGACACTATTTCTTTGGCTAAATAGTTTTCTTAATTATTGTAACACCATCTACTCAATACCTTATTGACCTTTAAGCACATGCAATTGTCATGTTCTAATAGACAGTCTTCTTTTTTATTGATTGTTTTTCAGTTTTCTACAGAACTTGTATAGACATATCGAGCTTCTATATCGACAAGCTCTTTTTAATGTTGATTTAAATAGTAGCTTGCATCTTTCAAATGCCTCCCATGTGTGTCCACATGACCTGGAGCTAAGAGTTGGGTCCCAGGCAGGACAGTGACCTCTAATGGTAAATGAGCAGCTGACAGAACGAATTGCAGCGACTTTTCTCACTGTACTTACAATGAAACTGCCTTTTCTGTGCCTTTCTTCAGGGCCACAGGAGGCCCAGGCAGAGCAGGTCTCCCAGGGCAGCCAGAGAACGAGGGCAGCCACCAAGAGCCCTGAGCCACTGGCAGGTTCTTGCTGCTGCCCCAGGAGAAGCTGGTCTGTGCAACGGGGTCACTGCAGGTGTGACAGCAGAAAGCCCTTGGCAGAGCCTGTCACCCCATTTACACCATCTCATCCCTTTGAACAGTGCCAGAAGAAACCAAGTTTTGCTCCCTTTCCACATCTCTGCCTGGTTTTCCCCTCATTTTTCCCCGCCCTGGGAAAGGTGTGCCCTGGTCCTGCTCCTTCCACATGCCAGGGTTTCCTGGTTGTACTGGAACCCTGGGCCAGTCCTGCTGTTCCTAAAGAGGCAGTGAAAGCTTTTTATAGGAGAAGGTACCATCCAGAACACAGCTGGAAAACGTGAGACAGACAGAGATCTGCTTGAACCTAGAGACATGATTTGGGAAGTAATATAATAATCTCCTTTTTTCTGGTCAAATATGGCAAAACTTTTACCATTTTGTATGCAAAAATCATGCTAACACAAATTCAGCTCTGTATTTAATGTCTAGAAATCAGAGCTTTGTGATTATTTTGAGCCTTTTAATAGCATTTCCCTTTTGTCTTCATAATACTTGATCACATTACAAAATTGCCTATTGCTGTTGGAACTGGGGTGATGCTGTGGTGGTAGGTCACACACAGATGTGCCACACGTGGATCTTTGAGCACCAGTCCCACCCTGGTGCCAACAGCATCCAGCAGTGCCAGCACTAACACGGCGCTGGCTTTGTACTTGTGGGTGTAATCACCAGGTCAAGATGGGAAACATTTGTCAGGGTGGAATCTGATCAAAGGAAATGAGCACATTTCTTCCCCAGTGCAACCCTGAGCTTCCTGGGCTGCAGAGTTTGATTTGTTCACTTTTGGCTGTGTGGGAAACTGGAGATGGTTTAGCCAGGAAATGTCCCCGAACCTCGAACAGGAACTGCTCTTCAACTGCTTTGGCTGAACTTACCCTGCATCTCAGGAATGGCATCTTTTATTTTTTGCTGAAATTCACGTCTTGGTTTTTCTAACAGTTGGCAGAGATTTTATTTTGCCACTTGGTGTATTACACAGATATAGGCTGCAGATATAGGCTGCAGATCCCAGGAACTCAAGGTTTTTTCACACTTATTTCTGATATTACTGTAATTTTTTGTGTTTTGGGTTCTGGTTTTCTTCCCCCCCTCCCCCCCAACATTATGATCTGATTTGCTTTTAGCAGTTGTAACAAGAATATTAGTGTTGACACCTTCTGGTTTCATCAGTGAGATTGTCAAAATTAATCTGAAATCTCAAATATGTCCCTGACTGATTGCTTCTGTGCTGAAATCAGAAGGGGTTTATTATTCTAAATTTTCTTGCAATACTTGATCTTGAATATTTCTAGCATTCTGGGTAAAAAATGTTGTGAAAAAAAATCTGTGATTTGAGTCTTAATTTAAAATTGGATTTCAAAGAACAGACTGTTCCTGTACACATCACTGGATAGATACACCATTGAGAACACATCAAATGCTTGTACTAATAGTTAAGGCTCCTATTTTAAATATAAATAAATAAACCAGATTCATTGGGAACTGGTAATCAGTAGACTGAAGAACTTCACCAAAATAACCAAATTTCCATCATGGGTTTTTTCTGTAGTAACAATAACAATGTTGCAGAGAGTTACTAAAACTGCCAAAGGAGAAGGTAACAGAATTTGTAAATCTTCCAAAATCCATTCCTTGGTGAAGTCAGAAAGTATAACATTTTCAGACTTGTATGATGGCAGAGAGTGGATTAAAAGTGTGCAGAGAGACTATGAAAAATGTATTTTATTATCCTTTCCTGGTAGAATATTCCTTTTTGTCAAAATTGTAAGCTTCAGGTTAAAGTTGTCAACTGAGATTGAAGTGAAGGAAGAACAAGCAGTGCTATGTGGGTCTTGTGCTCAGTGTAAGCATATTAAACTACAGTGATTATCCCAGAGTTTTCTAATCTACATGACTGGATCATTTGGGGATAGATTTAAAATTATTTGATATAATAATTAACTCTGCCAAATGTCTTTTTTCCCTGAGAACTACTGGAAGATTTAACAAATAAATACTTTGTGAGAATTCCCCAATATATAAAAAATCCTATTGTTGTTTCATAATCCTGTAAAAAATTGCAAGAGGTTAGACTGTAAGGAAACTTCAGTGGAGTTTCAACTTTAATGTGAACAATTACATTGAGTGCTCTTGTATAGTCAGTAAAAGAAGATATAAATATTTACTGTTGCCCAGTTGTTGTAAAGCAGTTCTTTATAATTTGCTATTCTTTTTGGCCTGCATGTTTCCAACTTTTATATAGCATATGTGTGTAATAGATATAAACAAAATGTAGTAAGATATAGAGTATATAGGTAATACATGTATTTCTGTGGTGCTATTTCCATCAGTCCATATCTAATATTTTTTGCTCTCTGGTCTAAATACCTGGTGGACTTTAGAAGTTGGAATTAACTGTTTATACTTAGCCTTTAAAATCCAACGTGATAACGTGGTGATATGGAGAATAACAACTTAGTTTAATTAAAAAAAATTGATTCATAGGCTTTTGTAGATGTGACAAATACAGACTTGTGTATTCACATCTCTGCAAATTAGGAGTGATTGTGTTTTAACAAGGCACAAACAGCTAATAATATAATAACACATTTCATCTGTCTTCTGAAAATGGCATCCATGAGAAATTGGAAGCCAATAACTGTGTAGTGTATTTGGAACTTCATAATGCTTTGGGCTTTCTGCAGTCTTTCTGGGGAGATCTGTGTGTGTGTGTGTGTGTTCAGCAGTGGCAGAATGAAAAGATAAGAAAGTGCTAAGGATAAGATAAAAGTGCTAAGTGCTATTACAAACTAATATACAGGAATAATAAAAATATTGTTAAGTGACCTGACCTTTGAGGTGCAAAATGTGGTGGATTATTAAATGCTCCTGTATGGTTCTATCAATCCAGACTAAAAATGGGCAGTGGGAAGAGCAGACAGAAAAGCATTGCCATGCATGGTTGTAGGTACAGGAGCACACAGAAATAGCTGCCTGCTTCTCTCCTGCCTCGTTCTGTGAGAGCTCAGCACCTGGAAAACAAAAACCTCACCCAGTTAACCACTGGGTTAAAAGAACAGCTGTTTTTAGGAGCTGCCACCCACCCCAATGAGGTGGAAACAGAGTCTGGATACTGCAGTGGCCTTCCCAGGAATGCAGGTGAAACCCTGGAGCACTCCAGGACCCAGCTGAACCCCTGTGCCAGGTGTGGAGGCTGTGTAGAATGCTGGAGCACAGCCTCAGCGTTAAGAATGTCTCCTCTATCTGTTCTCTAAATCCTGGAAGAAGTTCTACACGTATCCTTGATTTTATGATAGCTTATGAGGTCCTGTTAAGATTTTATAATGTGGAACTTGAATTTTTTACAGAACGTGTCTTCTAAAAGAAAGCTTTAAAAATCACTAAGAAATGTTGTGACTTGTAAAGTGTGTGTGCAGTCATGGAATTCTACAGCTCCCAGAGACACAAATCAGTCATATATCATTATTTAGGCAGCATGACTTAAGTTTTTAAGTTCTTGAATTTGAAAGTCTATATTGCAAGCATGAATATGCACTATTTAGAAGACAGAAAATCTGTGATGACATTTTTTGTGGCTTGTACCTTGAACCACAGATTTTATGGAGACAACATAGTTTTTATATGAAAGGAAACAGTTCAAATTTAGGGCAATAACCACTTGGAAGCTTAAGAGTCTAGCTACAATGAAATTCTACAATTAACCTTAAAATCTACCTCTGTAGAACTGTAGATTAATCAGTTTTTATATCTCAATCAACAATGAACTAGCAATTCTGTGCATTGAACAATAGAACAGCAGATTTCAGTATTGCAATAAATTGGATTCTTAGTGTATCTGTAATAGGAAATTTAATCCCGTAATTCCTCTGTGTCACTAACTCGACTCTAGATCATGGTAAATGATCCCCAAAAAATTCTTTATCTATTCAAAATCCCTATCAGATAAGATGGACATACCTGTCTTGTTTGACCAATGTGTATTATTTAGAAACAGCTTTTACTTAACTAGAAACATCATAATAGCTGACAATAGCATCATAAGTCACTGATAGGTTGGAAGTGCTATTAAACTTGTCAAAAGCACTCTGAGACAGATGTTTAAATTTTTTTTTTAATTTGTACACCCTTCAGAATTTCAGCTGGAACTGGAAAAGGAGCTTGATTTGCTGTATTGTGGGAACAGAACACCTAATAATCCAAGTAACTAAAACCTACAATGACAATACATGGAAAAGATTTTTTTAAAAAGTAATTTCTAAGAAAGTATCGAGGATGTGAAGCCTAAAATAATGCAGTCAAAAACTGCATTTTTATAACACAGCTGTGAAATTTTATTGAGTTTGGATGGGACACATTTAAGGGTTAACACTGCTCAGCACATGGTGTCCACAGTGGCTCTGAAGCCAATCAAGTATGAATTTGTCTCATGCTGAAGGATAAGTGCGATGTGATGTGATGGTTTTTCTGCCTTTCTTCTTGAAACAACCAGATTTATTTGAAATGGGTGAGCTGTTGTGCTCAATCTGTTCACAGTAGCTCCCTTCCTATCTTAGTTGCCATTAACATTAACTGCAGGTATGCACAGAGAAAGGAAATTAAATGTCTTAATTTTCTTGCATCTGGTAGACAGCTGTACTTTAAAAGCACACCATAGAGGAGAGTGAGGAGAGAACAGCACTTCCTTTTATCTCCTGATCCCTGCTGTAATAAATACAGGGTAGGAAATGAAGTATTACAATATCCAACTACTGCTGAAGATTTTACAACTAAACCTCTGGACAGCATGGTTGAAAGGAATTAGCAAATTACTGTTCAAAACTCACTGTGGACAAATTCAAATAGTACATGGCAGCTTGGGAACATCCTAATCATGCAGTTGGACAAGTTAGTGTGGGAAAAGGTGTTCTTTTTCTAGTCAGTGCATATTTATGGTGAATCCATGGCATTCCAATTCTTTTTTGTGAAAGTGAGAGAGCAGCATCCTTTTCCTCAGCCACCTCTGTACACAAGAATCTAAAATTATCTGGGTGTTATTAAGCATTGCCTGTGACAGGATCAGACTCATAGCCCCAGAGATCAGGGCAGCTGGCTCCTAGAGAACACCAGGGAAAGGAGGGAGTGGTTGATGTTATAAACTGTGACTGAGCTGCCCACAGCTGGCTCAGACCCCCTCTGTGTGTGTAGCCATACAAACACACGTTCAGTGACCAAACACTTGATGCAGACCACAACACATGAGTTATCAGGGCATTCTAGGAACCACTCAAGCTGGTGTTTACTGCTCTGTTGTGGATGCTTTACCTTGGGTGCATTTCCATGACCAGACTGAGGTGATCTATGATGAATGGCCACTGATCTCCCATTCTGCCCAGGGCAGAAGGTGGGGCAGCCCAGTTTGGTGACAGTGCAGTTTTAGATTGGATTAAACTGATTATGAAACCACATCCTTACACAGCGATGTCAGTGTAATAGGAATGCAGACAACAATTGGATTGTCATATGAATGAGCAAATGATTTTCTTCAATAAAAATACTAAATTTTTTATCCTAATATGTCTTTCCATGTCCTGCAATTTGTCATTCACCATAGTGCAGCTGCAGCAATATTCCTAACATCCTAACATCCATTATACAGGGATGTATAACAAAACTTTTACCCAAAAGACCTCACTATCTGATCAGGAAAAAATAAGCTCCAACCTCAACTAATCCTTTTCTTTCAGCTCCTCATTCAGATTAATATGTGCAAATTCCCTCACAGAATCCCTAACTGCTTATAAATTTTTCCATCTGTGGACACAACTTGCTTTGATTTTTATTTGCAGTGGAGAGCTTATCTTGGTGTATGCATTTACAGCACATCCAAATAATCATCTTTGTTTTTCAGCTTCTGTGTAGTTTTGAAGAATTGCCAGTTTACAAGTGGTCAGTCAGACAGTACTCAGTGTGTGCTCTCTAGTAGACTGTGATAATTTTTTGCAATTTTACTATGTGAAGATTGTTCTAAGAGGGAAAGTGGGCACTGACAACTCCTCAGAGTGGTATGTGGTTATTTTTGCTTTGGACTCAAATAGGCCGGTCCCTAGTCACAGTGGCAGATATATCATCCCAGTTATGTAATAAATTTGTCACTTTTAATTCTATTTGGGAAGATTTAAAGAATTTAGGGCTTTATGATTTGGGACTCAGTCAGTACATAGTGTTCTTTCTGCACCAAGGGAGGAATAAAAGGTCTTGTTTTATGACTTGGCTGGTTGTCCTGCCTGTGATAGTTTTCTCCAGTGTGTGTGTTTTTCTTTGGTAGAATTGTGGATGACAAAAGAGAACCACAAGTAGCAAATTGCCAAATTGACAACTTGACTTTAAAGACCAGAACTGACCATGAATGAAGTGAAAACTCTTTCCACAAGTGTAAACACCTAATTATTTTCTCACATGAGTGTCAATCAGAATAATTCCTGTGAGCCTGCAGTGATTCAGCTCAAAGTAAAAGATGTGCAGCAGCATCATTGTCACTGTTTCCAATATGATGCTGTGTTTGATGGGCACGTGGTAAGTGATGTTAGAAATAAGACATTCAAAGTAACAGCAGGGGGTAATCTCAAGAACTAAATTTAAACAGAAGTACAGCCCAGACATGTCTTGTTCCATTTGAAAGATGGGATTCTTAGTGCATTTAAGCTGGCTGTGCAAAATCCAATTACTATTAAATAAATGTTTAAGGTAACAATTCTGCTGAAGCCAGTTTGAGCATCTTTGCAGCAGATCTCAGCTAACTTCTCTTGCTTTTGCTTGTTTGCATTTTATTGTCCCATCTTGTGCTCTGCATAGCTTGAGAATCACAGTCAGCTGACAACAATTCCTGCTATAAACAGAAAACCTTTTTTCACTCAATTTCCAGAGAGTATAGTGCTTCACTGAAGCAAGGGAGACCTTCCCAAAGAACAGGGCACTGCAGAGACCAAGAGTATAATTGCTTGGCTGCTGAGCACCTGAAAGTTTCTACAGGGCTTTTGAATGCCTTGGCATAAGGTGGGGTAAAACATAGGTCATGTTTACAGGGTGTTATTATTCCTCTGTAATGATGCCAGTGTGCCTCTGCTTTCCTGTGGGAATGCCCTGTTCCAGAATAATCCTTTAAATCCTTTATTTGGAAATAGAATGCCTGCAGAAAGGAGAAGCATGACAATACTTTGGGTCTGATACGTGTTCATCTGCAGCTCTCCTGGGTCAGTATAGCCATGCAGGCAAGATTTCATCATAGTGTGCAAAACCAGGAGGGTTTCTCTGTTTTGAACTGATACATCTGAATCTTACAAAAACTTCCCCCCTATGTTAGAGTATGTGAGGTAGTAGGCAATGCTCTTTTAAAAACATTCTCTCACATGTCTAATGTTATTAAAAAAAAAAAATCTCATGTACGAAACAAAGCTACACCATTACAGCTGCTGTCTTATCTCCTTTATATCTCTCAAAAATTCTTTTCAGCCTTGATGCATCTTCTGGGTATCCAGATCCAGCTGCTGAGCTTTGACTGTCCTATTCATTTTTTGCCTTCTTTTACCTCATATGATATTTAATTCTCAGTGCCAGCTATTTGAAATCCACCCTTAGATACAAAACCTAACAGAACAAGAAGCATTTTCTAGCAAATATGCCCAACTTCTCATGCTGTTCACTTGCCTGCATCTCATCACCTTGTACCTGTTTCTCTGTTCACTTGCTTGACACTGAAACCTTCTGAGGCAAGACTGGGTTTTATTTTGTGTTTGCATAGTGAAGGGTGGTTTTTCCCTGTGCTCCAAATACTGCTAGCATATGTGTTTTCACAATAGTAATGAAGAAAGGTTCTATTACTCCAGAGAATAAAGAAAGAAGAAAATAAAAGCAATGGTGGTAAAGATGCAGGATTCAGACAGAATGAAAGTAGAAAGATGGAAGAATATCCTGGACTTCCCAAAACTCCAGAGTTATATAACTTCATATAAATTTCAGAGGAGTGTGAATTTATGTCCATATCATTATCAGATCATTCTACTTTATTATTCACTTTTAATTAAAAAAAAAACCCAGCTCCTGAAGAGTGTGTTTATCCCTGCAGAGTCCTTTCAATAAAATAAAATGAAAGGCAACAGCTAAGTCAGTATTCTGCATTTCTCAGGTCTACACAGGTCAGAAAAAGAAAAGGAAAAAAGGGATGAAGTAAAACTGTCTGATCTCATTCTATACTCAGACCTGATTAAGGTTTTACATAAGATGATCAGTCTCAGCAACCCTACACAAATATAATAAAGACTTTAAAAAGGCATAATAAATGGAATTTTGAATTTATATTTGTCAAATAGCAACTCTCACTTAATAAAAGCCCTCCCCTGACAGAGATTCACTAAAACCGGGTTAAAATCTGAAGTAAAACAAGTAGAAACTAAAATAAAAATACTGATAATTGCAGTGTCTTGTGACAAAACACAGTTCTTTGAATCAGATCAAAGCTGCGATAGGGTTGTGACTTGCTCTGGCCAGGAAGAGGTGAGCAATTTTAATTTTCATTTGGCTTAACAAAACACATTGGGCAGATCATTTAAATCGGATGAATTCATCTGATCCCAGCACTCCTTGTTATCCCTTTTGAGATCTACAGAGTCCAATGATATTTCATTGAAATCTTGTTGTTTCATTCTACTGGTTACCGAAATCTTTGGTTACTCAATTAATGGAGCAAAACTGTATTCCAGCACTCATTGTCTCTCTCTGGTAGCTGCAACCCATGACAGAAACCTCTGAGCTCCAAGGCAGGAATAATGACATGAAATTCCATTGAATACCATGGAATTCTTTCATGTTGGCTCTCCAACCACAGGCTTCAGGTAGTCTTGAAAACCAAAATGGTCCTTAAAGCTCTTTCTTCCATAGAAGCCAGGTCCTACTCCTGGCAAATCTAATTCAAGTTTTCACATCTTCCTCTGAAATATTTCAGGTCAGTTCTTCTGGATGCTAGGTGTTGAACCAGTTACTTAAATCCTTATATTTTTCTTATGGAAAATTTATTTCCTTTTATGTAACTTTCCATTGTTATGGCTGGAGATGTCAGCAGGGAAGTAGAATTTTGCAAAAGTTCTTCAGCTTTCACAGATGTTGATTTGCCCAGAATTGAAGCAATGAAAAGTGTCTGCAGAACCAGGTGTCCTAGCTGAAACGGAATATAATAGAACATAAAATATAGAAAACTCAGCTGTGTTATACTGCATCTTGGAAAAGCAGTCAGTAAAAACTTATTCTAAGAGACATTTAGAAAATGTGACTAAAAATTATTTCATTTATTTAATTTTCATCCAGGGGCAAAATACAATTTTACCTGAGTGTGACTGCCTCTGCTGTGATACTTTCTGTAAAAATAGTCATGGATCAACTTGATCCCTGGTATAATTATATGGCATTAAACTGTCAAATATGCTTAGCACACACACACAGAGACAGGAGGTCATTTGTGGCAGCAGAGCTTTGGAACATGGAGTCTTCTGCAAGTGGTTGTTGTTTTGTAAGTGATAGTTGTCACTTCAATAGCTCCTCTGTTGTCAAGACTTTTGGTTGAAGCATGTGAAGCAATTCCTCGCTGGGCTCGGTGCTGCTATTGACTGGGGGATGGAGTGAACGTGCTGTTGCTGGGAAACTGAGAGGGAGAGGCAGAAGGAAAACATGGCAGGTGGAAGCAGCATGTGGAAATGTGGAAATGGTGGTGCTCCCTTTCAGTCTGAACAAGATGTCCTTGGTTTTTTGTTAATGTGTGCCTGTTGTAGCAGGCTTTGCTTGGGTTCAGGAAGGAGGTGCTTGGCTGTCGTTGGGAAGTTATGGTGTGGTCAAAGCACAATGAGGTGTGATTTCAAGTAAAATGTTACATTACTGGCAGAATGTTAGGGGAGAAAATGTTATACATGTTTCAAGAGCCAGAGAACTACCTAAATAGTGATTTCATATTTTCTCTGCTTATTTTATGTAAAGATGTACCCATTTAGTGGACTGTGGGGTAGCAGAAGAACCAAAAAACTCTAAACAAGCCAAAAAAGGACAGAATAAGTTGGGGTGAAGTATCTCAGTTTTTAATCAGAGGACTTCCAAGAAAATGCCATGACTGTCATTCCACACAGAGGCCTGCAGATGCTACCAATGGATAAATAAATAAATAAATAACAGAAAGATAAAGAAGAGGGACAGAAAGCATATTGGAAACTATTTATGTTTTCAAGAGCAGGGCATAATGTTGGTGCATCATGTTCATCTTGATGGAGCAAATATTTTTAAAAAGGAGATGGTAGGAGATAAAAATGACAAGAATTTTTACTGAGAATAAATGTGTACATGATGGCTGGCATCTTGGTGTAAATCATGTTGTCCAGAATGAAAAAAATTTAGATAAATTTGCCTAAAAGACCCTGAGTGAGGCTGTAGGATTCATGTTCTCTACAAGCTGGACACCAAGGGAAGACTTTAACCCATATTCCCCAATGACAGAATCCAACAAAATGAAAAATAACATTTTTAGATTAGAGCCAGCTGAGTTTTCCTCTCATGCCCCCAACTAAAGTAGGATCTACAGGGAGTATGTTAAACCTAGAAGTCAATAAATTTCTTACTTGATTTGGAATAAAACCGGCAGGGAACCGTAGGAAGTATGAACTTTAATTTTAGATATCCATTCCAAAGATAAAAAGCTTTTTGTCTTCCAAAGGACAAACTGACCTAGGATGTTACAGAAATCTGGTTTTTTTTTAGTACTCACATAATGGGAAATGAAAAGTTCCTTTTTTCAGTGGTGGAGATTACAGAAAAAGAGCTAAGGACCTTCACATGGGAAGGAATATGTTAGAGCAATTTAAATATAGCACGGCTTCCTTCATGTGCTGTCAAGGAGCAGGCTGTTGTTTTTTGTCTTCTGAGGATGAAGAGGTAGTAGGGGGTAATCTGGCTGCTGTAGCTCATGGCTACAGTCAGATGATCTGAGACAGTGTTTATGCCAACATGTAAAAATATAGTAATATATAAGGGCTGTAAACTGAACCACGCAATTAATTCTGGAAATCAAAGATATGACACTGAAACTGCTGTAAAATAGTTTCACAAATTAATAAGTGCATCAAATAACAAAGAGTATACTTCTAGGTACAGTTTTAGGTACTATTGGAGGTACAACTGACTATATAATAAAGCAAGGATCATAGCCTAAATAGATTTGGAATTAAAACAAGAATGAAAGTGAGGAGAGTGCTGCCAAGAAGTTAAACATGGAAAAGGAGAATTGCGCCTTGGAATCGTGCTGTGTTTTACACTGCAGAGCTTTATTAGAAGGAAATATTTAATTAATGAAATCTGGAGCAGAGAAATAGTGAAATATGCCAAAGATGACTATAACAGGTAATAACAGCCAGAGAGTAAGGGCAAAACCCTGCCCCATGGAAATCAATGAACTTTTGCCATTGATTGAGTAGGTTCAACATGTTCCACAAGAAGTCACCAGTAGGCAATCACTATGAGAAATGCCCAGATTAGATGTCCTGAGGACATTTACATTTGGATACCAAAACTTCTATAAAAAATTAGTTGTTAAACCTGACCCACTGAATATAAATGAAGAAAGGAATCTCTAGCCATCCAAAGTTGCTCAGTCCTCATTCTGCCAACTGTACTCTGAAGTAAAATCAATAGGACTCTTCAAAGGGCAAGGTACTGCTCACTGTAATGCAGTGACTTGCTAAAATACATCAGAAACCATTTCTGGTTTAATTTAATTCTGGCTGTCTAATTTCTGCAAATGTGGATGACAAATAACTTAGTGAATAAAGTGTTATTTTACATACGTTTTCTTGAAGTCATTCTAGTTTCCAAGCTTTGCTTGTGATGTAGAGTTTCTATGATCCCTTGGCACATCACAACTCTGACTACAGCTCAGCCAGTGTAGGTAATCTCATTCCAACCTTCCATGCACTAAGAATAACTGCAAAACAAGTTCATGTCCAAAATTCATGAAACCTGTTGGGGTCACATGTATTTGGAGTGATGCCCAGCATATGCATTGCAAACTTTCAGCATGTTGGAAATGCTAATACATTTTAAATATATTCCATCAGATTCAGCCAAGACATGCCTATGAGCACAGACTGATGCAAAAGGAAGGACATGCCAATTAAAGCTAGTAGCAAGTCACTTCAGTGTGGGCAGAGTGCTGCTTTCTTCCAGGTGAAAATCCAGCTGAATGACATATCCGCAAATCATCTGCTCGCTACAGAGCATGGCAGGGGGAAATCTGGCTTGTGTTATGCTTTATTGGCAAAATGTCTGCAGAAAGTGAATCAAAGCAGCATAGGCAAGAATTAATGGAAAACCTCTGAGTTTCCTTTGCTTTGGCTTCTGGAACAGGCCAGCCTTGAGCCATGTCAAGGGAAGCACATCAGAAATTTTCGTGACACATGAGGTGATGTAATGCTCTGGTACAACCTTTTGGTGCCGTCCAGAACTAAAAGAAGAGAGAGATTTAAAGTTCTTCCACTAGGAGCTCAGTGCCAGGTCCATTGCTGTGTGCCCCCACTCCCCATGCCCTGTGGTGCTGCACACAAACGTGGCTGGCAGATAAAGGATGCATGGGAGCAGAGAGTGGGGCAGAGGCAGTGCTGCTGGAGCCTGGAGTTCTCCTAGGTAAGGGAGAACCTTGGTGTGAGGCTCATACTCAAGTTAAGTTAGCTGGCAGGTCTTGAAGGCTACATTTTACATTTAAATAGATAGGTATTAGAATTGCAGATATTGGCACTCTATTTTGGGAATTGAAACGATTAGTATATAACTTTACCTGACTGCTTTAGTGATGGCTGTTGTCCTTTTCATACGGAGACAGGAAACACTTGTGAAGAACGTTGCAGTATTCAGCTATAAGGAATCAGAAGAATTACCCTCAGAACCTAAAAAGACCCAAATGTTAGAGAAATTCCTAATCTTTTAGTGATTATTTGTAAGTACAGGAATTTTTTTACCATGGTGCATAGTTTCTCAGCCTTACATTATTCTTTTAGCAGAGAATTCCACCTGGAAGCTGTTGTAGGTGGAAGGTGAAAGAGGAAATAACACTGTCTACATCTTGCAAATGGGAAATTAAAGAATAGTGCTCAATGGCTAGATTTGCAAAGTTAGTAATTTAAAATCCCCTGGAGTTGATGTCCAGATGCCCATAAAAACTTGCCCTGAGTGACATGCCTAAGGTCACAGGGGAAGTCTGTGGCAGAACAGGAATTTAAATCAGTTCTCCTTACTCTCTTAAACAACATCATATTTCCTTTGAATTAAGCCATGCTTTTCCAGCCACATATTGTTGAGCTTTTCTGGCTTTATGAACACCCCAATTCTACAGTAAAATCCATGTCTCCCTCAGCTTCCTTTATGGCAAGACACTAAAGTTAACCTACTCATACCATCCACATTTAGATATTTAATTCAGCTGCCTGTGATAGGACCTCTGAGTCTGCACATAATCAGGGAAGTATACTGTGAACAGAATTAGGGAGTGAGGATGCTCTGAATTGCTCTCTCCAGACTCCATTGACAACATTGAGTGTCCATTCTACTACAGTTCAATGTCAGATAGTTGCCTAAAATGAAGAGCCATTGGAAACAGGGGAGGTTTCACCTCTAAAGGAAAGTGAGGCAGAAGGGAAAAGAGACAAAGTCCTTAAATAGGTTTTTAGTCAATGTATTTTGGAGCACCTGCCTTCTCTGCCACACTCACTATTCAAACAGAAAAGAGTGAATAATTTTTAATAACTAAATGTCACTTTATGAAGTCAGTCTAAAAATCAATTAAATGTATGTGCCTTATTTATTAAATAACTGTTCATACTGATTAGAGAATGATTTATTTTGAAGTAAATGTAATTAACATAGTTAATTAATGAATAGAAATGATGGGGAAAATCTCAGGGAACCCCCTTTAATACTACAAAGGTATTCATACATCCATACATATAAGTATATACATTTATGACAGATGGATCATTTTAGGAACTGAGCTCTTTTAACCACCTTTATATACAGTATAGTGTTCTACATCATGTACTGTACTCTAATTAGGGTAGGTGATTCAGTTAAGTGATCAGTCAGATAATTTATTCATAAAGCTGTTATCTAAACTGTGAAAAAACCAACCACGAACAATTAGAGCTTTTTTAAGCTATTCCTTAAATGCTCTATTTTTGAATGAGGACTCTGTCAGGGAATGGCATAATTTCCTCTATTTTGTCATTGAAAGGGGCGTTTTAAACACAGTCCTTAGTTTTTAACAGACTGATTCTAAGATTATTGTTGTCAATGCATTGACATCTTTGACAATTCACTCAGCCCATAATTACAGACAGTGTGAAGAGCAAGGGAGCGGCCCTGAGAGCTCATTGCAGGGCAGGAGGAGGGCAGGGCACGGGCTTGTCCCTCACAATTACATGTTTCCAAAAATGTTTCTAACAGAAATTACTCCCAGGAAATTCCCACACTGAAGTTTGATTTTTACTCCTGAAGAGACAGCAAAATAAATTACAATTGATTAGAAAACTGATTCAGTAACTCATATTTCTGTGGGATTAGTAAGACACAAAAAAGCAGCAAAAACCCCCAAATGATCATTATCTGAATAAAAGAGATAAATGTAAATTTTTGGGGATATATTTGTTCAAGGCAGTAGCATGGATTGCCACTGAAAAGCCACGTCTCTTCAGAGAGAACTAATGTCCCTGTTTGAAACCGTCTGACTTTCCTCAAGGGTAGGAAATGTCCCTGCCCAGGTGGGCTGTGATCACAGCTGGTTAGATAAAGTACCCAGTTTACCCATGTATCCCTCCCAGTGCTCCCTGGAGGGAGTATCAGTATCACAATCACCCTGGGATGTGCCTTGGGAAATAATAAAGCATGAGGAGAATAGTTAATTCTATGGAAAATGTCATGGAAGATCTGAACATCAGGCTCCAGATAGAAATTCACAAAGTAAAAGGAATGTATCCAGTGTGAACAAAATCTCCCAGATTTTTAATCCCTGTGCTTCCATTTCAGAGTTAAATAATTCTAGGATTCTTAATATCAGTAATAAATTTACAGGCTGTTCCATTTTGTAGTCTTAAATATCCCCAAATATATGTTTAAATGTCTACAGTGCAAAAAAACTTCAGTTATGCTTGAATTATGGCTTCAAGGAACACACTTGTTCTCCAGTGCTCCCCACAGAGGAATCAGTGGGCGTGTGCCACTGCCTGGCAGATGCATTCCCTGGGTCATGAAGAGCCTTTGGATCCCTCATGCCCAGGTAAAACCACACTCAGCCAGCAGCAGCTACTTCAGATAAAATGATGGCAACAGACGCCCTGTTGTTCCAAAGCAGCATTGTGTGCCCTGCATCTGCAGGCACATTGTTTTAGGCACTCGTTCCCGATGTTTCCTCTCTGCCCTGGGTAAATTTCCAAAAGTTTAAGACCCAATATTGCTTGGAGTTTCCCTGGGGCTTTGCTCTGCAGCTGCCCTGCTTTCTAATGGCACAATCACACTCCAAACTGACAGGTGTTGCAAGCGTAAGCGAGCAAGGAGAAATAATAAAAAGGGATCTAAAGAGCTCAAAAATATGTGCAGGAAGCAAAGTGAGATTCAAGCTGGAGAACTGCAAGCTGATATATCTGGAGGAATTGATAAATTCAGTTCTGGGCAGCTCAATAGCAGAAATGTGAAAGGAATTTAGAGGCAACCAACAGAAATGATTAAGGGGCAGGACAGTGTAACTTCTGCAGATCGTAGGTAGCACAAACTGAGCACTCCCAAAGCCCTCACTCAGCACATGGCAGGTGCTTATGGTTTTCCAGAATCCAGTCCTATTCTCACCCCAATAAATGGCAGAATTAATGTTCAGATGAAAGGCAATGAGGACAGTCCCAAGGGAAAGAAGGTTCAGGGGTAGGAACTGACCAAACTCAGGTGCAGGAAGCCATGGGAGACACAGTGTTTGCCATGGACCAAATCTGCATCAGCATCAGGACTTGAAAGAAAACTGGACCATTTTATTCCTGATTTCTTACTCCATAGGTTTTTGGGCTGCTTGTGAGCTTATTACCTTGATGTGATTTTGTTTCTAGTGGCTGTAGGAGATAATAAATGCTCAAATAAAAATGTGAAGGAATTGTGGGGTTTTGAAACAGAAGCTAGAAGATTTTCTTGCACATTTAAAATGGCATATGTTTGTTTGGCTTTGATTCTAAGGTATTACTTGTCTGCAAAATGGTCAAAAGAGATTATAGTTGTACTTGATCTCAGATTAAAATGTAATCAATTAATTCTAATTTATCATATTATAGTTAGACTATGTTTTAAAATAGTTTCATTAGTCAGCACAATAGACAATTCTACAATATTGTATATTTAATAATTCCCTATACTTTAAAATTGTATATGGACAGTAAAAAGTTCAGCTGCCATAGTCACTGTGAAATTTAAAACAAAACCTCGGTGAATTGAAAGATAATGTTTTCCAGGACACCTGAGCCTCACAAGGTATTGTACTGTGAAAATTCATTTATAGCTGGTGTTTTCAGTGTATATTTTTGAATCAACTGCATTTACTTCAGAATATTTTTTTTCACTACTACTATATACTTTATCCTTGCCATTAGTTTTTGTCCCTTATCATTAAAAACCTCAGCAATTCAATATAGTTTTCAACAATTCCTTTCCTAGGCACAATAATACAAAAGAAACAATTGCAGTCTTGTGTGTTGTGACCTATTTGAATATGTCCACAATTCCACTGTACACAGCAATGTTTTAGACACAGGCAGCTCGATATAAATTGTGCACTCCTGGAGGATGATTTTAGGTGACTAGGAAGCTGAACATCTGTTCTGTAGGTGAACAGAATGGCAGCTAATCTCATATTGTCAGCGTGTTTATTCCCAGCCTTTTTTTGTTTGATGCTTGGCTGTGCCTCAGCGTGGATGATGCAAATGGCATCCTTTGAGAAGTAAGAGCACACAAGTATTTGAAACACGGGCAGGGCTGATTTAAAATCTTTTGCCACAACTTGATCATGCCAGCTGTTGGGAGGTGCTCACCAGCAACCATATGTTGTGAACGAGATAAGCAATTACTGTGCACCATCCAGGCTTTATGCTGAACAGGGAAATCTTGTGCTTTTAAGGTAGAACTCCCCAGGAAAAGCACTACCCCACTCCCTCTGCCTGTAACCACCTATTAGAGGGCATTGCTGCTAATAAATACCAGCAGTAATACTTAGTGAGAGATCACTGAGCCAAATAATAAAGTCACTGCATACCCTTGGGTTACAATTCCATGTCTCTGCAGGAATAATTTTCCCCAGCAAGAACTGCATGGGACTGTGTTTGTGTTATTGTTTTTTCCGCCTCACAATTGTTGTTTTCATTGTGACTGAGCCCTCAACCATTTGTTAACAATTTAGGTTTTTGTCAGACGTGTGGCAGAGAATGTGAGTTGTTTTGGAAAAAAACAGTTGGAACAAGTTACTTTGACTGGCCTATAGAGTTAATCAAGATGACAATAAAAACAGGAGTGCAGCTCCAGCCTGTTCCTACAATACAGGATAGGCCAGAGGGTTTTTGTGGAAGTTCTCCCCATGTTATTCCAGGAAGCTGGTGAGAGCTGTGTGCCCCCAGCTCGTCTCCCCAACCTGCAGCAACACAGATTTGCTGAACAGTTTTTTCCTGCTGTTTGTGGCCCTGAGCAGATGCTTGCAGGTGAGAAAATATGGGGAAATTAATATTCTGTTTGCTTTTACTAAGGATTTGGGATTATAATGTGGGATGTTCTGTATTAGAGGATATCTAGCAACCTTCCCAGGATCATAATTTTTACAATAGCTTTCAACTATGCAGAGACTCTATGAGCATTTTCCTCTGTCAATATTGCAGTAGGGCCAATACAGATACTGAAGAATCAGTACTCAGCTGAATGCCACTGCTAACAATTGCTGGTGACAGTGCCTTTTTTCATTCTTCACCTATGTTTGTGGCCCCCTTGAGCTGCCGGAGAACTTTCTCCAGTTAAGTAAAAGCACATGCTCTGTTGAGTTGACTTTAATCTGTCTCCTGTATCCTGCAGAGGATCACTGCATTCATACAGTGCCTTCAAAGACTGACCATAGGATATAGTTTCAGATACCAAATTACCCTCAGAAAATGTATAGAAGGCCTTCTTATTTATGTGTGTTTCTGAAAGAGATATACAAAATTACCTTACATGGAATAATAGAAGTTGATGTGGTCTTGCAGTCTGTGAAGAAGACTATGGAACATCATGTCTTTTTATTTTCATAAGTGGAGAATTCCCCCTGCTCCAATAACTATTCTTTGCATTTGGTGTAAGTTTGGGACTTGTTTAATAAATAGCTCACAGAGCTGCTGAATTTTGTATTTTGCATTCATAGCATTTCTGCCTAATTTGGAGGTAATCACCTCAGATATTCAAATGGATTAGGGAGGGAATGGCTTTTCATACAATCAGATCCATTGAATGGGTATTTTTACTGGAAAAGGTTGTTTTGGGGGCTGTAGTCAGAGAGCAAAGCCTGGATTTGTAATATTTTGATGAGAAGGAATTGGGTTATGAAGCAGCTTGCCATTGCCTTGGAGAGGCTGAGAGCATTGCAGTGCTGGACTCTCAGGAAACGTGTTTTTTCTCCTGAAACCCTGAAACAGGAGCTGAGCAAAGCTGAAAATCAACCTTCCCAAGTAGGTGCTCTGCACTCCTAGAAACCAGTGCCAAAAAAGTCCCCAGAAAGGGACACCTTCTAATGATAACACACTGAATGCCAGCTGTGAGCAGATAATGTCCTTTTGACCTGGTATGTGCCATCCTGTGCTGCTCCACCTCATTACATTTTATTTTGAGGCTTCACATACACAGATGCAGAACAGTTCAGAATAAGAAGCTAAAAAGGCTTGTACTGGGGATAGCTCAAGAATTTTTTATATAGTTACAGAAGAAATTCCTCTCCCACCCTCCTGAAATGTGATCATTACAATAACATATATTCCAAAAGAAAGCATCTGTATCAACACCATTCTGACATAAATGAATGGAAATACTGACTTTGCCTATTATTATTATAAAGGTTGTTAGTTCTGCTAATAAAATGTTTCTTAAGCTCCACAGCTAGATGAGTTTCCTGTGGAATTGTCTAAACCCTTCCAATGCTAACTGTTTGCAGTATTCAGAAAAGTATTTGCAGAACTGCTGTACCAGAATAAGGCCACCTTTCCCAGGAAATACAGCTCCAGTTACACTTGTATTGAAAAGAGGCCAAAGAGGCCAGAGCAGAGCACTTATAGACACATTTCCTCGTCATACATGGAATGCTGAATTATTGCTGCCATGCAGTGCTTGGGTTTAGAACTGAATTTGCAAGGGGAAGCTGACTGCAGCAGGACCAAAGGGCATGGAGACAGAGTCCTGCAGACTTTTACCATTCCAAACCTTTCTGTCCCACACATACAGTGCACTTTAACTGCTTGTGGGTTATTGTCTCTTTTCCAAAGCCCACAGGCTGCCTCGCCCTTCATCTTCCTGAATTCTTTACCATTTTCTGGCAGCCATCTGCTGTGTCTCAGTCGGAAATGTCTGCTCCTCTGTCTTAATTTAAAAAAAAAAAACAAACCCGCAGCATTTTCTTCCAGTTCTTTTGGAGAGCAGTGCACACCCTGGGCTGCTGCTCACAGTGAGCTGTATCTTTGTCTCCATAGCTGTAACTTTGTGCAGAGAGAAAATGGGCAGATGTAAGATCAGCTTGCGGAGTAAAAAGAGGATGAGCCTCCAAACAATCTTGTATTCAAACCCAAATTGATTGCTGAACTTTCAGCTCAACTTTAATTTCCCTTGATGCCTTATTTTTAAAATAAATATGCAGGGCTTTTTTTCCATTGGTATTATCCAGCCTCCTACTGCAGCTGTTGCCAGGATGTTCCAAGCAGCCACACGGGGTGGATGTGAGAGGTCTCAATATCTGCAGATTGGTTACAATAACAATCTCTCTTGTCCCTCAGTTCAAACAATTTAAAATGTCATGTCAGGAATGGAAAGATATTAATCACTGCACAGCTAGAGAGAGTTCCTAGGAAAAAGACTGAAGCGGTGTTTTCAGAAGCCTGTTGAATGAGATGAGGGGAACCTTTGCCTTGGAAACTCGATTCAGCAGATGTGAAATCCTGTAGGTTCTGAGTCCAGGCCCATGGAGCTCAGCTTCTCTCCTGTTTCAAGAGAAACACCATGTTCTATGGGGGAGCACTGGCACATGAAGGGTAATATTCAGTTCTTTTGAGATAATTGAAATGTAAAACTAAGCAAAATAGTTTATTTTCATTGTGACATAAGTAGCATTTTGTTTAAGCAGCATTTAATGATTATAACAGCAGGGACCAATGATTTTCTTTCATAATTAGCCCTATTAGAGTGAAGACATGCACATGGTTGACCTTGAAACAAAAATCAATATATTTTTTTCTTTTGTGTACATTTTCCCTTTTTCATTTCTTTAATCATTTAACATACTCTTTGATCAATATCTAATGTGATGTAATATCTAAGAAAGGATTGAATGCAGATGTTTAACGTAAGTTGCATGTTCTTTCACTGTTCTGATGTATCAAATTACCAAACCTTGTAAGAGTGAACAAATGTTTATTCAAGTGTAATGCAGATTCATTATGGTGATGTTAGATTATGTTCTGAGGTAATGATTACATGGTCCATTGAGATGTGTTTATTCTTGATTTTTTTAGCTGACCTATTGTATGATTTTAGGCAAGTTATACCCGTACTCCCTGCCAGTCATTTTCTTACCATGTTTATCCTGTCTTGTTTATGTAAATAGTAAGATATTTACAAAAGAGTGAGTCATTGACTGCATTTAATAGGATTTACCACAATATGTTCTGGTCTTGTTTGAATCTGCTTCGCATTAAATAATTACTTATAATCAAGGCTTTTAATCCACTGCAGTCACCAATGGTACATTTTCTTTAGGGAATCTGTACATTAATCCTCTCTTACACTGATATTGTCATAATGATATTAAAGTTGTAAGAGGTTGAACTGCAAAATTCAAATCTAGTAACTTAATAGCCTCAGAGAGCTTTGAGAATTACTCAGTTTAGTAAAAAATCAGAGTAATGGAAATATCAGTTTGTGTGGTAACACTGGTCACCAGCAGCTCAGGTTGTCCTTCACTTCTCTCTTCAGTTTGATGGCAGAAGTTTTAAGAACTTGCCCACCCTCTTCTTTCCATAAGACTGAAATTCTTTTTTGAAGATTATTTTCCTTTTGCTCTCCTGCTTGCATTATTTAGTTAAATATAGGAGAGTATCAGCTTCATGAGAAGCTTCAAGTTTTTATGATATCATAGGAATGGCTGAGCTAAAATTGCAATTAAGACTGAAGCCAGATGGAACACCATCAGTAAGACGGGGGTAATGTTGGAATAGGGAAATTTCTGAAGAAACTCAGAAATGAATAAAACAATTCTTTGTCTTATAAACTTGGATAACCTTGGAAAAAACAGCATTTTCGAAATACTTAGACTGATCATAAAAACATTTGCTTTTCTTTCTTCTCCATGCTTTTCTCCTCCTCTCCATGACAGGTACTAGTTAAAATACAAGGCCAGCTGGAGAAAGAGTACAGCAGATTTCTTGAAGACACTAAAAAAAAAACCAACTGCTTGTCCCTAAAAACCGGAATTGCTCATATTTTGATACATACATATTCAGTAGCAAATAATGTTTGAATAATCACTTAGAGTGAAGGGGTGAAGAAGTCATGGAAGTGGTATTTGAAACTCTCTAGGAAGAGATTCCTTTTCCTTGTGGACAAAGATCTTTCTAAATTTGTTTACCAATTGTGTTCCAGCTGCATTTCCCCTTTTGCTCTTGATGTAACTTATTTCATAATCAGCATAATTTACACTCAGAGCTATGTCTTGAGAGATCCTACATATATTTTAGATCTTCCCTGACTACCATAATGATAAATTATTAATTTAACTACTGACATGATAAGTATGATGTTTCTATAGAATATTTCAAGCATATTTCTAAGAGATGATACAATTCAGGAGAAAATTTGACTCCTGTTAAAATATTTAACTTTTAGAACCAAAGTAGTTGATGTCTGTTCCTTAGTTTGTGCATCTGTATTTGTGTGTACACAGCCACAGGGAAGGCAGGTTTTACAAAGGGAAGGTACAGAGATGAAAAACTGATTAGTTTTAAGAATCTCCCCCAGAATCATGCACATTGGTACATGCATATTGTACAGAACGTGTACTTCTTGCAAAACCTGCCAGGCACAGGATGAAATCCCTTTTATGAGGACAGCTGGAGAGTTATGCAACTTCAGGAGGATTATGCAGATGTGTATATGCCGTGAAGTTGCCTGATGGATTACGAGCCTGTGTAGGTTTGATTTAAAAAGAAAAACTACTTAATTCTCTTCTGTTGTGAATGGAATGTTTCCAGAGAGAGCCAGAAGCCTGGAATCTTCAGAACTGAGATAGTCTGACGAATGCACAGGTCTATACTGGTGTCTTCAGTTTGACCAGCAATGAGAATTGACGAAGTTTAGGCAGGGCCTGTGTTACTCTGTACTCCCTACAATGGAAATTATGTTATCAGAACATGCCCAAAGCTCAGTGTAGACAGACTAGTTGTAAATTAGCCCTCTTGAAGCCCTTTTGTAATGTACCACCTAATGAAGATGGGCATTTTACAGTTTTATTGAACTGTAAAACATTAAGTAGACATGTTCTATCAAGAATTGCATCAGTTGTAATTAGGAGGCAGATGTAATTTTACTTACTGTTTCACTGGAAGAGTTTCATCTTGTTTGTACTCAGGCATTGCCCTGGCAGAACTGAGTGCCACAATCTTCAACATTTGCAAACAGGAATGCTGGAAGCAAATATGCAAAGGGAAAAGCACAGCTAATTCTGGTGGCTGAGGGCTCTGTCCACTCAACCACAACACGAGCTGGAGAAAGCTGCAGGGACTCCTGCAGGTCCATCATGCTGTTTCCACAAATGCTTTGGAGAAATGAAAAGCCTTGCACTCATGAACACAAATCAGAAACTAGAGTTGTTTCTGCTTTTAAAGAACTCATCTTTGACATAGACAAGATACACGGACCCCTTTTGAAGTTCAGCAATCCATGTAGAGCAGTGCCTAAAGAAGACAGAATCCAGAAGTTGTTTCAGGTGGAAATAGTTGTCATGGAATGCAAAGCACATGTACTTTGATCTTTGATGCAGTATCCCTTATGCAGTATCACATCATTATTGTGAGCATAAAACCAGACTGATAAAATACTCCACTGCAGTTGGTTACCTATTCTGAAACTCAAGCAGCCCAAAACCAGACTGCCCCATGATGCCTGAGTAAATAAATTGTAGGGCATCACATTTAGTAGATATACTTCATGTTTTTCACCTGCTTCTGTGTTTAAGGGTTCTTTGCTGTCTGAATATGAAAAGCACCTTAAATAATTGCCCAAAACTACAAGTTAGAGGCAGGGATGCTGTAAGCACAGCAGGCTGAAATGATTCTAAACCACGTTGTCAGTAGGTGATCCTGATTGTATTAACATCCATTTCACATGAGGGTCACAGCTCTTAGTTCAGTGAATTTACTCTTGATTTATATGTCTATAAAGGATGGGAACAATCATAAGATACTCCCTGTGATACTCTGAAATCAATACAAAGGACCAAAGAACAAGGAAGGCTGCTAACAAGCTTTCAGGTCATGGACTGAGCGCTGCAGTCTGCTTGTCAACCATTGGTTGAAAGTGAAGCAAAAGCCAGTTATAAATTTGCTAAACATAAGATATCCATTTGAAAGTGATTTTATTACATTTATGAAATGAAGAAGGTCATTAGAAACATCAAGATTTTCCCATTGTTGCCTTGGGGCACTGAAATGCCTAATGTGTGATTTGCACTTATTGCACCAAGCCAGCTCTCTGCAGCTTTGAATTTTCAGGTGAAAATTATTTCTTATTATGCTTTCTGAATGTGTTTCCTTAAATTTCCATTTCTGTGAGCTTGCTCTATTATTTCCACTAAACTGGACTTTCTGAAGCAACAATTCTTTTTGTGTAACAGAGCAGGATTACCCAAGTTAAAGCTCTTCATATTAGGCTAGACCCTGACATGTCATTTGAAGAATAAGCTGAAGAACAGACAGGAACATTTGGTTGTTTTACTGCATGTTTCAATAATGGCCCTAGGATTACTAGAGATTTTCCATGCTATTTTCCTTTGATGTTAGTGTGACACAATTTATAGTTCACTCTTAGGAGTGCCAGCTCACACTCAAGTAAGTTTTGTTCACGGATTAAATAGAAGACAGGGATGGGATTCAATTCCCACATGATGAAGGTGAATAGAAATTATTCTATTCTCAGTCCGTTTCTCAAAATTTTCTTAGTGACAAATGATGCAAGTGGTTTGCTTTTAAATGTTCCTAACGAATTCCTGCCCTCATTTCCTCATGTGAATGAGTGAAGGATTAGGTAGAGCTTCCATGTGCAGTGCCACATCATTTGGCAGGCTTGGAGACTGGAGCTAGAGGAAGTGCAAAATTCACAATCTTAACATAACTCTCTTTTTTTAAGGTAGAAAATGCAATTACCAAAAGCTTCCCATTTCACAGCAGCCTGAGAACTGTTTTCCTTTATCCTTCAGGCACTGTGACTATGACCTTCCCCCTGAGTTGGCAGTTCTCACTGAGTCAAATTCCATGAACCTTCTGAGCTTGTTTGACTTGAGGCTGCAGATATTCCATATTGGATAAGATCCCAGTAATCTGCTGTGCTTTTCCTTCTGTGTTACTTATATACTGAACCAGCAGCTACAGAAAGTCTATCATTTCTGTGACTGATGAAAAACCTCTTAAAATATAGGGTCCTGGGTGGTAGTAAGTTTTCCTTACCCTAATTTGTAAGGCCTTCTCTGATGAAGCGTGGTGGAGCATATGAATTCAGTATTTCTGCCACTGCTTAAAGCTTAAACTCATCTCTGAAGATGCAATTATTTACGGTTTTCTCCCTTTCAGCTTTATGGCTCCCAGCAAGCATGATTAAGGGGGGAAAAAAATAAAAAAGGGTAAGTTGCAAACGCGCGGCATCTCTCGAGGAGATGGAGTAGGCGGTGAGAAGGGAATTAGCCTAAGACTTCTGTTGTTAAAGGATAAAATTATTCAGATAAACTGTTTGTAAATGTAAAGAATAAATACTATTTGAAAAGTGTGCCTACGAATAATAGATAAGGACTGCAGAGATGATTTTTTAAAATATTATGCAAACTGTTAGGATTTTGGGATGGGAATCCTTATTTTTCTACTTGTTTCACTAAAGTGCTATATTGAGTTTTGTACTTGGGGAGGTCACTTTCTTCACTGTCTTACTAACTCAATAGACCTCAGTCTCAGCTGGGCCTTCTAGGCATTACTTCAATACAAATATACAAATAATGATTCTGAAACTGTCCCAGAAAATGTCCCAGTCTATTTTAAATGGGGATTTGTTTTTAGTGAAGATATAAATTACTAAGATGTCCTATTATCAGAGTTGCATCTGTGAAGCAGGCAACCGGAAAGTAAAATTTGTTTTATTTGAAGAGAGAATTGAATCTGAGGATCTTGATAAGTCTTAATTTTCAAATTTTCTCTGTTTTAGGAATAATCTTGTGTTTTGGTTATACTTGGATTTATTAAAAAAATATTTCAGAGGCATTTGATACTATTTATTAGGAATACTTTTGCTTTGTTTCTTAATATGTGCTCTTTATGTGTATCTTTACTCACTAAAACAATGCTTAAACTGAACAAGTGACCGGTTAATATAAGCAGTGGGTGAATCAGTGAGAATGAGTGGTGTGGTTTTTCTGGAGAGTGAAGAAATATGCATGGCTGAAATGCTTCTAAAGTGATTTCTTTCTAGCAGAAAAATTTGTGAGTATGGTTGGTTGAAACTGCTCCATCGAAATTGTTTCTCAACAATAAGTTAGTGTGTTGACTAGAAACATGATTTTCCTGCAGAAATGTTTCTCCTGGAAGATGTTGATCCTTCTCTTTTTAAAAAGTGATGATGCACAAAGCCAGGATATTTAGGCCAAACTTGCTAAAGGTTTTTCAGGGAAAATTATCTATGGCTTTGCATACATATATATATATGTGTGTGTGTGTGTACATGTATATATATATGTGTGTGTGCAGAAATTATTATATATAATATATTATATATAGATTTGCACTGGGAAATCCCAAACCCTTTTTTGAGGCCTAAACTTCCTTTATAGGTAAAGCTGCCAGAAGAAGTGACAGATCTGAGGGCCATCAAACTTTATTATATTTCCAAGATCTTCCACAAATTTGAACTTAGTGAATTGTCCCAGTTTGTGGCATAATAAGATATTAAATAAGGCCTGTCTTTCTGTAAGGTTGGAAGCATGTTGATGGGCAGGATAGCAATGCTTTAGTGTCAGTGCCTGTGTACTTGATGTTTTTGAGATTTCTGACCTAGGAGAGTTATTTTGGCATCAGATTGACATGAACAATACAGAGAAGGGTAGAACAATATTGAAAAAGTGTTTGGTTCATTCAGTGAATCTATTTTCTCCCCTCAAAATAGGTGTCTCTTATACTGGAAAGGAACTGGTTAGTAGCAAATGAGAATTCTTCAAGAGGGAAATCAAATGCCCCAGTACTAATTAGTTGAAATTAGGATCATTCAAATATTTATATAGAGAAGGCAAGTATTCCGGGAACATGCTGGGATAAATCACATGGCTGGAATATTAATAGTGAGGCAATAAATCTGAACAGAAAGAATCAAGGTGAAAACATAGGGGAGGGTTTGTACTATTTATCAAAAGACAACTAGCTGGTAAATACAGATGATTAGTGGAAGAAGTGGTAGCAATGAAATTTTGCATTTTCTCTGTCAGCATAATATGTAAAGGGGAATTAAGATGGAACATCTACCATGGGCCACAAAATCAGGACAAAGTGACTGAACCAAATATTGAAGATGCTGAAGGAAACTTGGATCCATCCCTGCAGTTCTGTTACTTCCTTGCCTGGATCTGAGTGCAAACTTGTGTGTGGGGGCAGTTCAGGTGCAAGGCTGTGGTCAGGCAGCAGCTCTGGCCCAGCACAGGAGGAATTTGAGCCTGTGTTATCAGTGAGCACAGACCTGAGAAGGTACCCACAGCTGGTCCCTGTGTGAGCAGCATCCTTCAGGTCAATCTCTTGGCCTGAGGGAATGGCAGGACCTTTGTACTGCCCCAGGCTGCAGTGTCCCAGCAGTGACACATGGAGCAGGGCTGGGAGGAATTGCTGCTCTCTTCTGTCCTGGCAGAATGGACACTTGAATCTTCAACAGCTGAAGTGAGAGCTAAGTCCCACCGTCCAACAGTGACAGGATTCAGAATGTAAAACTGCCCAGGTTTTTCTAAGTAAAGCCCCTGAAATTCTGGGGCGTGTCCCATGCTGCTCCTGGCTCAGCAGAATCACCAAGGCTCCTGAGGAGCCTGGGCACACCAAGCATGCCTGGGAAGGGCTTAGGAGCTGCTTCTCAGCAAGCTCAGGATGCACAGGCAGAGGGGATGCCCTGCTTTTACACCTTCAGTCAGTAGCTTTCTGTTGAAGGCAGGATTTTATTAGTTAAAGATGTTAATATCTTCTGTCATGTTACCTGATTTCTTACTCCAAGAATCCAAGGCACTGGCCTGGGTATTACTGCTTTAATTTGGTTCATTTTGACTTCACTTATCTTAGAATATTTCTGTGGCACTTTCCTAAAAAAGAAGTGGAAGTGAAATTATTAGCAAGAGCTGAATAATTTGATAATTTATTAATAGTTCCATCGGTCTATTTTTTGTGTGATAGATTGTTTTTTTTTTTACCTTACTAAAATAAAGGGGGGAAGGTAGGGCTGTTCCAACTTTAATTACTGCTCTTTAGCTTGCACTGCTTCAAAATCAGCATTAAATACATCCTTTTTTCCTAGGTAGTACATCATAGTGCCACATAATGGCAAAAGGGTTCAAACAACATGAAGCCTGGAAATGTCAAGTGTGAAGGAAATGAACTGGCACACTGTTTTAATTTTTCTTCCTTTTTATTAAGGTTTATAACATTGCATAGCCACAAAGTGTGCATGGCAGTCAAGGGCGAGAGCAAAGACAATCATCTGCATGAGAAACACAGGGAAAATGCAGTCCTTGTGCAGACAGGTGCCATCCTCCCCATCAGGAGGTCAGGAATGACAATTCCCCTTTTGGGGAACCTCTCACCTGAGGGCTTGGACTGCTTTGAGCCATAAGCAGAGTCAAAGTTACCTGCTTAGGTGTGGGTGTGCCCTTTGCAGAAGGCACAGTGCTGCAGTCCAGCATCTCCCCTCACAGCCCCACTAATAAAAGGAAAAGAGTGATTTTCCCTTGAAAACAGCAAGACAGCTTAGAAGTTCCAGGTACAGTATATTTCTCATTGCAATGTGCAGTTATATGTGTTTAAAACACCTTCAGAGCAGTACCGGTGATTAAGCTTAGGATCTATTCATTTTCCTAAGCAAAATTAAATGTTGTGAGAACATCTCCAAGGGAAGGTCTGGCTGCAGTTTATGCAGATGCACCCTAGCTGGAACAGGAACAGATAGCACAAACTTGGTGTGGATTAGAAAATCTGTAAATCCAATAAATACTCCACAGTCTGTGCTGGGCCCCATATCAGTTCAGTGACAGGGCTTTTTCATGCAGTTCTAGCAGCTGAAGTTCTAGCAGCTGAAATACTTGAATTAGTTTCAAACTAGCTCTGATGTCTAGTTTGAAACTAATTCAGGTATTTCAGCTGCTAGAACACCTTTCTAGCAGTGTGGGCATTCATTCAGGACACACAGAGCATGATATTCTCCTTTCTGTATGCCTGTATCCAGTGAAGGCAAACATCTGTGTGACTGTAGTCATGGCTGGCAGAGCACAGCCCTGCTCTCAGATCGAGCTATCCAAGCACAGTTGCAGTACCTAGTCCTTCTCCCTTCATTCCAGTGAAATAAATATGGTGTGACTTCATTTGCACCAATCAATATAGAGGGTTGTGGACTATAATTAATGCAGCAGTCCATACATTCCACACTGACTTTTTTTCCCAGTTGATTCTAAAATGTATAGAAGCCGTGGAGACAGCCACGACAATGCCCCTCTAAGGAAACTCAGACCACAACCTCATCTGTCTGTGACAAGAATCCCAATTTAGGAAATGGAGAATTAGTTTTGAGGAGGATATTTCCCTGAATTTCTCTGCTACAGTGGTGTAACGGCAGTGATGTAAGGAGGAATTTCACTCCTCTGGGCTCTGTGGTGGTTGGCATGCTTTGGGCACCTCCTCAGGGTCAAACATGCACCCATTTTTCCTGTGGAAGGATAACAGGCTCATTGCTGTGCCATGTGGCACATCCTCAGTTGGTCTAAATCTCACTGAGAATCCACTGCAGAAAATCTTGGCTCTGCTGGATTCAATGGCAAAACTCTCACTGGCTTCAGTGGGATCAGGATTTATTCCAGTGAGTGCAGTGGAAGCACAGTTTTTACCAACTGCAGATCTGGCTCTGTTGTTTGACACTGGTCCTCTTTTTTTTTTTTTTTTTTTTAAATTTTAAAGGAAGTTGTAAAACAGTCTCCCCCAAGCCCTGGAGCCCTGGAGTTTTTGTCTCCATGTGATAAGGTAACAACATGTGCACACAGAACTTGGTTTCTCTATAGAAATAAACTGCATGGAGGCAGTTACTGATTCTTTTTGTTTACATCATTACTCTGCAGTACAGCTGTTATCCATATTAAAGCATATTTTTAACCTCCAGTATTTTTAAGAGTAAAAATCCATCTTAATTAGTAGAACTAATGGCTGGGTTGTTTTGTATTTGTATAATTTACTCTGTAACTTTTTTTTTGATGAATTATATACAAATAAGAACTTTGATTTCAAATGTAGAGGGCCAGTCCCTCTCCCTTTCAAGTTTATGTGCAGAAGTTATTTCAATTTGAGCAGGATTGGATGGATGAAACATAAAAAAAGCCACATCATCAGCTTAAAATACAAGTCCAATAAAAATGAAGTTGGAACTTTACCAGCTGTGTACTGATGAAAGCATATGAGATTTTAAATAAGAGAAGCTGCTCAATATGGACCCAAAAGCCAACATAAAAACAAACCAAAAGGAAGAACTGGGAGAAGCCTGGTGCAGACAGCAATTCCAAATAGGGGTAATTTGAAAAGATAAGGAAAGGGATGTTTGAATGCAATGTACAAGTTGATCTACCTCATCATTCAGAATAATCTTTCCCTTTTTATCCTTAACCTAAAGAATGGGAAAGCCAAACCAGAGCATCAAACCAGGCAAGCAGAAATCATATACTGCCACAACTGATTGGGGCTGGGGTCCATAAGACCTCCTCATGGGCAGGGAGCAGGACTGGCTTGCTGTTATTTTTCTTCTATACCCTTCATTTCTATCCATTATAAAGGGGTGGAAGATAATAGCTGGACCCTTAGTCATAAAGGAGCAAGAATAGTCAAGGATACCCAGGAAAATTCCTTGGCAGGAGACCAGCTTCCTGCAGGAAGCCATTGCCTGCAGCTTTCCAGAGAGTCTAACACATGCAGCTACAGTGAGAACCAGCCTGGGGTAGGTAGGGCTGTGGGCTGGCAGGGCCAGCAGGAGCACAACAAGGGCTAATAGGATTCTGCAAGGTTAAAGTGGTAAAAGCAGCCGATGATCCCAGTAATGTAAAAGCTGAGTAAATACACACATTATTTGAAGGGAATAAGCAGTATGGCATTTATCCTGGCCATATGGAAACAAATATAACTTGTTTTTTTACCATAAAGGCCACTCTTGATTTTTTAATTATTTGAAAATCCTTCTTCTACATTGTATTTATAGTATTCCTAAAGACTTTCAGGGTCTATCTCTCCAGTTGAAGATATTCAATATAAGATTGCAGGAAGCAATTTCAGTCTTACTAGCAAATAGCCCTAACAATTTTTCCTGTGAAATGGCTGCTTAGAGTAATTTATTGGATCAGATGAAGATCCCTGACCGTGATTTGCTCTGCTGCTGGCACTTTTTCCATTTGGGTCCCTGCTGTCAACTGGAAACCAAGACTGCAACACAACTCATGCCGAGGTGCCTTAAGTTTGTCAGCCTCGCCTGTCTCTGGTCGTTTCCGTACGGATGCACAGCCGGGACGGCGCAGCCCGCTGGCCTCGGTAGCGGGACGCTGCCCCGGCTCGCGGGGGCTCCGCAGCCCGGCGCGGGGCGTTCCTTTCCGCCTCCACGCGCCTTCTGCCAACTCCCGCGGCCGCCGGCGGCCGTGTGGCAGCGCCTCTGTCAATCAGCCTGACTTCACTCCGCACGCCCTGTGCTTCCAGTACTATACCCCCGCCGCCTCCTGGTGTCTCTGCTTCGCTGCGAGCCGGGAGCGCGGCCGCCACTGCCGCTGCGGCTGCGGCTGGGCGAATGCGCGGGCGGCGGGGCGCGGGGCAGCGCTGAGCGGCGC